>NC_041390.1:48635491-48680692 GCF_002162155.2 Triticum dicoccoides | reverse complement strand
TACTAATGGCGTGCTAGTAATGGCGCACCGGTGATGCGCCATTAATGGCCAAATTAGGTGCACCATTAGTAGCGGTTTTTCTAGTAGTGTCAAGATCTCCTACCATTGTAACCGACTCTATGTAACCCTAACCCTATCCGGTGTCTATATAAACCGGAGGGTTTTAGTCTGTAGGACAATTTCATCAACTCCATATACAACAATCATACCATAGGCTAGCTTCTAGGGTTTAGCCTCCTTGATCTCGTGGTAGATCTACTCTTGTACTACCCATATCATCAATATTAATCAAGCAGGGCGTAGGGTTTTACCTGCATCAAGAGAGCCCGAACCTAGGTAAAACATTGTATTCCCTGCCTCTTGTTACCATCCAGCCTAGATGCACAGTTCGCTACCTACTACCCGAGATCCGCCGGTTTTGACACCGACAGACATTCTTACAGATATGCATTTGATCAAGGCAATGAGGTGTATCGAGTTTGTGCCAGTACTCCAAGTCCCAGAACACAGACCTCGTCTTCCATACCTTCAGCAGCGGCTCCGGCGCCTTTCTCATCGTCTTTCCTGGCGCGGGGCACTCCTTCTAGTTTTTCAACAGCTCATCGATTTCGGCACCGCTCCGCTTACGTGGAGGTCCTCGATGCTCAGCGTGACCATTGAATAGATCTCCACGTTTTCTCCACGGGTCGTCCTGTTCAAGCCATCTTCGATGCCCCATGTACATGATTTTCCCAGACCCGCCATCTTTCCTTGACGTTAGCTGCTGAGACGTCGTATCATCCATGCACCGCGTACATCCGCAATATCCATGGCACACCTGGCCTGCCACATATCCGTAACCAAGACAGTCATGCACTGTCGTGATCAGCACGGCTCTCATATTGAAATACTCGCCTTTACTGGCGTCCCATGTCTTGGCCGGTGTTTTCCATAACGTGTCTAACTCCTCCTGAAGTAGCCCCAGATACAAATTAATATTATTTCCTGGTTGTTTCGGCCCTTGAATAAGCATGCTCATGTGAATGTACTTCGATTTCATGCACAACCAGGGGGGAGGTTGTACATCCATACAAACACGGGCCATGTGCTATGGTTGGTGCTCTGGTTGCCAAACGGATTCATGACATCGGTACACGCGCCGAGCACGATGTTCCTTGCATCACATTCAAAATACCGATAGAAGCTGTTCAATGCTCTCCACTGGCTTCCATCCTTGACGAGTCTCAGCTTCGGATCATCTCCATCGTCGGGCTTCTTCTTCTCCGCGTGCCATCTCATTAGCTTTGCTTCCTTGGGATCTACAAAATACCTCTGGAGACGGGGTGTGATCGGTAAGTACCATACCACTTTCTGAGGACATTTCTTCCCGGCCTTCTTGTATCGAGAAGCATTGCACACCAGACAAGTTGTTTTTTCCGCGTGCTCCTTTCGATAAATTATGCAATCGTTGATGCATGCATGGTATCTAACGTGTGGCAGATCAAGAGGGCATACGATCTTCTTGGCCTCATCAACACTACTAGGACATAGATTACCCTCGGGAAGAACATCCTTTAGGTACTTGAGATGCTCATCGAGGCTAGTGTCGATCCATTTGTTTTTAGCCTTCGTCTTCAACACTTGGAGCGTGAAACTCAAGCGGGTCACCTCAGGATTGCAACCATCATACAATGGAGTGGTCGAGTCTACCACCAGTTGCTCCAGCTTAGCCTCCTCTCTAGAAACAGCTCTCTCAGTACTCGTGTCCTTGCGAAGCAATGCTTGAACATCAGGGTCCCGCACGATTGAACTTACTACCAACGAACTCTGCTACGTGGAGTCCATGTCGTTCTCTCCGCTGCCATGTCCGGCCCCTTCTCCGCTGCCATGTCCGGCCTCTTCCTCGCCGCCATTATCGATCATCTCTCCGTCTTGCCCCATGTCATCATTGCCTGCCCCGTCGGCATCCTCAACATCATCATCCTCATCTTCAGTTATCCATCGAGTATAGCCATCCATGAAACCAGTCATGAGCAAGTGCGCTTCGACACGACCATTGACATGGGGGTCAAGCCAAACTATTCCTTTGCATTTTCGACACGGACATAAAACCTCTGTCAGGTTATTTTCCTTCATGTCCTGCACCGTTGACCGCAACCACCTGTCCACCATCGTTCCACTGACCATCATGAACTCTGCACGGTAATAATAAACAAATTGATTATAAAAATGCGTGCATTCATCAAAGTAGGACATATATAGATCTAGAGTTTGTCCGGAATTCGCCGAAACGGAAATAAATCGACATTTCGGCAAAACATAGGCAACTCAAATGCACAATTTGGCGTCAACTCATGCCACACACACAATTTCCATAAAAATATCACACACGCATGCATAAACATATTTCCATTTTGCAAAAGCATGAAATATTAATCACACCTCTATCTCGAGATCGAGCACACGGTGGAGATGATGATGTAGGGAGGTCAAAAGTGCACAAACTTCTTGACAAAGAAAGATCTAGTTAGGGGGCAAATAGGTCACTAAACTAAATGCTACATCTATCTAGCTAGCTAATTTGGGAGGAGACAACTTCAACTAGTGGAGGGGGGAGGAAAAAGAGAAAGGATATGAATTAATGGAGGTGGTGTAGTTATAGCTAGGCGTAATGAAGAGAGAGAAAGGTAGGTAGAAGAGGGAGAGTAATGGGGGGAGAAGTATTGAGGAAGAAGAAGAGTGGGAGAGGGAGGATGTGGGAGGGTAGGGGAAAGGGAGGAGAGGAGATGGGGAGGGGAGGTGGAAAAGGTGGTGGGTCCTGTGTCTTAGCAGTAGCGCGGGAGAGAAAACACGCTGCTGCTAAGAGCGTAGCAACAGCGTGCTTTCCTGTCACACGCTACTGCTAAACGGGCCAAACCTGTGCACATTTTCAAAATTAGCAGCAGCGAGGTGACAAAAAAGCACGCTGCTACTATGGCATTAGCAGCAGCGCGCACCCTGGCACTGGGCTACTGGTAAACTTATGTCGTTGTGTACTGTCGGTGGATTTTTGTAGCAGCGCGGTTTAAGCGTCACGCGCTACTGCTAAGTTTGCACCAGTAGCGAGCTTTTCGTAGCCGCGCTGCTACTACTTAGCAGCAGCGCCTGTTTTTATGCCGCGCTGCTGCTAAGATTCTATGTATAAGGTTTTCCCTAGTAGTGGTTGGATGAGATTTACCATGTAATTGAGTTAGTTTTGTAAGTGTTTGATCCCTATAGCATCCATTATGTTCTAAGATTGATGTTGCTATGAGCTTGCTATGCTTAATGCTTCTCACTAGGGCCCGAGTACCATGATTTCAGATCTGAACCTATTATGTTTTCATGAATATATGTGAGTTCTTGATCCTATTTTGAAGTCAATAGTCACCTACTATGTGTTATGATCCGGCAACCCCTAAGTGACAAAAATCGGGACCACTCCCGGCGGTGAACATAGTTTGAGGAGTTCATGTGTTCACTAAGTGTTAATGCTTTGGTCCGGTACTCTATTAAAA
The DNA here is from genome assembly GCF_002162155.2 of Triticum dicoccoides. Classification (NCBI taxonomy): domain Eukaryota; kingdom Viridiplantae; phylum Streptophyta; class Magnoliopsida; order Poales; family Poaceae; genus Triticum; species Triticum dicoccoides. Next base: position 48,677,177 of record NC_041390.1, on the reverse strand, counting down.
GGAGGCCTTAATATCCCTTAGTTTCCAATAGGACCCCGTAGCCACGGGATGGTAGGACAAAAGATGTCATGCAAGTTCTTTTTCCATAAGCACGTATGACTATATTTGGAATACATGCCTACATTACATTGATGAACTGGAGCTAGTTCTGTGTAACCCTTTGTTATAACTATTGCATGAGGAATCGCATCCGACATAATTATCCATCACTTATCCATTGCCTACGAGCTTTTCACATATTGAACTTTGCTTAGTTACTTTTCTGTTGCCACTAGTACGATTACTATAGAAACCACTATTGTTACTTTTGCCACCATTACCGTTACTTGCATACTACTTTGCTACTAAATACTTTGCTCCAGATATTAAGTCTTTCAGGTGTGGTTGAATTGACAACTCAACTGCTAGTACTTGAGAATATTCTTTGGCTCCCCTTGTGTCAAATCAATAAATTTGGGTTGAATACTCTACCTTCAAAAACTGTTGTGATCCCACTTGTGGGTTATCAATTGCTGGGTCTGAGGGAGCACGGGGAAGTCCACGAACCGGCATAGGGGCGTGGCAGCGGGCGGATCGAGGGACCGGTGATGGCGACGGTGGATCGGGCCCGTGGAGGACGACGGGGACACCTCGTCAACCACATCTCCGGCGTTGGGAAAAAAGGCCGCGATAAACCTCTTTTTGGCCATTGGCTCCTCGAGCTCCCCGGCACACGAGCAGAGGTTGAGGATGGAGGCCCCAGCGATGGTGGCTGAGGGAGTCCTGGACTGAGGGGTCCTCGGGCGTCCGGCCCATTAGCCATGTGCCGGACTGATGGGCTGTGAAGATACGAAGACCGAAGACTGCACCCTTGTCCGGAATGGACTCTCCTTAGCGTGGAAGGCATGCTTGGTGACCAAATATGTAGATTCCTTTATTTGTAACCGACCTTGTGTAACCCTAGATCCTCCCGGTGTCTATATAAGCTGTAGGACTTAGTCTGGAGGGGGGGAGATTCATTATCATAGTGATACGTCTCCAACGTATCTGTAATTTTTGATTGTTCCATGCTATTATATTATCTGTTTTGGATGTTAATGGGCTTGTTTTTACACTTTTATATTATTTTTGGGACTAACCTATTAACTAGAGGCCCAGCCTAAATTGTTGTTTTTTTGCCTATTTCAGTGTTTCGCCGAAAAGGAATATCAAATGTAGTCCAAACGGAATGAAACCTTCGGGAGTGTTATTTTTGGAACAAACGTGATCCAGGGGACTTGGAGTGGGCGTCAAGAAACAATCGAGGAGGCCACGAGGCAGGGGGGCGCCTACCTCCCTGGGTGCGCCCTCGACCCTCGTGGGGCCCTCGTTGCTCCACCGACCTACTTCTTCCTCCTATATATATATATATCCATATACCCCGAGAACATCTAGGAGCAGCACGAAACCCTATTTCCACGGCTGCAACCTTTTGTACCCAAGAGATCCCATCTTGGGGCCATTTCTGGAGCTCTGCCGGAGGGGGCATTGATCACGGAGGGCCTCTCCATCAACTCCATGGCTTCTCCGATGATGTGTGAGTAGTTTACTTCAGACCTTCGGGTCCATAGCTAGTAGCTAGATGGCTTCTTCTCTCTTTTTGGATCTCAATACAAAGTTCTCCTTGATTCTCCTATAGATCTATTCGATGTAATCATCTTTTGCGGTGTGTTTGTCGAGATCCAATGAATTGTGGGTTTATGATCAAGTTTATCTATGAACATAATTTGAATCTTCTCTGAATTCTTTTATGTATGATTGGTTTATCTTTGCAAGTCTCTTCGAATTATCAGTTTGGTCTGGCCTACTAGATTGATCTTTCTTGCAATGGGAGAAGTGCTTAGCTTCAGGTTCAATCTTGCGGTGCTCGATCCCAGTGACAGAAAGGGAAACGACACGTATTGTATTGTTGCCATTGAGGATAAAAATATGGGGTTTATATCATATTGCATGAGTTTATCCCTCTACATCATGTCATCTTGCTTAAGTCGTCACTCTGTTCTTATGAACTTAATACTCTAGATGCATGCTGGATAGTGGTCGATGCGTGGAGTAATAGTAGTATATGCAAAATCGTTTTGGTCTACTTGTCATGGATGTGATGCCTATATACATGATCATACCTAGATATTCTCATAATTATTGGCTTTTCTATCAATTGCTCGATAGTAATTTGTTCACCCACCATAATACTTATGCTATCTTGAGAGAAGCCACTAGTGAAACCTATGGCCCCCGGGTCTATTCTCTATCATACAAGTTTCCAATCTAGTTTATTTTGGATTCTTTACTTTCAATCTATATCATAAAAATACCAAAATTATTTATCTTATTATTATCATCTCTATCAGATCTCACTCTTGTAAGTGGCTATGAAGGGATTGCCAACCCCTTTATAGCGTTCGTTGCGAGGTTCTTATTTGTTTGTGTAGCTACGAGGTGAATTGCACGTGGTCTCCTACTGGATTGATAACTTGGTTCTCAAAAATTAAGGGAAATACTTACGCAGCTTTACTGCATCACCCTTTCCTGTTCAAGGGAAACCAACGCAGTGCTCAAGAGGTAGCACACAGCATACAAGCTAGACCTCTAGGGTTTAGCCATTACGATCTCGAGGTAGATCAACTCTAGTAATACACATATTCATCAATATCTATCAAGCAGGACGTAGGGTATTACCTCCATAGAGAGGGCCAGAACCTGGGTAAACATCGTCTCCCCTGTCTCCTGTTACCATTGACCTTAGACGCACAGTTCGAGACCCCCTACCCGAGATCCGCCGGTGTTGACACCGACATTGGTGCTTTGATTTAGAGTTCCGCTGTGCCGTTGACAACAAGATCTATGTCTCGCCTTGTTCTCAAGGATAATATCACCACCAGAGGAACGCTGGCTCCAGGCCAAACCCTCTGGCTGGGTGGCTTTACCATGACCACCCGGTCGGTCATTAAGCCGATGGTGACCTCTCGGGTCATCAAAAAACCCCTTCGTATCGACTCCGAACACTCCAAGTAGATGGATCCGCGGAGCTTTCGTCCTTAAATGAGCTGCTAGATCGCATCGCCACCGTGGGGGTCGCTACAGACTACGATCGTATTGGGCTTAAACCCGATCAGAGAAAAATCAAATCTCCACCGATCACCCACCAGATAGCGGTAGTCGAAGAGCGAGTCGACAACTCTTCCTCCATATTAAGACAGACTATGTTCGGATCTCCGATCTCGAAGAGCCAGACACCCACCCGCCACGTGATGCATCCTACCCTCCAAGCATAGAATCGGACGACGGGCCTAAGAAATAAGTGGACATCCCGGAGCCCGATGTGCTAAGTTCAGAAGACCTTTAGACTCCGGATCCAAAACTGGGGCAGGGTTCATATTTAAATCCACCCACCCACCCGAATACAAGCGCTCTCATGAGCATAAAACAGCAATCTCAGGAAACGGTCCACCACTTCTGGGCCAGATTCCTTCTCGTCAAAAACAAGATTAAAGATTGTCGCGACGAGGAAGCGATCTCAGTGTTCCGCAACAATTGCATGGACGAAGGAATCCTCAACGCCATCAACCGCCGTCGCATCATACACTTTGCTGACTTGGCAACTTTCGTACAAAAGTACAGTGCAATGGAAAGCGCCTGGAAAAATCAAGCAGCTCATTGGGAATCATCGGTCCCCACTCAACCCCTTATTCAGGCGAAAAGGGCGCACCCTTGCAACACGCCCGGTTCAATAGTAAAGATATACAAGTCCAGTATGGGGTGCGGAACCATTCTGGAAGGATGGCTAGATGGGCCATGCAAAATACACGCAACATCGGATAACATACCAACACATAGCCTTAGAGAATGTTGGATACTCTGGAAAATGGCCAAGAGTGGTGAGGATATCCTCACCAAGAATAACCCAGAACAACACCCCAGAAGACAACGACCCCAAAGTACTGACGATCTTCGAGACATTCGCCTCAAACAATAGGCGCAAAAGAGCACTACACAGACTCGCCGAAGTCTGTCAAATAGCAGCGATAAACCCTTGGAACGACACGACTATAACTTTTAATGCCGACGATGAACCAAAATACAGGACAGTCCGAGCACTAGCCGCCTTGGTCCTCAGTCCAATCGTGGACGGCTTTCAGCTCACCAAGGTCCTCATGGACGGTGGCAGCAGACTAAACCTCATCAAAGAAGATACAGTACACAAAATGGAAATAGACAGGAACCGCATTGAGCATAGAAGCACGACCTTTAGAGGAATTATTCCCAGTCGGGAGGCGCAGTGTGCGGGAAAAATAACACTCAACGTGGTATTCGGCACGCCGGAGAATTATCGTTCCGAAGAAATAACCTTCCAAGTGGCCCCTTTCAACATCGGATATCACGCCCTCTTAGGGCGAGATGCATTTACGCGCTTCCAAGTGGTACCCCATTATGGATACACGAAGCTTAAGATGCCTAGGTCCAACGGTATAATCACTCTATCTAGTGATCCAGATATAGCACTCCGCGCCGAGAATAAAACCGCATCCTTGGCCCTCAAGGCATTATCTGAAGCCCTTGCGGCCGAAGAATTAACCTCACTGCGCTCCACTGTGGACAGGGATGTTGCGGTCCTAGACAAACGACCCAAATCCACGTCCTTCAAACTAGCAAAAGAAATTGTCAAATTCCAAGTCCATCCAATGGACCCCAAGAAGATAGCATCCATCGGAGCACAATTAGACCCAATGGTTGACGCCACACTAAGAGAGTTCCTGCGCGAGAATTGGGATATATTCGCCTGGCACCCTTCCGATATGCCAGGTATCCCTTGCGAATTGGCCAAACACAACCTCAATATGTTAAAGGGATATAAACCGGCCAAGCAAACACTGCGGCCCTTTTCCGAACCCAAACTTGAAGCTATGGGGGAGGAGCTAGCAAAGCTAATTGAGGCTGGATTCATCAGAGAAATAAAACATCCGGACTGGCTGGCAAACCTGGTGATGGTACCAAAGAAGGACAAATCCTGGCGGTTGTGCATCGATTTTAAAGACCTCAATAAGGCTTGCCCTAAGGATCCCTTCCCCCTCCCCTCGCGTTGATCAAATCATTAATGCTACCACAGGACACGACTCACTTTGTTTCCGTGATGCATATTCCGGATACCATCAAATTAAAATGAAGGAGTCCGATCAAGCTGCAACAGCATTCATTAGCCCATATGGGCCATTCTGCTTCAACACCATGCCCTTCAGGCTCAAGAACACCAGCGCCACATATCAACACATGATTCAAACATGCCTGGAGAAACAGATCGGCAAGATAGTTGAAGCTTATGTGGATGACGTCGTCATTAAAACTAGGCGCAGCGAAACATTAATAGACAATTTACGTCTCACATTCGATAACCTCCGCACGTATGACATTAAGCTCAAACCTGAAAAGTGCATTTTCAGCGTCCCCGCCGAAAAACTGCTGGGCTTTATCGTTTCCAACAAAGGAATTGAAGCAAATCCAGCCAGAATCAGAGCTATGTCACAATTGGCTATGCCAACAGACCTTAAACAAGTCCAAAAGCTCGTGGGTTGCATGTTGCATACATAGAGTTGTGCATGTCACGTTAGTATTAGGTCGTCGGGATTTGTTAAGTGGCCTAGTTATTTGGCCAAGGTAGTTAGACAGTTAGCGAGCAATACAGGCATTGTGAGGATAAATGTAGAAGTAGTCAGCATGCATGCATAAGTTGTTAGCTGGTGATGCACTCCTAGAGAGAATCTAGGAGAGAGATAGGGCCATGCATGACTTAGTTGGGATGCTGCCGAGTGATTCGGTCAAGTAGATTAGCAGCTGCATGCAGCTCGGTGAGTGCACGCGTTAGTTGGTTTAGTGGCCCGAGTGGAGGCTGGGTTAGGGCGTGCGTGAGCCAGCCCGGTGTATATATATGTGTTGATTAGATGAATGAAGTGAGGCCGCGAGGGCTGGGCAAAACAATGTACTGTATGTGTGTCCCACCGGGAGTAGAAAGCAAAGGTAGTCTCTCTCCACGGTGAGGTGTGTGTGTATGTGTGGGTTTCTGAGTTTTTCCCACCATGTGCATTTGTGTGTTCTTAAGAGAAGAACAAAGCAACAAAGAAGAGAGAGTTGAGTTGTGCGAGATAGAGGAAGAAGAAGAGTGGCGCTGCAATGCGAGGAGGCGGCGCCATCAATTTGTAGCTGAAACTTTGCAAGATCATTGAAAGTTTGATTATGTTTTATGTTCCAAAGTTTCAATTTTGTTTATTTTTTTTTAATTTACTGTTCATAGAGGATGTAGGGGCACCTGGGTGTTGAAAGTCCTATCTCGTTTCATTATGAAAAAACTCCTCCCTCTTGCTTTCATTGTGGGAGAATTATTCACCTTGAGGGAAGGTGTGACCCTCTGCAAGATTCTGAGTACTAATGGGGAGAACAGCTGCAGGCTTCTCCTGGCACAGAGAAAGCCACGAAAGATATGGGCTCCAAGGTGATGATGTCCTCATGTAATGGGAGTTCTCGTTCAAGCAGTGGGGAGAAGTGGGGAGCAGGGTCAGCATGGGACTGCCCATGTTCGTAGCCTCCCGCCAAAAAGGACTCTGTTCAGGGACCTTACTCATGCGGATGAGAGATGTAAAGAGGAAAATGAAAAGTAACTTAACGAAAACTCTAAACACAAAGACTGGCAATGGTGCCAAAAATGGCCTGATACCTCCTTTTATTGATCTAGTACTAAAAGAGGAAAGAGTATCCCGCACCTATTTCCCCAGAGGTGACCATGGGTTATCAAACCACAAGAGGAAGATTCCTTTGAAGCAATGGTCTCTAGCAAGTTTTTTTTCAAAGTGTCAAATGTAGCTTTTGACCAGATCAACAAGCAAATAGTGATTCAAACACTTATACTAAAAAGAGGTATGAGTATGAGGACTTAATGCTTACAACTTTGTATATGCGCTGGGATCAAATAAGATATTAATTAGTGCGCTGGAAGTCACCCGTCGAGATGTGCTTGTTACGGTCGAAGTGGGGGATGTGTCCAAATAACATCTTGACCGGCATGAGTCCTGCATCAGGAATCAGTTGTCCTACTACAGGTCCTATCCGTCCCGCAGGGTTGCCTCAATAATTAAGATAATGAAATCAGACAAGAGCTTTGGGCATTTAATGACTACACCTTGTTTATCCCCAAGGATATGATCCATGTTACCCTACTGAACCTTACTGTCACTGGTGGTCGGTATAACACTTCATGGTATCCTTGGTCCTAGCCTCACTGGTGGTTGATCTCCACGATCCTGGGTACCTGCAGGGATCAAGATCACAGACAAGAGAAGACACATCTTCACGGAACAATTTTATTTCACACATACGGGACGTTATGTCAAAGTCTTCCATTGATCCCCTCAGCAAATACCTTGGGTTCCAAGGCTCATGCCTCAACCCATACCTTAGCGAATTACTCACATATGAAGATCAGATCGCGGGAAGAAAACATTGAAGAACACATCTTGAGATTGGTTGATTACAACATGTCTTACAATGGATACCTTGTGCGATGCATGATTACAAGTATGAACTAGATGAGAGAGCACTATGGTGGTGATGGAGATGGAAATGGTGGCGGCTAGGGTTTGTGGATGAGATCGATGATGAAGAGGTTCTCGCTTCTGTGCTCATTGTTCTGCTGACATTTTGAAGGGGTCCCTTTAATAAAAGTTGTTCAGGTGGACGATCTGCCTCAAAATCCACACCAAATAGGTGCTCATACGGGCGCGTGCGTCCGTATGGAATGTCGTATTATGCTTCGCCTTCACGTAGATGCCTCCTGTTGATTCCTCCTTCCATTTTCCTTCCATTCCATTTCCACACGTGATTTCTCCCCTTTTAGCCCATTACCCATGGAAACACATCAAAGAGAGGATTTGTGGAATCCTTTGCATTCATTAGTCATTAGTAGCAATATTGGAGCGAATATCTATTTTTAAATGAAATACATCAGTTTAAACAAAGATGAAATGAGTGCAAAATATTACTCATCAACCCCCCAAGCTTAAACTGGATCCTCCTCGAGCAACATAAAGAGAAATTTGAATCATAAGGAACTCAATTGTTTAAACCTAAATGAGGGCGATGGATTAAGTGGCCATGGAGGCTTACGCTACGGCCAATCCGCATTTGTTGGCGGAGGAGATTCAGTTCTACGCTAATATGGAGAAGGAGCGGAGGATGAAGGAGGACGAGGAGATGGCCGGATTGGATTATTCCAGAGCAAGTTCGACACCTCCGGTGAAGAGCAGGAGGCAGGCTCCTCCAGCAGGATTGCGTTTCTCATTGACTCAAATGACGATTAGTCCAATTATTATATGTAGTAGTGGTGTTGAACTATGTAGTAGTAGTGTTGAAGTGATGATGTATTTACTAGTGTCAAACTATTTGGTCGTTTAATTATGATCTTTGTAGTAGTAGTGTTGAAGTGATGACTATTGTAGTAGTAGACTTCGGATGTTTGTCAGCGTACTTAAATAATAGCAATCTGCTTTTTGTGTTGACTTTAAGTCGAACATGGCTTTGTAGCGACCTGACCTCAAACAGTCAAGTCTCTATGCTTTAGTGTCATCCCTAGATCGGTAATGCTGACACACACAGTACTGGAAGGATTTATAACAGAGTAGTAATCACACACTTATTACATCTAATATCTCGAAAGATAACTTATTACAATAATATGGCTTAAGGCCATCTAATGCGATAACAGTGGAAGGCTTGGAAGATAAGTGAGTCCATCAACTCCAACGGCATAGCTGAGCTGCACGGCAACGACCTAACGAACCTTATCCTCGTCTGAAAAGTCTGCAACATAATACGTTGCAGCCCGAAAATGGGTCAGCACAAGGAAAATGCTGGCAATGTAACACAATAGAGCAATAACAGAAATAATGCTATCACTACATGCATATTTGGCTGGTGGAAAGCTCTATGGTTAAAGTTTTTGCGAAAAGCCAATTTTTCCCTATAACAAAGGAATAGATTTTAATTTAACTATCATGGTGGTTGAACAAAATATTGAGAAGGTAACCCCAACTCAATCCCAATTAAAGTAATTAACAACCCAACAATATTAATTAAGAGTGATGAGATACATGTGATAACCCAAGTACTAGATACTCAATATTGTCCATAACCAGGGACACGGCTAACCATGATTAGATTGTACACTCTGCAGAGGTTTGCGCACTTTTCCCCACAAGACTCCATCGCCTCTGTTGGATTTCTCGCACTACGTGGTGTGTGAAAAATGGATGACCGAGACACAGTCTTTCAGAAACATTAACTCTCTACTCCGGGTAGACCATACCAAACCTACAAAACCCACTACCTGCTGATCCACCTCTTCAAGAGCTTCAAGTAACTTACTCAAGTATGCTAGAGCCCATAATAGCTTGTGACTGCAGACAGAAGTTTCTAGCATGAATCATCTCAGTTCCCTTTGAGCCTGGGTGGCGGTCCATAGGAAGATCACACGGGTACCCCGGGATTTCCAAAAAACCTGACAACACTGGGTTCCCCAGGTGCCTCAATCCACCAAGATGTGTATTCAAGTTGCCACCTTAAGTTGAACCATTTATTAATAATCTCACATCTGTCATGGATTTCACTCAAACCCAAACCACGTCTACGAGCATAGCATAGCAATAAGCAACGCGCAGAAGTAACTCCCAAGGTTTTGATAGTAAACAGGGTAATAGGTTCTACCTCAACAACTACTTCCCAACCCACAAGTTAATGACATCCTAATCATGCAATGTTTGAGGATTGGAACTAATGCTTAAAAACTGGGTATGAAAAGAGTATGATCAATGTGTTACTTGCCTCGCTGACGATCCGCGAATCCTAGGGATTCGTAGTAGCACGCTTCACACTCCGGGTGCTCTATCGCAAACAAACAATAACATACATAAGCAACAAGCAAAGAAACACGGGTAAATCTCAAATAAGAGAGGTTGACCAGAAAGTTCAACTTAAGAACTCTGGTTAGCAAAAAGAATCAAATCAAACGGAGCAACGAAACTCAAACGGCGAAAGAAACAAGATCCGTTTATTATTCTGAACTAAGGTCCAATTTTACAGTACCAAAATCTTGTTTAAATTGATTAAATAGAAAGAGGGTCTCGAGACCAAGATCTAGGCGCTTGAATCGCCTGATTCCGACTAACGAGCGAAAAGATAAACAGAAACTAAGATCGGATCAGAAATTTCGATCGAGAAAAATCGCGGATAAATCCGATAAAAAGAAAACTGACGAACAGACTAACGAAAGAGCGGTCGTTAGAACGAACGTACGGACGAACGTCCACCAATTAGAAGAATCGAGAAAAACCGGTGAGCCGAAAAAAATGAATCTAGGGTTTCTAAAAAACCCGAATAGTTCTTTAAAAAAACGGTGGCTCGGTTCCGGCGCGGTACCTCCGCCGAGGGGCTCCGGTGAGGGGAGCGGCAGCTCGCGAGTGGCGGGATGCGGCGGCGGCGGCAGGTGGCAGCGGCGGCGGCAAGCGCGGGCGGCGGCGGCCGGCGCGGCGGCGGAAGGCAACGGCTGCAGGCGTGGGCGGCTGCGACTCAGGGCGGCGGTGCTGGTGTGGTGGTGGGGGTCGGGCTGGCGCGTATATAAAGGGGGCGGGGGCGACTTGGGGAAGGGGCAAGGCGCGGCGGAGCCGGAGTCCGGCTCGGACTCCAGTCCAAGTCAGCGGCGGAGACGCGCGCGCGCGGAGGCGGTGCCTCGCGGGGCTGGGCCGTCGGCCTGGCTGGGTTTCGGCCCAGTCGGGCACGGGGAGTTTTTTTAATAATTTCGCCGACAGAAATAAAAATCCTAGAAAAATAAAAATCAAATCTAAAAATGCCAAAATAAATTTTCACCGTCTAAATAAAATATTTAGAACGAAATGAACAATTTCTTGGCCCTAAAATGCAATTTTGAAAACGTGCAATTTTTCTAATTGCAAATAAAATCCAAATAAAATCGATAAAAAATCAAATAAATGATTTTAATATTTTTCCTCCAATATTTCAATTATTTTGGAGAAGTCATTTTATCTCCTCTCATTTATTTTAAAATGAAATATTTTTGAAGAGAAAAATTATTAAAATAAAAATCCTCGTTTCATTATCTGATAAAAATCAAATATGAAAACCGGAAAATCCCCAACTCTCTCCGAGGGTCCTTGAGTTGCTTAGGATTTCGAGGATTGCGAAACGAAAATGGAATAAAATATGATATGCATGAATGACCTATGTATAACATTCCAAATTGAAAATTCGGGATGTTACAGGCTTTCACTTGAGAAATGAGAGATTTTTTCGAAGGAAGGATCCCGACTGTTGTCGTCGGAGGTCGTTCCTCCTCATATCCTTCTCGGAGGCATTGGTAATGCAGAAGGATATGTGATGAAATGACCGTCACCGACAGTCGAACTTCCAAAGAAGGGGTGTCCCCATATATACAAACACTCAAGAGATGTTATGTGAGGAATGATACCGACTGTTGTTATAGGGGGTCATTCCGCTCCATCTGCTCCTCTACAACCTTGGTAACGCACGCGAAGAGATTGGGCGCAACGACCATCATTGACAGTCGAAATACCAGATAGAGAGAGTGTGTCCACCATATATACAACCATTTGTGAGATGAAAGTTGTTAAAGTGAGCCTTGACGGACTAAAAGTCAATCCACATGATAAATAAACTTGTTTTTATGGATTAATTTGAGGTTATGTTAGGTTAGGTCTCTTGTTATAGCTAGTCAGTATTTCTCGTTCTCCTCCTTTGTAATTCCAAATTGAATATAATTTTTTCTTCATGTTATGTTAGGTCTATGTGTTTAGTAGCGGAACAGAATTATGGGGACTTAGAGACGCCTTGCTAGGGACACCGAGGCCACCGACAGGGAGGTGGCCACCCAAGAGGTGGATCGTGCAATTGCTGAGAGAGCGGAGGTAGCGGCCAAGAGGGCGGCCGCCTGCAAGAAGAATGGTCGTGTAGCGGCAGAGAGAGAGAGGAGACAGTGATACATCTCCAACGCTTTTATAATTTTTGATTGTTCCATGCTATTATATTATCAACCTTGGATGTTTTATATGCATTATTATGCTATTTTATATCATTTTTAGGACTAACCTATTAACCTAGTGCTGAGTGACAGTTGTTGTTTTTTCCTCAATTTTGTCTTATACAGAAAATCAATACCAAACGGAACGAAACGAAACTTTTTGAGGATTTTTCTTGGACCAGAAGACACGCAGAAATCTTCGGAGGAGGTCAGAGGGGCAACCAGTTGGCGGCAAGCTTGGAGGGTGCGCCCTAAGGGGGGGGGAGGGGGCGCCCCGCAGGCTTGTGGCCCACCTGATGATCCTCTAACCCTAATCTTTGCTCTATAAATACTCAAATATTGCTTGTATACCAGGGGGCACACCAAAAATACTTTTCCTCCGCCAAAAAATTTATGTTCTCGCAAGATCCCATCTGGAGACCTTTTCCGCTACTTTGCCACAAAGGGCTTCTACGGGCAACAGAGTGGGGATTCTACCATGGAGGGCTTCTACGTCAACCTTGCTGCCCTTTCCATGATGTGTGCGTAGTTTACCACAGACCAACGGGTCCATAGCTAGTAGCTAGATGACTTCTTGACTCTCTTTGATCTTCAATACAATGTTCTCCTTGATGTTCTTGAAGATCTATTCGATGTAATCTTCTTTTGTGGTGCGTTTGTTGAGATCCGAAGAATTGTGGGTTTATGATCAAATTATCTATGAATATTATTCGAGTCTTCGCTGAACTCTTTTATGCATGATTAAGATAACTTTGCATTTCTCTCTTATCTATTGATTTGTTTTGGCCAACTAGATTGCTTTTTCTTAAAATGGGAGAGGTCCTTTGTAATGGGTACAATCTTTCTGTGCTTATTCCTAGTCACAGAAGGGGACATGACATGTATTTGTATTGTTGCCATTAAGGATAAAAAGATGGGGTTTGTTCATATTGATTGGATCTATCCCTCTACATCATGTCATCTTGCTTAAGGCATCACTACTAGGGAAAAACCTAGAAGTAGCGTGAGTCTAAGGGCTATCAGTAGCACGGGTCTAAGGGGAATCAGTAGCGCGGGGCACTATTGTACTGATACGGTGCTACAACTATCGTTTAGCAGTAGAGTGTTTTGACACGCGCTACTGCTACACCTACTTAGCAGTAGCGCTTTCCATACCAGCGCTACTACTAAGTTATTTAGCAGTAGAGTTTTTCTGTCCAGCGCTAAAGAGCGCTACTACTATATTTTCTCATATATTTTTTTGCTATGTATTTGTGATGTTTTTGTACAGGTTTTATACAGTATTCTAATCATATCATAAACATGCAATATGTTCATCATATCATACATATAATAGTCTCATCATATCATCCAACACAAATCATGTCGTCACATCATAATCATGATATAGCTATACAAGTTACATGACATGTCTCATCATACATAATGCAATACTTCTCTGGGCGTCGGTTCATATCCCTCTCTCGCGCTAGCATGAACCAAAAATAATTACTAGGTGTCGGTCAGAAACCGGTACACCTGGGCCTGACACTCCGGCCACTAGTCATATACTCCTGGCGTAGCACTTCTTCGCCATCGATGATCTATGCACCTGCATCGTCACATGAGTCGATGATATGCAACATATATAATTGAGCAACAGAAAGAGACAGACCTGGCAAAAACAGAAGCAACATATCATAAGCATAAATAACAAAGTTTATCATACCCAAAATGCCCTAACTAGAGTGATCTTCGCTAGTTGAGGAGGAATGTTAAATTATATCACAAATAAAGTTTTGTCATGCACAACTCAAAGTTTTGTCATAGAGAAAGTATGGACTAAACAGACGCATTGTCATATATCGTCAATCACTCCAACATGTCGTGACATCCATCCATGTCAGGTAGATAGTCCCCGAGAGCAGTGAAAGGCTTCAGGTCGAGACACTGAGCGGCTACGCATGTTCGGACGTCTTCCCACGACATTTGCCCTTCTTCGTAGAACATCACTGTTTTTTCGAGGACCTCCTTCATGATGATTTGGGCAAGTTCACGCTGGATGTGATTGAACTCAGCTCAGAGTCGATCATCTGGGATATCTCCTAGGTTCTTTGACCATTGCAGAATATGGGCATCACTGGATCTAGGTGACATGCGAATGTTCTGCTGATACCGTCTGTACTCCAGCATGTGGTGGGGGACATAGAATCCATCACTGAGAGTACCACTCGGTTGTTGGATGCAGCAGAAGTCGGTCTTATGGCCGAAGGCGGGCACACGGTTCCTTGTCTTCTTGAGCGTGATCTCTCCACCCCATAGGCCGTAGCTAAAGATAGCACTGTCGAGAACAGACTTGATGTGGGTGTAATCCTTTTTCTTCATGTTCTCCAACGAGTCCAGGTAAAGAGCGTGAGAGAATCAGGGGTAAAGGATGATAAGGATGGTGCGTCTGTCGCTGCGCAAAATAAGTACACCTCAAAGCAGCCTCCACGCGTGCAAATGAATGATTGAAATCAAAGGAAGGATATCCGCGGATGACTTACATGGGATGATAAGTCATCAAAATCGTCTCATGGTGCTTTAGTTACTCGCGTATTCATGGTGCTTTTCACAGACTGCCAAGAAGTGCTCGTGCATGAAGTACAGGTCAGTGACAAAGATATAAGGTATCTGCTCAATCCTGATGAAGTAGTTCATGTACAACGCAAAAAGGTGGACAAACATAAAATCCAGCCTTTTCAAGTGAAACATGTCGAAGATGTAATCGAATCGAAGGAAGACATTTTCTGGGGGGAATGTGTCGACGTACAACCTTTGCTATGACACGTTAACCACGCAGAGCGGGTATCCTGGATTTTTGCGAGGCGATCAGGCTTTTCTCTCTTTGCAGCACATCGTCATGAAGTCTCCTCAGATCGCTGTATATGGCCTCTACCATTGACTTAGGTAGGATTGGATCACTGGGATTATGGTATTTCGCTGCACCTATGACAGGTATACAGTCTTGAACCCGAGGCTGCGGAGGCGGCTGGCTCATAGAAGCAGCTTTGATGCCTTTCCTCGGTCTCTTCCTATGCTTCTTTACTACTCGGAGGTCGTCTGTAATACGTTCATCCACCGGTAATTCAGGCACCGACTCATCACGCTCAAACCCTGAGTACTCATACTGCTGAGCCATCAATCCTCCATAGTCATAGGCGCCAGTATTGAGATACTGTAGAGTGTCATCGTCATCCTCAGCGATGGCATCGGTATCATGCATTGGTTCTTCGACGGCGGCGACGTCATCAGTGACTAATGGAGCCTCTTCCTCACCCCGTCCACTATCACTTGGCACGACAGGCGACGCTATTTTGGTAGGTGGAGTGTTGATGTTCACACCTTGTTGAGGCTGCGTGGTCGTGGGTGTGCTTCGGCCACCTCCAGACGACGCAGACTCTTTGGCCACAATAGGACCCAACTCTTGCAATTGCCAAGAAGCAACGGGGTCTCGTCCACATCTCCCCCTAGTACCGGAGGAGTCAAATTCCTGTGGCCCGGTTTGACACTGGCCACAGAAACCTTGAAGACGTGAGGGGGGATCGGCCGGATGTGGAACAATTGTTACAATGTCAGACTAGGGTTCCTTTTTGTCAATGATCTAATGTTTCACCCTTACTTTGTAGGCGGACAACACGCTGCTAAACTTGCCCATGGCGCGTTTGTTTATCTTCTTCATTGCCGGGTATTTATCTAGATTAGTATATTTGATTTCATCCCGGCCCGGGAACAAGAATACCTAGTGCAGCTTAGTTAGGAGGGACTAATCCATATCTGGTATCTTATTTAGTTTCTCATCGTTGATGGTGGCGGTTGCCCGTAGGATGCAACCTATTTGATTGATGTAGTGCATGCGCGCCTCTGCAGGCTCTTTTGGCTCAAAATTGCCGGAGTCCACCTCCGTGACCACCGGTCTAGTAGTGCTGAGCTGGTTTGGGCGTCGTTGCCACTTTGGTTTCGGTTCTATACTGGCTCCGCCAGTCTCGGTGCCGGTCTCGGCTCCGGTGTCAGTCTCAGTGCCAGTCTCGGCATTGGTCCTGATGTCGGTCTCAGTCTCGGATGTGACAGGTGGGCCCTGCAACAACCGTTGTTCATCGAGAAGATTCAAATAGGCGTCTGTCGCCGCGTAGATGTTGCAATCACTAGAACCCTGTTCTTCATAGTTGCTAGCCATGTTTTCTACAATTAAATCTAGACCTAATAAAATGAATAATGACATTAAAAAGGCCAATGTTTTGCAGGAATGTTGATTCATTCCCGTTGTAGAAAATCCCGTGAACTCGATATGTCCTAGTTTCTAGCACAAGTCATGCCGAAATTCACGGAAAATTTTGGCATGACCTTTGCTACAAATTGACAAATAGAGCGCCTGAAATTTGCCGGAACGGAAATGAATCAACATTCTGGCAAAACATAGGCCACTTGGAATCATTCCCCGCAAACAACAAAAGGACACTTGGGCACAATCAAACCACTTCAATGTTGCATATATATAACATGAGCAAACACTATTGAGGAATTTGCATATAGCATGACCACTTCAATGAAAAGATATAATCAACAATAATGGAATATGAAAATGACCATCAATGACATATATCATATAACATCAATCTTGTTTTTTGTTTACATAGCAACAATTACTTTAACCATGTTTTTAAAAAAGAAAAAAAATTATGTTTTTTGTTTATAGCTAAATGCCATAGCTACTATTTTTTATTTATAGCTAAATACTTTTGATTTTTGTCTAAAGCTAAAAGTCTAGCAAGGTATCATCTTTAAAATAAAACTTGCCTAAATACTTTTCCTTGAAAAATAGTGGTCTTTTCAAAAACTAGAATCCTCTGCCTAGGACAGAACCCAAATTCTGTTCTAGCTATTGTTCTCAACACACACACATTATTTTCTTTTCATCCAAATTGTTTTACAGCAAATATTCCAACAATACTTGACCTTATTAGAAATTGCAAAGGAACTCCATTTTCTCTAGCCCTTCTGACCTCACCAAAATTTCCACAGCAAAACCTTAGTACCTACTCCCAATTTTGTCAAAATTATTCAGGTCATAGTCCAAATAATTCAAATTTCATTTGAATGAAATTTGGACCAGATTCAGGTCCATAGTCCAAATACTTTTTTATATCTAAATGCTACTATTTTTTGTTTATAGCCTCTATTAATTTAAAGCTAAATGCTACTATTATTTATATACCCCTTGTTAATTTAAAGCTAAATCGAATTACTGTTTAGGCATTTTCATACAAATTTGCCCTAGCAAATTTCCTAGAAAATTGCTAATCTTCTTTCCTAAATGCTAAAAAATGCCTATTGCCCTAAACAAATATAGGGTTCATGTGAACACTTAGGGTTCATATGAACATCACAGCAGCAACATGTGAATTGCCCTAGGAGAGAGAGAGGAGGGCAGGGGAGAGGAGAGGGAGAGCCTTACGGTCGGTGGCTAGGGCGGGCTTGGGTGGCATTGGCCTGGGCGGGCTCGAGCAGCGGCAGTGAGGTCGAGGGCGGCAACGGTGAGGTCGTGGGCGGCCTCGGGCGGCGGCGGTGAGGTCGAGGGCGTGCTCGATCGGGCAGGGCGATCGATGGCAGGGAGAGAGGAGTTGGGGGATGGGGGAGAGGGGGGAAAGGACTTGGCAAAATTTTAAGCTCGCGCGGGGTTAAGTCAAAATAGCGGTAGCGCTGATAGGGAAAAATCTCTATAGCTAAGTTAGCTATAGCGCTTTCTACGAAAATGCGCTACTACTATAGGAAGTACTTATTTATTTCCCTCTTTTTCTTTTCCTTTTATCTAAGCAACATAGCTATAGCGCGTGCGTATAAAACTCGCTATTGCTAGAGTAACTATAGCGCTTTGTGACAACAAGTGCTACTGCTATGTCTTTCTTCTTTATTTTGCTTTTTCTTTACATTTTATTTTTTCATTTCTCCTTTTTCTACTTCTTTCATTTTCATTTACTTTTCTATTTCTTTTCCATTTTATTTTCTAGCCTACCGACAACAGTGTGGGAATTATAGCCTACCGACAACAGTGTGGGAATTATAGTAGTAGCGCTTTTACCTGCAGACGCGCTACTGCTACAACCATAGCTGCAACGCTCTTTGTTGACACGCGCTACGGGTAACTAGCAGTAGCACTCTGTTCTAACCAGCGCTACTGCTATACCTCTGTGTATAAGGTTTTCCCTAGTAGTGCGTTACTCCGTGATACGTCTCCAACGTATCTACAATTTTTGATTGTTCCATGCTATTATATTATCTATTTTGGATGTTAATGGGCTTATTTATACACTTTTATATTATTTTTTGGACTAACCTACTAACCCAAGGCCCAGTGCAAATTGTTGTTTTTTTGCCTATTTCAGTGTTTCGCAAAAAAGGAATATCAAACGGAATAAAACCTTTGGAGAGTTAATTTTTGGAACAAATGTGATCCAGGGGACATGGAGTGGACGTCAAGCAACCAACGAGGAGCCCACGAGGCAGGGGGCGCGCCTACACCCCTGGGCGCGCCCTCCCCCCTTGTGGCTCCACCGACCTACTTCTTCCTCCTATATATATTCATATACCCCGAAAACATCCAGGACCACCACGAAAACCTATTTCCACCACCGCAACCTTTTGTACCCAAGAGATCTCATCTTGGGGCCTTTTCGGAGCTCCGCCAGAGGGGGAATCCCTCCGATGATGTGTGAGTAGTTTACCTCAGACCTTCGGGTCCATGGTTATTATCTAGATTGCTTCTTCTCTCTCTTTGGATCTCAATAAAAATGTTCTGCTCGATCTTCTTGGAGATTTATTCGATGTTACTCTTTTTGCGGGCTGTTTGCCGAGATCAGATGAATTATGGGTTTATGATCAAGTTTATATATGAATAATATTTGATTCTTCTCTCAAGTCTTTTATGTATGATTGATTATCTTTGAAAGTCTATTCGAATTATCAGTTTGGTTTGGCATACTAGATTAATCTTTCTTGAAATGGGAGAAGTGCTTAGCTTTGGGTTCAATCTTGTGGTGTCCTTTCCCAGTGACAGCAAGGCACGTATTGTATTGTTTCCATTGAGGATAAAAAGATGGGGTTTATATCATATTGCTTGAGTTTATCCCTCAACATCATGTCATCTTGCCTAATGCATTACTCTATGCTTATGAACTTAATACTCTAGATGCATGCTGGATAGCGGTCGATGTGTGGAGTAATAGTAGTAGATGCAGAATCGTTTTGGTCTACTTGTCGCGGACGTGATACCTATATACATGATCATGCCAAGATATTCTCATAATTATTCACTTTTCTATCAATTGCTCGACAGTAATTTGTTCACCCACCGTAATGCTTATGCTATCTTGAGAGAAGCCACAAGTGAAACCTATGGCCGCCGGGTCTATTCTCCTTTATATTAATCTTCCTTCAACAAACTATTTCTATTACCGTTTATTTTGCAATCTTTACTTTCAATCTATATCATAAAAATACAAAAAATATTTATCTTGTTATTATTATTATCTCTATCAAATCTCACTCTCGTAAGTGACTGTGAAGGGATTGACAACACCTTTATCGTGTTGGTTGCGAGGTTCTTATTTGTTTGTGTAGGTACGAGGGACTTGCGTGTAGTCTCCTACTGGATTGATATCTTGGTTCTCAAAAACTGAGGGAAATACTTATGCTACTTTGCTGCATCACCCTTTCCTCTTCAAGTGAAAACCAACACAGTACTGAAGAGGTAGCAAGAAGGATTTCTGGCGCCGTTGCCGGGGATATTGCACCAAGTCAAGTCAAGATTTGATCTCGCGTCAACAAGCCATTTCTGGCACCATTGCCGGGAGATCTACACACAAGTCAAGACATACCAACTACCCATCACAAACTCTTATCCCTTGCATTACATTATTTGCCATTCGCCTCTCATTTTCCTCTCCCCCACTTCACCCTTGTCGTTTTATTCACCCTCTTTTTCCGCCCCCCTCGCTTTTTGTTCACCTCTTTTTCACTTTCTTATTGTGTCACCGTGTGTCATCATGGCTAGTCCTTCTATCATCGTTAGTACTCCCGATCATGAAGTTCTTAATTTTAAACAAAGGGAGGGACAAAATCTAAAAGATGCTTGGCATAGAATTTGCAATGCTCAGAATAGATCTACTAGGAAGCAAACCACTTCCGTTCTTCTTCGCAATTTTTATGTAGGCATCACTCCTTGGAATAGATATATTCTTTATACCAATACCGGAGGGACTTTCTTGGGTAGCCATACTTTTGATTCTTATAATGCTATGATAGATTTTTTTGGCCCACCACCTCTTTTGGTTAATGGAACTGTTTTAACTTTGGAACATGTGATGCAAAGGCTTGAAATTACTGAAAATAAAGTTGCCTCTGTAGAGTTTATTGAAAATTTGGATAAAAATATCCACAACCCAATCACTCAATTTGTATCTAAGGTAGGGGTTACTCTGAATTTTTTTAAAGATAAAGAACCTATAGTTAGTGAAAGAATAGATCAAGATTCCACAAGAACTGGTAAACTTGAGGATATCATTACTAATTTAGGGTCTGCCTTTTCATCCGTTAGAAATAACACAAATCCTCCTACCACCAATATTGCTAAATTAATGTATGTTCCTAAAGATAAGGGTGAATCTTCTAGTAAGGAAAATGCGGATCTCAAATCAATAAGTGTTCACCCCAACTTCTTCAATATCATTAGGGAACCTTTTGCTACAAATGAATTTCTTGATTTCTTGCCTAGGAGTTTGATCATTAATAAAAAGAAGGAAACTCCAAAGGGCTATAAGTGTTCCATTGAAGAATTACATACCAAAGATGATAATACCTAGATCTATTCTTGCTTTTATGCCTAGCTAGGGGCGTTAAACGATAGCGCTTGTTGGGCGGCAACCCAATTTTATTTTTGTTCCTTGCTTTTTGGTTCTGTTTTGTAATAAATAATTCAGCTAGACTCTGTTTATATGTGGTTTTGTGCTTTTAATTAGTGTTTGTGTCAAGTAGAACCTTTGGGAAGACTTGGGGAAAGTCATGCGATCTTGCTGTAAAAAACAGAAACTTTAGCACTCATGAGATTTGCTGCCATTTTTTACTGCAGAGTGCGATTAATTTGATTATTGTTGAAGATGATTAATAGATAACTTCCTCACGCCCAGAAATTTATTTTAGAATTTTTGAGGTTACAGAAGTATTCGAAACCCACAGATTACTACAGACTGTTCTGTTTTTGACAGATTCTGTTTTTTCGCGTGTTGTTTGGTTATTTTGAAGAATCCATGGCTAGAATCGGAGGTTATGAACCATAGAGAAGCTGGAATACAGTAGGTTTAACACCAAAATAAATAAAGAATGAGTTCATTACAGTACCTTAAGTGGTGGTTTGTTTTCTTATACTAACGGAGCTCGTGAGATTTTCTGTTTAAGTTTTGTGTTGTGAAGTTTTCAAGTTTTGGGTAAATATTTGATGGATTATGGAACAAGGAGTGGAAAGAGCCTAAGATTGGGGATGCCCATGGCACCCCAATGTAAAATTCAAGGACAACCAAAAGCCTAAGCTTGGGGATGCCCCGGAAGGCATCCCCTCTTTCGTCTTCTTCTATCGGTAACTTTACTTGAGGCTATATTTTTATTCACCACATGATATGTGTTTTGCTTAGAGCGTCTTGTATGATATGAGTCATTGCTTTTTATTTTACCACAATCATCCTTGCTGTACACACCTTTTGGCAGAGACACACATGAATTGAAATTTATTAGAATACTCTTTGTGCTTCACTTATATCTTTTGAGCTAGATAATTTTGCTCTAGTGCTTCACTTATATCTTTTAGAGCACGGGGGTGGTTATATTTTATAGAAATTATTGATATCTCATGCTTCACTTATATCATTTTTAGTGTCCCTTAGAACATCATGGTAATTTGCTTTGGTTATGAAACTAGTCCTAATATGATAGGCATCCAAGATGGGTATAATAAAAACTATCATAGAAAGTGCATTGAATAATATGAGAAGTTTGATACCTGATAATTGTTTTTAGATATAAAGGTGGTGATATTAGAGTTGTGATAGTTGAGTAGTTGTAAATTTGAGAAATACTTGTGTTGAAGTTTGCAAGTCCCGTAGCATGCACGTATGGTAATCGTTGTGTAACAAATTTGAAACATGAGGTGTTCTTAGATTGTCTTCCTTATGAGTGGCGGTCGGGGACGAGCGATGGTCTTTTCCTACCAATCTATCCCCCTAGGAGCATGCGCGTAGTGCTTGGTTTTTGATGACTTGTAGATTTTTGCAATAAGTATGTGATTTCTTTATGACTAATCTTGAGTCCATGGATTATGCACACTCTCACCCTTCCATCATTGCTAGCCTCTTCGGTACCGTGCATTGCCCTTTCTCACCTTGAGAGTTGGTGCAAACTTCGCCGGTGCATCCAAACCCCGTGATATGATACGCTCTATCACACATAAACCTCATTATATCTTCCCTAAAATAGCCACCATACCTACCTATTTTGGCATTTCCATAGCCATTCCGAGATATATTGCCATGCAACTTTCCACCGTTTCATTTATGACACGCTTCATCATTGTCATATTGCTTTGCATGATCATGTAGTTGACATCGTATTTGTGGCAAAGCCACCATGCATAATTTATCATACATGTCACTCTTGATTCATTGCCCTTCCCGGTACACCGCCGGAGGCATTCATATAGTGTCATATTTTGTTCTAGTATCGAGTTGTAATAATTGAGTTTTAAATAGATAGAAGTGTGATGATCATTATAAATAGAGCATTGTCCCAAAAAAGGCCAAAAAAAAGAAAGGCCCCAAAAAAAGAAAAAAAGAAAAAAAGGGCAATGCTACTATCCTTTTCCACACATGTGCTTCAAAGTAGCACCATGATCTTTATGATAGAGAGTCTCTTGTTTTGTCACTTTCATATACTAGTGGGAATTTTCCATTATATAACTTGGCTTGTATATTCCAACAATGGGCTTCCTCAAAGGCCCTAGGTCTTCGTGAGCAAGCAAGTTGGATGCACACCCTTTAGTTTCTTTTGTTGAGCTTTCATACATTTATAGCGCTAGAGCATCCATTGCATGGCAATCCCTACTCCTTGCATTGACATCAATTGATGGGCATCTCCCTAGCCCGTTGATTAGCCTCGCCAATGTGATACTTTCTCCTTTTTTGTCTTCTCCACATAACACCCTATCATTATTCTGTTCCATCCATAGTGCTATATCCATGGCTCACGCTCATGTATTGCGTGAAAGTTGAAAAAAGTTTGAGATTACTAAAGTATGAAACAATTTCTTGGCTTGTCATCGGGGTTGTGCAAGATGAGAACATTCTTGTGTGACGAAAGTGAAGCCTGACCAAACTATATGATTTTGTAGGGATGAACTTTCTTTTGCCATGTTATTTTGAGAAGACATGATTGCTTAGTTAGTATGCTTAAAGTATTATTGTTTTTATGTCAATATTAAACTTTTGTCTTGAATCTCTTGGATCTAAACATTCATGCCACAATAAAGAAAATTACATTGAGAATTATGCTAGGTAGCATTCCACATCAAAAATTCTGTTTTTATCATTTACCTACTCAAGGACGAGCAGGAATTAAGCTTGGGGATGCTTGATACGTCTCCAACGTATCTATATTTTTTGATTTTTCCATGCTATTATATTATCTATTTTGGATGTTAATGGGCTTATTTATACACTTTTATATTATTTTTGGCACTAACCAACTAACCCAAGGGCCAGTGCAAAATTGATCTTTTTTTGCCTATTTCAGTGTTTCGCAGAAAAGGAATATCAAACGGAATCCAAATGGAATAAAACATATGGCCCCTACATCATGTTATATTGCCTAATGCATTACTCTGCTCTTATGAACTTAATACTCTAGATGCATGTTGGATAACAGTCGATGGGTGGAGTAATAGTAGTAGATGCAGAATAGTTTCGGTCTACTTGTCGCGGATGTGATGCCTATATACATGATCATGCGTAGATATTCTCATAATTATTCACTTTTCTATCAATTGCTCGACAGTAATTTCCTCACCCACCGTAATACTTATGCTATCTTGAGAGAAGCCACTAGTGAAACCTATGGCCCCTGGGTCTATTCTCCTTTATATTAATCTTCCGTCAACAAGCTATTTCTATTACCATTTATTTTGCAATCTTTACTTTCATTCTATGTCATAAAAATACCAAAAATATTTATCTTATTATTGTTATTATTATCTCCATCAGATCTCACTCTCGTAAGTGACCGTGAAGGGATTGACAACCCTTTATCGCGTTGGTTGCGAGGTTCTTATTTATTTGTGTAGGTACGAGGGACTTGCGTGTAGTCTCCTTTTGGATTGATAGCTTGGTTGTCAAAAACTGAGGGAAATACTTACGCTACTTTGCTGCATCACCCTTTTCTCTTCAAGGGAAAACCAACGCAGTGCTCAAGAGGTAGCACTCCGTTCTTGCTAATTTAATACACTAGATGCATGTTGGATAGTGGTCGATGTGTGTAGTAACAGTAGTAGATGCAGGTAGGAGTCGGTCTACTTTTCACGAACGTGATTCCTATATTCATGATCATTGCCTTAGATATCGTCAAAACTATGCGCTTTTCTATCAATTGCTCAATAGTAATTTGTTTACCCATTGTATGCTTTCTTTCAAGAGAGAAGCCTTTAGTGAATCCAATGGCCCCCGAGTCTATTTCTATCATATTATTTTCAGATCTATACAACACAAAACTCAAAAATACCTTGCTGCAATTTATTTACCTTTATTTTTTGCACTTTTGTTTATCTTTTATATATATCACTATCAGATCTTATCCTTGCAAGTAACCGTGAAGGGATTGACACCCCCTTTATTGTGTTGGGTGTAAGTATTTGTTTGTTTCTGCAGGTGCTATCATTAGGGACTTGTGTTTTCATCCTACTGGATTGATACCTTGGTTCTTAACTGAGAGAAATACTTATCTTTACATTCCTACATCAACCTTTCCTCTTCAAGGGAAAAACCAATGCAAGCTCAAGAAGTAGCAGGCAACGACCGAGAGGGCGGCCGCCTGCGAGGAGAGCGCTTGTGCAGCGGCCGATAGGGCGGCTGCATCAGCCGAGAGAGCTCGCGCAGCCGTAGATACATTGATGGACACCCTTGTCGTGGTCGGGACCGTGGCGGCCCCTTGATGGAGTCGGAAGAGAGCCAACATGTCCATGCATTGGATTTTTGGTACTTGTATGATGGTCGTGGACCTAATTAATATTATGTTTGGAATGACTGGCATTAATGTATGATGGTTGTGAGCTTAATGTCGAAGTCAACCATCCTTCATTGCTAACACATACCGGTTTCGCTATGATGGAAGAAGAGAATCGTTCACAACATAATGGCTTTTGATTTCTTTACTATCCTACCCCCTAATCATTATGTCCGGAATGGTTGTCTTTTCTTCCATCTTGGGCAAACCCCAATGTGATAGGAATGCAAAATATTTGACTTCAAGGATGGCCTGATATGCAATTTACACTTCCAATTCTTGTTCTTGCTAGGTAGCTTCGGTGTGATATTTGTATCTTCACATGGGACGTTTTTGAGAGCATAAACCTTCTGTATTCCCTAATTGGAAAAAGTGGACAATGTGATGGTGATACTGTTAAAGAAATACCCAATGATTATGCTCTCAAGCATTTTCCATGTGAAGATAGAAGTATCACACTCAAGCTACCATAGAAGAACAAGAACTGCAAGTGCAAATCTTCACATGTCAGGGATGGAAGAAGATAAGTATTCATAACTTAATGAATCTCTTATTTTATGATACACTAGTAACGCATGATGAGCTTGCCCAGCTCGACCATCACCGAAAGTCGAAATAACAGTGAGAGTTGTAAGAGATGTTCCCGAAGGAAAAACAATCGACTTTTGACATTGACAGTCAATCTGGGCGAGTTCCACCTGTGGTACCTTGTAAAGACATGATGAGCTCACCCAGCTTGACCATCACTGAAAGTCGAATAGCAGTGAGAGAGTGTCCACCATATATGGAACCACGTAAGAGATGGGAATTGTGATCGACTTTTAACATTGACAGTCGATCTGGGTGAGCTCTTCTTGTTTCGCCTTGGTAACGCATGATGAGCTCATCCAGCTCGACTATCACCGAAAGTCGAAATAGTAGTGAGAGAGTGTCCACCGTATATACATCCACCTAAGAGATGAGAGTTGTGATTGACTTTTGACATTGATGGTCCATCTGGGCGAGTTCATCCCGTGATACCTTGGTAACGCATGATGAATAGAATAGAAGTACTCTTTGATGTTTGATTTTTATATTATTTTTTCATCATCCATTGAAAAGGTGATAACACAAATTGATCTTGCGGTTATGGATTCCTACGATGACTCAACTTTTGGTAGGGTCGACTTCATGGTCAAGGAGGAGCACACCAGTGAGGACCCCGTGGATAAGCTTGTTAAAGTGCACCCCCTGCTCATTCCGCTAAAGAATTTTCAGGATCTGTCCAAGAAGAATCCACCTACTAAGGAGAGCGAGGGCCCAACACGTAAGGAGAGCGTTCTCCCACCACTCAACATCATTCAAGAAGATGCTTGCTCCTCCAATTTTGGGGATATGCCCACCTCCTCGGACTCCACAATCACTGGCTTCACTGACTATTACTCGGAGTAGAGCTCCATTCTTGTAGTATTGTGTTTGATAGCTTGACGATGATGTTGGAATGTTCTACTTATGTAGATGATGATGTGGACTCGAATGACTTTTGGTATATGAATCATGAAGTCTTATATTGCTTATATATGTCTACATGCATGTGTTTTTCTAATGCTTTGTTACGTGTTGAAATTTTGTTATTCTCCTTTCTGTAGATGAGGTGGTATGTGGCGTACTCAGGTAGACATCCAGGAGTCTATTATTCATGGAGAGCGTGCTATGAACAAGTCAATCGTTAGCGTATGATACTAGAGAGGAGGTAGAGCATCTTACTGCATGTATTTTGTCAAGTAGGGAGAAATCAGAGTGGGTGTAAGTGGATGAAGTATCTCTTTGTCCTACTTGTGATCTTTATTAGGTTGATGCCTCTGTGGTCTATGTAACACAAATGGGTCACACTGAGGTTTTAGTGACTATTTGAGACTTGTAATGATGCTTTAGTTAGTTTGATGAAGAACTTTAGACTTGTTATGATGCTTTAGTTAATTTGAGGACGAATATTGAACTTGTTATGATTCTTGTGCATTGCCTATGATGTGGTACTGTCCGCAGACAAAATTTTGTTGTTTATATGTGTTTTCTTGCAGCGTTGATGCAGAAACAAATAAAATAGAAGATATGACTTCATCTTTGCTGAGTACGCCACTCGGTAAAACCAGTTTGCCAAGAACAAAACTCGGCGAAGAAGCCTCGTGTCCTTCTCTAGAAGCATGGTTCATATCTTTGCTAAGTGTAAAGGCTGAGATCTCAGCAAACATGGGTCGCTGGGGCTTGCATGGGACTGTATTGCCGAGTGGGCCTACTCGGTAGACGACAAACTCGGCAAAAATGTAGTTTGCCGATATTTCTGACCAACAACTCGACAAATAATTGAGGCGACGTGTCTCACTGATTGGCTTTCACGTCTGCCGAGTACCTGTCGCAAGTACTCGACAAAATTTCAGCCACGTGGCACCCGCCGTCTTTGTCCGGCCCGTCAAGTCTTTTTTTACCAAATCTCCATTTTAGCACTCGGCGAAGAATTTACCGAGTCCCCGTGTTCTGGTTCTCAACAAACTCAGCTTTGCCAGTAGGATTCAGACCAAGTACCCTAAGCCGACAACAATACTCGGCAAAGGCGTCACCGAGTGTGAAATGACTTTCGCCGAGTTTTTTTGGGTACTCGATAAGTAGTAAATTCTAGTAGTGTGAGGAGATTCCATTTCTAGGAGATGTGAGCCAAGCGTGACGGGTACGATGAAATGCTTCAAGCAGCGTGGGATCGACATGAGGCGAGAACAGTAGGCATAGAGGCTCTCTGGTCCATGTGAAGGAGCATCTCAGGCGACATTCAACGGTGGTCTCGAACTGATTCAGGTGATAGGCAAATTAAAATCCTCTGCGAATAGCTTGAACGAGTTCGACAAATTGAACGGTCATCAGTGGCCTCACTTGAGGTCCGGCAGATTGTGATAAAGCCGTGTGAGTTGTATAGATGGAGGGGAATAAATGTACCATCGAAGATCTCGATTATTTAAAGGAAAACACTTATCTTAAACTGACTGATTTCTCAAAAAATCAGCCCCGTCCCTCGCGTGACACGTGTCCCCATTGGACCCACGCACCGTCCACCCACCTTATCCTTTTCTCTCGGTCTAGTCTTCTCCTTCCTTCGTTTTCCCATCCCATTCCACCTCCAGCGACGGGAGGAAGCCCACAAGATCGAGGCGTGGCTGCTGCCCAGCGGCGCAGCGGCGTGCGTGATTAGCTTGGCTGCTGTCCAGCCGGATCATCGGTGCTACAAGGCCGTCCATGACCTGCTGCAAGGGGATCGGCAACCGGTGCACCATGGGCGATCTACCAATGGATTCTCTGGCCTTTCTTACCAGTGAATCCCATAGGGAGAGCCCATGGACGAGCTCCACTAAGGTCGCAGTAGACCCCTGCCTCCGTTCCTAGCACGGGGCTGGCCCTTTGCAGCACCCTAGGCACCTTCTTCCCTGCAGCACCGCCACTGGCATGGCAGCGGCGTCTACAATGGAGCACCTGCTGCAACGTAGCATGGAGGCCGGCCATGTCTTCGGCGTCTACAGTGGAGCTCCTGCTGCAACGTAGCATGGCGGCCAACCATGTCATCGGAGTCTGCAGCCACTCGCTGCAACGCAACCTCCGTCGAGGTGTGGCAGCAGGCTAGCAGCGGCTGCAATGCAACTTCACCGCCAGAGAGACAGAAGCTTCGTCGCGGTGCCAGCGGCCTAGCGACGACTCCGACGATGTTCCATTGCGGCTCCGCCGCGGTGCCGGTGGCCCAGTGACGCCCCATTGCAGCAGCATGACTACGACGATGTTCCATTGCAGCTGCGCTGCGGCGCCGGCGGCCTAACGATGCCCCATTGCAGCCGCGACGACTCCGACGATGTTTCATTGCAGCTCGGCCGCGGCGCCGGCGGCCCAAGGACGACTCCGATGATGTTTCACTACAGGTCCGCCATGGCACCGGCGGCAAGTGACTCTCCATTGCAAAAATGATGATCACCACCAATGTTCCATTGCAGCTCTGACGTGGCACCGGTGGGAACGACGACCATCGGCAATGTTCCATTGAAGCTCCACCGTGAGACCGTCAGTGCTTTGTGCGGCCACTGGCAATCGCTGCTCGTTGGATGGGTGTGGGGGCGTCTGTTGTGGAGCAGTCTGTCTCCGTAGCAAAAGATAACGCAGGAGCGATGGCTGTGTTGTGATGTGGGGGAGGGGATATGGACTGGTGGCCTTGATTATGTGCATCGGACGGTAGGTAAGGCGGATTATAATTGGAAGTTTTCAGCTGGATGATTTGTAGCAGTCACCTTGTTTAAAATCAGGATATCTAAATACAAAGTTCTTCCATAATAGAGTGTCTCACGAAGGCAAAAAAACCATTATATCTTTCACTATAAATAAAGCACGGATTGTGTCGTGGAATTGTCACGGCAGACGTCCTAGCGAAAGGACTTAGTCGTAGGGCCATCGCAACTAGGAAGCTTAAAGGGGTTAATCGGGACAAAGGACACGAGAGGTTTTATACTAGTTTGGCCCCTTACGATGAAGGTAAAAGCCTATGTCTAGTTGTGTTGGTATTGCTGGGGTTTCGATCACCAAGAGGCTTAACTCACCGGCTTGGTTATCGATCTCTTGTTTCTTGCCCTAAGCCGCCACTGGGTCGTCCCCTTATATACACGGGTTGACGCTTGGTGGCCTACAGAGTCCCGGCCGGCTCATAATCGTGTCCGGCACAGTGACTTCCTTTACATGCCTTTCTTTACAAGTCTTTCCTTACATACGGCGGTTTGCAATATTGGGCCTTAAGCCGCCTCTAGGCCCTTGGGCCTTCTATAAGATTTGATAAACTATCATCTTAATGTTTACTGGGATTCTTGTGTAACCCGCCATTGGGGCTGACCCGGCCCCTCCTGGGCGGGTCATAACTGATAGCTATATCCCCAACATTAGGCCCCAGGTTGACTTTGAACTTCGTTCTTTGTCAATCTTCAACACTTAGACAAAATCCATTTTCTTATCCTCGCAGAAGTTTTTGTAACCCGCCATGACGTCATCTCTTGAAAACGTAAAAAACTTTTATGACGTTATCTCCCAACGGATCTTCACCTTTAATGTTGTCCGAGAATCGCGGCGTCTGTGTAGTTGGATAACCATTATTTGGCTCTTCCTCGATTTTCTCGCCCGTCTGTTCACATTTTTCCTTATAAATAGGCATGCCTCGGCCTTCCTCATTCTTCTCTCTCTCTCTTCGTCTTCTTCCTCTTGCAACCCTCCTGCTGCTCGAGCCTCATCGCTGTCGCGCTTCTCCTTCGTCT
This sequence comes from Triticum dicoccoides, assembly GCF_002162155.2. Lineage (NCBI taxonomy): Eukaryota > Viridiplantae > Streptophyta > Magnoliopsida > Poales > Poaceae > Triticum > Triticum dicoccoides. The sequence continues at coordinate 48,646,427 of NC_041390.1, read as the reverse complement.
CCATCGACCTTGGCCGCTGCATCAACCCGAATCGGTCCAGAGAACGGCGGCGACCTCCGCAGAAGATCCGTGGTTGTAAGTGTTCTCCTTTTCTCTTCTCAGATCCGCATTAGGGTTTCCAGACTTCTTCGTGTTCTTCATAGTTTATCGCAGTTCTTCGTAGTTCTTCCACCGCAGGCCTCTTCTTGATCCAAAAAGATATATATGCTTGTGCGGTAGTGTTTTTGTACCTACTCTTGATGCCCACAGATCCCTTTCTCTGGTTCAAAGATCTCATTGGAACTCATAGACTCATCTGCGCTAAACTTTTTAGGTCTGGAATTTTTCCCATTTTGAATAGCCATTTGATCTGGAATAATACCAAGCAGTTAGGAAACTTGTTTGTCTCAACACTTAGCTGAATTTGCTTTTCTCAAATATCTGTAGTCATGGCGGCTTACTGTGTCGGCTTACTTTTCCTTATATGACATTAGCCCTTAATTAAGCCGCTATTACTTCCATGTATTATCATCATTTAACTGTTAACTTCACCATTCAATTGAACCGGCATGTTGCCTTTCTTTCAGTTTGTTTTTGAACATCATGCTGTCCAAAGCGCCAACCATCTGCAACTGGGTTCCCTCAACTGTAACCGAGGAACATTTGAAGGAGTTCTTTTCCATAGGGTTTTTTCCAGGGAAAACCATCATGTCTTACCGTGCCCCTAACCCGAAGGAAGAACGGCCCAATCCAAGAGATGGCGAAGTGATTGTTTTTACTGACCATATGAACCGTGGCCTTTCACTGCCTGGCTCAAAGTTCTTCATAGATGTCCTCCACTTTTTCAAACTCCACCCTCAAGATATCGGACCCAACTCCATATCTAATATCTGCAATTTCCAAGTGCTCTGTGAGGTGTACCTTCAGGAAGAGCCGACCGTGGAGCTATTTAGAGAATATTTTTATCTGAACCGGCAGAATGAGTGCACCAACGGCCTTAGCTTGCAGCTTGGAGGCATCTCAATTCAGCGTCGGCAGGGCGCTGTTTCCCCCATCATAGTCTTGCCAAGTCATCCCAAAGACTGTAATCAAACTTGGTTTTATTGTCAAGACACCTCACCAGAAAACGAAGATCCCCTGCCGGGTTATCGCTCAGAGCGTCTTGACTCCAAATTTGCACTTCCTGACAAACTCACTGTCGCTGAACGCAAGAAGTTGATACCATCCATCAAAAGGATTAATGCTTTGTTGGGGAATGGGTTAACCGGAGTTGATCTGACCCGCTGCTGGATCTCATGGCAGGTTATCCCTCTAAGCCGTCGATCAAAATTGATGTACGAGTATGGTGGAGGCCTAGATGACTCTCTTCATCATAGCTCCGTTCAGCTAATGGAAGAAGATATTGTTTCAATGTCGAACCTTCTGGTGAATGGAAAATACGAAGACTGCAGTGTCGTCGGCTTAAACCCCTTCTGCAAGCTTAACCCGGTGCCAGAAGTAAGGACACTCTGATCTCTCCTTTGTATTTTCCCAGCCGTTTTGTTTAATACTTGTTTGACCTTTCATCTTGTTTTTACCTGTCTGCAGGCCAAGTCTGACTTCTGGAAAGTTAAATATGACCATGAAGCTGCAAAGAAAGCGAGAGCCGCCGCCATAAATGCCAAGAAAATGACCTGGATGTCGAAAAAGAAGAAGAAGAGCACTGCTGAAGATTGGATGAAGCTTGACGATACTTCTGAGTCGGAGGTAGCCCTTGACTCCCTTGGCCAATTTTTTTAATAATCTTATTAACACTGATCATTACCAGGATGACACTTGGGCCAGTCAGGCCATGGAAGAAGAGGTAACTATTTCCTCCGGCTCAGCCCATTTGCCAAGACAGAAACTTCGAGTCGTAACCCGGAAAGTAAGGTTTTCACACCCTTTGGCTTATCTGGACACTCACTTTCTTTTGAAAAGGCAGCAACATGAGAGCCGCCATCAAGCCCGGACCGAAGACGAACCGGCTTTTATTCTTCAACAAACTCCTCAAAAACGCCAGAATGAGGTTTATTTCTTTGTCTTTGATTTTCTGTTAATGGATCTCGTCCCTTGCATTACTTACCTTGTTTTATCTTTGTAGGAGGTGTCTCGCTCGTCTGGCGTCTCATCTCAGACCCAATTTCCGGCCTTCAAGACTGCCCCTGGGTAAGGAAAAGTTCTTTGTCTTCTGTGTTTCTCAAATTGTCTCTTTATACTGACAGCCCAATAATATTCCACTTAGTGGCCAAGCTAAGTCTAAGAAGGCCAAGGTGACTAAACCGGCGGAAGACCCACCAGTCCTTGCTCCTAACCCGGCAAGCCACCTTCTCCTCCATCAATTGAAACTCCAGAAGACCCGCCTATCAATGTAGAAGAAAATCCTCCTGAGCCGTCGCTTGATGACACCACCGTGAATCCTTCCGCAACTGGACCATCAAGCTCAGGCAACCCGCCATCACCGTCTGCGTAAGACGTTTTGATCACCGGGAGCCGCTTTATTGAGCCGGGGAATCCAACCGTGTTGGCTCGCCACACGATGAAACAAGAGGCATTGGAGAGACAGAAAGTGCGCTTTGATGTTGCACATTATGATCATCTGAATGCCAACGATATTTTATCCGGCTATCTCAGCCATGTGCACTCCAGTCGCGACTCAGAGATTGAAATGGTCAAACAGTTGCAGCTGAAATACGAGGTATGTTCTTCCGGCTTATCTATATTCCGCCAGCCACCCAGTCTTCAGATTATGATAGAACCGGAATGATCAGTAGACTTTATAATATATGCTAAGACTTTTACCTTTGAAATTTTCTTGAGTTCAATAGAACAACGCTTCACCTGTAGTCCCCATGGGCCGGTTCATTTGATCATAAATGAGCTGGTACTTGAAATTGTCTTGTACTGTATCCAAAGAACTTCATAATCCGGCTTAACCTTGAGAAACTTGCTGAATAGCATATATTAGCCCCCAAGTGCCAAGTGTTGTTACTTTGTAAAGTACCTGGGACTTAAAGTATTTTTTTAGAGGCATAAGAAATTGTTTTGGCATACATTAGCCCCCAAGTGTCAAGTGGTTTTTTGTGAAGTACTTGAGACTTGAATCTTGATTTTTGAACCTTAAGCGAAATCTTGACTCATTTGAGTACATTTTTTGCAGAATGCCTTATCTCAACTGAACTCGCAATTGACTGATGCGAAGACCCGGCTAGCAGGTCAGGAGGCAGAAATCAAGTCTGCTAACTCCAAATTGCAAATAAGTCTATCTGAGACGGAAAATTTAAAGACCAGCTTCACTGCCAAGAAGAAAACCTGGGCAGACGCTTTTGACACAACGTGCCGAGAAGGCCGAAGTAGCCCTTGAAGAGGTTTCAACAGAGCTGAACGGTTTAATGGGCCAGGTGTCTCAAATGGTGACCGCCATCTTTGGTAAGCTGTCTGTCTTAGATCTTGTGTACTTTTTATTGATCCGGAATATAAGCCGCCAGCTGACTTTGTGTATAAAATATGTGCAGGCCCACGAAGCAGGAATCTGAGCCAAGATCATGTTATTAAACTAAAGGCAGTGTATACCTTAGTGGAGCAACTGTATATTGGCGCACAATGGGCACTTGCCGCCTTCTCTCCTGCCAATCAAGGACCCAACCTGCTCAGCGACGTCTTAAAGAAACTGCCAATCCTACCCGCCAAGTTTCAAGAAGTGAAGCGCTCCTGTGCAAGAGCCGGAGCTTTGACTGCCCTGAGACGCTCCAAGGCGTGGGTGCCAGATCTAGACCCAGTGGACGTGGCCAGAGGATATCCTATCGTGAAGGAAGACGGATCTCCCTTTGAGCAAGACGACTTTATGGCTTGCGTGCGCGGAGTCCGACCTCAGGCGACTATTCTTGGAGATGAAACCAACATCGACAAGTATCAACCGGATTTTGATGTTGAAAATAAGAAGATGGTAACTCCCTTGTACAAGGTGACTGATCTAATCCTGCCTGTTCGTGAAAATACATTTGCTCTACAAGTTGACCCGGCCAGCCTGATTGACGAAGAAGCAGAATTCGTCACCGTGAACGGTTTTGACTTGTCAAAACCCAGCTTCCAACTAGTAGAGGGCGGTGAACCGGCGAGGGAGGCATAATAACCATCTTCATCGGCTTATAATAAGCCTTGTAATAGATTAGCTGTGAAAACGCTGAATGCCTTGCCTATGCCATCGTGCATAAAACACTTTGTGTGATTCCGTATGTCCTGATGGCAATATATGCATTATATTTTATGACTATTTCTGCAGTACTTCGGCTCTGTTCCTGTAGACACAAAAGAAAAAACTGGCTTGGCGGCTTAGTACCGAACAGGTTAGAACACCCGGCTTACGGCCAATATGTTTACCATAGTAGAAAACAGAAACAGGCATAAAAAGAGAACAAGGCTGAAAATAACCATTTGATTATTACAACAGGCAATTTCTTGTAAACAATAGTCATACTTGTACCTTTGATCTTTAGACCACCGGTTTGAATAACCCGGGTAACGAAGTTTGATAACTCCATCTTTTTGAGAAGTCAATACTTCTGAATACTTAATGATCATCATACCTTGGTGGCTTCGTTGTCAAATAGTCTAGCCGGCGAAAAAGACCATGCTAATTATTACCCCAGTGTAACTAAAGGGCAAATAACAGGTAATAAATACGATTTAACCTTGTATTTGAAGGTTGGGGGTTTCTGATTCGAATATGATCAGTAAACTGGACTAAAGGGGTTAATCTAAGGTTCGAATACGACCATATAGACCCCAGTGGCTTTGGCGTTGCGCCGATCAAGAGGGTACCGACAGCTATGTTCTCTTTGTTTCGAATACGACCTATGTTTGAACAGGAAGCCCCCAAATGACCTTGAGAGGTTTTTTAACGACCCTGATTCAAATACAATCCAAGTCCGACTCAAAGTGGGTTAAGCTATGATTCGGATACGATCAAGAAGCCCCCTAGTGAGTTTGGCCTTGAGCCGATCAAGAAGGTTACAACAGCTATGTTCTCTTTGGTTCGAATACGACCTAGGTTTGAATAGGAAGCCCCCAAGTGACCATGATAGTTGCAGCTAGATTCGAATACGATCATATGCCGGACCAAAAAAGGTTAGACTTGATTCAAATATGATCAGCTCCTTAATAGTCATTTGAAAATAAGAAATAACAAAGATGCGTAATCTTTTGAGAAGAAAAGAGACCGATGGTCCTGCTTTATTACTTATCATGGTATATACAATGTTAAAGTATGTACATGATGAGAGCCGGTGGCTCAGGTGTAGTATGGCCGAAGTTTAGCAATGTTCCATGGCCGGCGGGTCTCCTCCTTTGACTTACGTGAGTCTTTGTGCTCTTGAACGTCAATGAGATAATATGACCCATTGTTTAAGTTCTTGCTGACCACAAAGGGTCCTTCCCAAGGTGGGGATAACTTGTGTGCATCTAATAGATCCTGGATGAGCCGGAGCACCAGGTCGCCTTCCTGAAAAGTCCTGGACTTAACCCGGCGGCTGTGATAACGGCGCAGGTCCTGTTGATAAATTGCTGCTCGAGCCGCTGCTAAGTCTCTTTCTTCATCTAACAAGTCGAGTGCATCCTGTCTGGCTTGTTCATTATTAGCTTCAACATAAGCTGCCACACGGGGCAAGTCATGACAGATGTCACTAGGCAACACTGCTTCTGCTCCATACACCATGAAGAAAGGTGTGTAACCTGTAGACCTGTTAGGTGTGGTGTTGATACTCCACAACATCGAGGGTAATTCCTCTACCCAACAACCCGGCGTTCACTCTAAGGGAACCATAAGCCGGGGCTTGAGACCTTTTAAAATTTCCTGATTTGCTCTCTCAGCTTGACCATTAGATTGAGGATGAGCTACGGAAGAAACATCAAGCCGAACATGCTCACGCTGACAAAACTCCTCCATAGCCCCTTGGGATAGATTAGTGTCATTGTCAGTGATAATGCCGTGTGGAAAACCAAAACGGAAGATCACCTTTTTCATGAACTGAACCGCCGTGGCCGCATCACACTTACTCACCGGCTCTGCCTCAACCCACTTTGTGAATTTATCAACTGCCAATAAAAGATGTGTCTTTTTATCCTTAGACCTTTTGAAAGGTCCCACCATGTCAAGCCGCCAGACCGCAAATGCCCAAGTGATTGGAATCATCCGGAGCTCTTGAGCCGGCACATGTGCTCGTCGTGCGAACTTTTGACATCCATCACATCTGCTGACCAGATCCTCTGCATCAGCATGAGCCGTCAACCAGTAAAAACCGTGACGAAAAGCCTTGGCCACCAGAGATTTTGACCCAGCGTGATGACCATAATCGCCTTAATGGATCTCACGAAGTATTTCTTGGCCTTCTTCAGGGGAAACACATCGCTGAAACGCTCCAGAGACGCTGCGATGGTATAGTTCTCCATCAGAAATCGTCATTGACTTAGACCACCGGGTTATCTGTCGAGCCAGGGTCTCATCCGCTGGCAACTCTCCCCGGGTCATCTAAGCCAAGAACGGCACTGTCCATTCTGGGATGACATGAAGAGCCGCCACCAACTACGCCTCCGGGTGAGGAACGGCTAGATCTTCTTCCGTGGGTAACTTGACAGATAGTGTTAGGTGGCACCGGCTTATGCTGAGACCCCAACCAGCTTAAAGCATCAGCTGCTTCGTTGTTCCTACAGTCAATGTGCTCTACCTGATAACCTTTATAATGCCCTGCAACAGCATCAACTTCCCGGTGATAAGCCGCCATGAGAAGATCTTTGGAGTCCCACTTACCTGAGACTTCTTGAGCCACTAAATCTGAGTCGCCATGACACTGGACCCAGCTCAGGCTCATCCCTTTGGCCACTCGAAGACCATGGAGCAAAGCTTCATATTCCGTTGTGTTGTTAGTACACGGAAACATCAGCTGCAACACATAACAAAATTTGTCACCTCGACGGGAGGTTAAAACAACTCCAGCCCCTGAGCCTTCTAGTTGTCTGGACCCATCAAAGTGAATAGTACAATATGTGTTGTCTGGTTTCTCTTCCGGCATCTGCATCTCTGTCCAATCATTAATAAAATCAACCAGTGCTTGAGACTTGATTGCAGTACATGGTACATACTTCAACCCATGAGACCCAAGCTCAATGGCCCACTTCGCGACTCGTCCAGTGGCTTCTCTGTTTTGAATGATGTCTCCCAAAGGAGCAGAGCTAACCACAGTGATTGGGTGACCCTGAAAATAATGTTTAAGTTTCCGGCTCGCCTTGAACACCCCATATACGAGCTTCTGCCAATGTGGATATCGTTGTTTGGATTCAATTAACACCTCACTAACATAGTAAACCGGCCGTTGAACCGGATGTTCCTTGCCAACCTCCTTGCGCTCCACCACAATCGCCACACTAACAGCTCGTGAGTTGGCGGCTACGTATAACAACAACGGCTCATTCTCAACTGGAGCAGCAAGGACTGGCAGCTCAGCAAGCTGTGTCTTCAGATCTTCAAAACCAGAGTTTGCAGCATCGCTCCAAACAAAATCATCTGTTTTCTTCATCATCTGATACAAAGGCATTGCCTTCTCCCCGAACCGGCTTATGAACCGGCTCAAAGCAGCAACACGACCCGCCAGCCGTTGAACGTCATTCATGCATGTTGGTTTGGCCAGGGATGTAATTTCCTTGATTTTCTCCGGGTTAGCTTCAATACCTCGGTTGGATACCAAAAAACCCAAGAGCTTGCCGACTGGGACTCCAAAAACACATTTAGCCGGGTTAAGCATCATTTTGTAAACCCAGAGATTATCGAAGGTCTCTTTCAGATCTCCGACCAAGGTTCCCTCTTTCCTGGATTTTACCACTATATCATCCACATAAGCATGAACATTACGCCCAATCTAATCATGAAGACAATTCTGCACACACCGTTTGTAGGTCGCCTGGGCACTCTTAAGCCTAAAAGGCATAGACACATAGCAGAAAGCTCCAAAAGGAGTGGTAAATGCCGTCTTCCCCTGATCTTTGACTGCCATCTTGATCTGATGATAGCCTGAATAAGCATGCAAGCAACTCAAACATGCGCAACCCGCGGTAGCATCGATGATCTGATCAATACGGGGGAGGGCAAAAGGGTCAACCGGACAAGCCTTGTTTAAATTGGTGTAATCCACACACATACGCCAGGTACCGTTCTTTTTGAGTACAAGCACCGGGTTGGCTAACCACTATGGGTGAAAGACTTCCACAATGAACCCGGCCGCCAAGAGTCGGGCCACCTCTTCTCCAATGGCCTTGCGCCTTTCTTCATTGAACCATCGGAGAAACTGTCTAACAGGTTTAAACTTTGGATCAATATAGAGAGTGTGCTCGGCGAGTTCCCTTGGGATACCCGGCATGTCGGAAGGTTTCCATGCAAAGATGTCCCGATTCTCGCGGATGAACTCGATGAGTGCGCTTTCCTATTTCGGATCCAGGTTTGCACTGATGATGAACTGCTTGGATTAGTCGCCAGGCACAAAGTCAACCATCTTGGTGTCATCAGCTCATTTGAAGTTTAACACCGGCTCATGCTCCATCGTTGGTTTCTTCAAAGACGTCATGTCTGTTGGGTCAACATGATCTTTATGAAACTTTAACTCCTCTGTTGCACAAACAGACTCAGCATAGGCAGCATCACCTTCTTCACACTCCAAGGCTATTTTTTGGCTTCCATGTACTTTAATGGTGCCCTTATAACCCGGCATCTTGAGCTGCAAATACACATAACACGGCAGAGCCATGAAGTTGGCATAAGCCGGCGGTCCAAACAGAGCATGATATGGGCTTTTGATCTTAACCACCTCAAAGGTTAATTTTTCTGCTTTGGAGTCATACTCATCCCCAAAGGCTACTTCCAGTTCAATCTTACCAACTGGGTAAGCCGACTTGCCAGGTACCACACCGTGAAACACAGTGTTGGATTGCTTAAGACTCTTATTAGTCAACCCCATCCGGCGGAACGTCTCGTAGTAGAGGATGTTCATGCTGCTGCCTCCATCCATGAGTACCTTAGTGAATTTATATCCACCAACCCGAGGTGCCACTACCAAAGCCAAGTGACCCTGATTATCAACCCGGGGAGGGTGATCCTCTCTGCTCCACACAATAGGCTACTCTGACTAACGTAAGTAACGTGGAATCGCCGGCTCAACGGCATTGACGGCCCTCTTGTGAAGCTTCTGGTCCCTCTTACATAAACTAGTGGTGAACCCATGGTATTGCCCACTATTTAGTTGTTTTGGGTTGCTCTGATATCAGGACTGTTGCTGCTGACTACCTTGGCCGGGTTGTGGATTATATCCTCCTTGGTTACCAGGATGGCTCTGACCATGAAATCCTCCTCCACCTGAACCGGCGCCCGGGCCATGGAAACTGCCTCCACCTAAACCGGCGCCCGGGCTGTGACCTCCATCAAACGCGTTTGAATTTTTAAACGCCTTCATGATCGTACAATCTTTCCAAAGGTGGGTGGCTGGCTTCTCCCAGGTGTCGTCTCTTGGACAAGGCTCATTCAATAGTTGCTCAAGGGTGGGACCTGACCCGCCCGACCGAGGGGGTTGCCTGCCCTTGTGCCGTTGATTGCCGCCCTGTGCATTGGTGTTAGCGACAAACTCATCGGCCTTACGTTTATTACTTCCTTGAGTCGTCGGGTTACGCTGGTGACCCTTGCCATTGTCGTTCTTCTTTCCCTTCGCTACCTTTTCCTCGTCAAGCATTGGGTCTTTGGTACTACCATAATGAGCATACTTGACGAGAGCCGCCATCAACTGACCCATGTCATTGTAGTCACGTTTGAGCCGCCCCAACTTCTGCTTCCGAGGTTCAAAACGGCAGTTTTTCTCCAACATCAAGACTGCTGAGCCGGCATCCAACTTATCAGACGAATGTATTATCTCCTTGACCCGGCGCACCCAATGGGTTGTAGATTCACCATCCTCTTGCTTACAATTAGTCAGGTCCATAATCGACATAGGCTTCTTACACGTGTCTTTGAAGTTCTGGATGAACCGGGCCTTCAACTCCGCCCATGAGCCGATGGAATTAGGTGGCAACCCCTTCAACCAAGTATGAGAAGTTCCATCCAACATCATAGTGAAATACTTAGCCATCGCTGCGTCGCTGACCTCCAACAACTCCATAGCCATCTGATAACTCTCAATCCAAGCCCCAGGCTGCAAGTCGGCCGTGTAATTAGGCACCTTACGAGGCCCCTTGAAGTCTTTTGGCAAACACTCATTACTTATGGCCGGCACCAGGCAACACTACTAGAAAAAGGGCTATAGATGGGATTGACACTAATGGCGCACCAGACAAGCGGTGCGCCATTAGTATATACTAATGGCGCACCACCTTCTGATGCACCACTAGAGTTGAAACTACTAATGGCGCACCTGGCCCAGGGTGCGCCATTAGTATCAGATTTTTTTTGAACTAGTGCGCCTGTCCAAACATACTAATGGCGCATCCAGACACAGTGCGCCATTACTAGTTGCACCTGTCGGAAAGTTCGTCACTAATGTTGTTTTTTTATTATATTTTTTATTCCTTTTTTTGCAAAACTACTAATGGTGCACTGTTCCACCGTGCGCCATTACTAGTTTAAACTAGTAATGGCGCACTGTGGGACAGTGCGCCATTAGTATGTTTTTTTTGCAAAACTACTAATGGCGCACCACCAGAAGGTGCGCCATTAGTAACCTGGATTACTAATGGCGCATTTAGAGTTGGTGCGCCATTAGTAATCCCTCCCCTGCCTCGTCTCACCCGCCTGACCACCACCGCCCACCACTTCCCCGGCCGTGCTCGCTTCCCCCGCCGCACCCAACCACCTCCCTCACCGTCCCCCCTCCGCCCGCGCCCGCGCCCTCGGCGTCCCCCTCCCCCCACG
>NC_041390.1:48592097-48635073 GCF_002162155.2 Triticum dicoccoides | reverse complement strand
CCCCGCGCCCCCACGGCCCCCACCACCGCAGCTCCTCCATCGCCGATGCCTCCGCGACCTCGCCGTGGCCGCCGGCCTCCCCACGACCAACCGAGGCATCCCTTCGATGCCGCCGCCGCTGCCGACCCCGACACCAACCCCAACCCCGACCCCTCCGGCGACCGGCCGCGCCCGCCTAGGTACCTCTCCTCCTTCCTCCTTCCTCCCTCTCCACCCTTCCTCCTCCTTGTCGCCTCCAAAATTGGCCATGACCCAGTGCACTTTAATTTGTTAGAAAGATAAATATTTTGTTGGACAAAGTAGTTCAACATATGCTACACATGACATTTTTACAAATCTACATTAGAGCAAACACACGGCAATTTCCATCTATTCAAACCCCTAATTATCTAAGACATGGCAGTTGCCATCTATTCAAACTCCATTGACAGAAATAACTAGAATTAATGCCACACTTTTTAGTCAAATACCACACTGCTTACATTTTGGACCTGTACTCTGGGTGGCACATTTGTGGACCGATTCAGTTATTTTCCACCCATTCTGTGTACTTCTCCATCCCGGTGGTTATTATTTGTGAGAATCGCACCAGCAAACATTTTTCTGTGACTTCTAATGAGTTTGCTATGTGTTCATAAAGATTATGTAAGAGAAATGCGAAATGCATCATCTTGTGCATATATATATATATAGATGATTATGGTTTCTGCCATTTATATATCTAAGTAACCAAACATCTAGAGTTGACGATTCTCTCTCGAGTAACAAACATCATTGTTTGCATAGGCTCCACCAGAGCCTGATTTTGCTTTACCATTCTATAATCTTCACCAACTGCAGGCAAATTGGCCCATAGTTACAAATCCCAATCATTTCACTGAAAACACATGGGGCAAAAAAATGTTTCACTGCATCCAACCAAAACTTGATGTAGTGCATTCAGATGCTTCTTGGCTTGACAGAGTTATACTTGATAGATGAAGTATGTGTGTATTCAGATGCTTTGTGTAATTGTACCTATTATATCTGACCACTGTTATTGTGGTTTTGATTTTGTTACAGTGTTCTCAAGTATAACAACATAGTGGGATCATTTGTCAACATAGTGGGATCATTTTGCAGATTCCAACAAACAACATAGTGGGATCATTTGTCAAGGCCAGCATCAGAGTGCTAATTTACAGGTATAAATAGATAAAAGATTCAGAGAGTAGCTCTTTTCTTACCAGCATCATGAAGGTTGGGAATATCTTTGTAGAAAACAAAAAGATTAGGAAACTGAATCTAAGGACCAGGGCTAAACCTCTATACATTACTGTCTTTAACATGGTATAAAATACCTGAACTGAATTTGTGGGGCCTCTAAAATTCTGGAAAAAATTAAACTCAAGAATGCGAAGCTTGTCTTGAGGCTCATCTTCAAGACAGGTTATCTGTGTCGGTTGTCGGAGCCTTGGAGGTTGCTGCTGAGAGCTGTCACAGCAGTGCGTGGTGTCAGTGATATGGCCAAGCTGCTAGTTCAACTACTGGCCAACTAGTGGCCCTTGTTATCAAAGTAGTCTTGCCACATGTTCATAGTAATCTCCAATCATATTAGCAGTACTGAATCAAACTTGTCTTGTTTTATGGGAATGGTTGATTACCTTGATTATACTTACTGGATGTTGACTCTATAAATCATATTGATACTGATGTTAAAGGTATTTCTAGCAAAACCTCAAATGCTAGATGGATTGATTTTTCTGAGCTGTTTGTGCTCTCCCTGCATCTTTCAGCTCTCATTTTCAGTGGAGTTGTTGAATTATATGCTCTCATTGGACATGTTTTACATGTTAGTTTGCTGGGTTTTGTCTCCGACCATCGTGTCGTGATGAATTTGCAGGTACCCCGAGAGGCCCTTGAGTTTGCCGGAATGTCGATTAACTTCCGTTCCGGCAAATTCGGGTACTCCATATGTCCTATTTTCAGCAAAGGTCATGCTGAAATTTTCCGTGAATTTTAGCATGACTTTGCTAAAAATCGGACATATGAGGTACTTGCTACTAATGCATGGGCCGGGGTATCTTAGTACTTAATTAAGTAGGATCAACTGCCCTTTATTCGTGCTGTATTAAACCATAGGTGGCAATAGAGCCAAGTGATTAGTGCCAAGTGATTAGGCCCAACCTAGGGTGCCTCGGCATCGATAAACCCTAAATGATGAAAACTTAACTTAGCATTTAGGGTGCCTCGACATCGATAAACCCTAAATGATGAAAACTTAACTTAGCATTTAGGGTGCCTCGGCATCGATAAACCCTAAATAATGAAAACTTAACTTGGCTGCCCCGGATGCCTCGGTGTCGATGAGAACCTAAATGATGTACGCTTAGGCTTTTAGGGTGCCTCGGTGTCGACAAACCCTAAATGATGAGACCATGATCTTGTTCCTTGACAATAACCAACTTTTTAACCAAACTTTTTTCCTATTTAGAGCGAAACATGGCCCACAACGATGAGGCCGATGGTTCGGGCGGCAAGCAATTCTGGGAGTTGTCCCAGGATATGTCGTCATCATCATCGGACGACGAAAGTCTCCCGGCGGAGTGCGACTGGTGCCACGACAATCGAGGTCTGTGCGACATGCCTCACCTGGACGATGATCGGCGCTTCAGCATTAAGCTCGAGGAGACCTTCGAAGTCGAAACGGTACACAACGACGACAAGTGTTATTTTCATAATTAAGCATTACTTCAACTATTTCAACGTGTAATTTTCATCTTTTACAATTCGAGTATAGCTTATCCCATGCCATGCAAGACGCTATGTCTTGGAGAGGATGGATTTTGAAGACCATGAAATTTCTGAAACAAAGAAAATTCACCTAAGGACTCATCACGATGTGGACTTTGAAGTAAATCTATATAATTCTGAGAGCGTGACCCATTTTGGTTGCAAAAATTGGGAAGCATTTTGCAAGATGTATGGTTTTGATGAGGGTATGCTTATCACCATGGATCTTGGTAATCCTGATATCAACCAAGACAATATGGACATTTGGGTCCTTGTTGATACGCCTCCAGTTCTACCGCTATGTGAGTTTCTCAAACATAGTTATTAGCTAATTTATATTGTTTATCTCAAAATAGTTGACAGCTTATTTCCATTGACAGCTTATTTTTATTGTTCAAAGAATCTGCGGGAGATGGTAGACAAAACCCACTACACCGATGGCTCCGAATTAACAACTTACAAGGAGAAAAATCATCTGGTCGGATTTTGTACTCACATTGAAAATTACATTATCCACAAAAAAATTCCTCAACATTATGGTAAATACGTGCCACTAGTGCATGTGTTCAACTACGATAACTACCATGGAGATACCCTGGTAAGATTTTTACTATTACGACATCCGTGCATCTTTTGCATACTTCTAAAACTAGTACATCATTGCTAACTATGAAGTTATTACTATGTTTTTCAACAGATAATCCCAGAGAATTGTGTGCCTCATATGATGTATCTGAAAGGTAGTGTTAATGTTTTGAACATACAGCCATGTCATCCTACGAATCTCAACTGTCCATACGAGATTTCTAAAAGAAGTGGAGACATGAAAATCAAAGGATGGAAAAAATGTATGGACAGTCGTAAGGAGCCTCTTGGAAGCAAAAGGAAGCGAAGCGCAAGAATTGGAGACAGGATGTTCTCCATTCTCCATAATGGAGAGTCAGGGTCTATATTGTTTTATGCTATTTTAGCTTAAATAGGGTATTTAGGTCCTGCCTAATACTGATGATCATGTGCTGATGAACAATTAAGTAGGGTTGGTTCGAAGACTATCAAGATGATGATCGTATGACTTGTTATGAATAACGAGTAGAAGTTGTATGATGATGATTAGTAGGACTTGTTAGGATTAGTATTACTTCCGACAAACTCGATACTCGCGGTCTTGAGACTTGTAGTGTTTTATCTTTGTTCGGTCTTTTCAATTCGGAGACTAATATGATGAATTGTATTCGGAGACTAATATGATGAATTGTATTCAGAGACTAATCTTCTATTGTATTCGATGAATCTGTTGTTGATGTGTGCTGTCTATATTTTGTCCAATTATACATTTTGTAACCTGTGCAAAAAACAGAAAATAAAAAAATAAAAAAAACCTAATATTCATACTAATGGCGCATCACATCATAGTGCGCCATTAGTATGCCAAAGGATACTAATGGCACATCATTAAATAGTGCGCCATTAGTATGCTGAAGTTACTAATGGCGCATCTTTTTGTTGTGCGCCATTAGTATGCCAAAGCACCTGGGTATACATGGCCCCCTGGGAGGCATACTAATGACGCACTATTGTATATACTAATGGCGCATCTGAGGTGCGCCATTAGTATACCAGATACTAATGGCGCACCACTGGTGCGCTATTAGTAAAATATACTAATGGCGTGGTACTAATGGCGCACCACTAATGCGCCATTAATGGCCAAATTTGGTGCGCCATTAGTAGGCCTTTTCCTAGTAGTGCAAGGAACACCTCCGGTTCTTGTGGCCACTCCTGCCTCAACTGAGGTTGCTGGATAAGCCGGAAAAGTCTGATGAGCCGCCTGCTCTGCTGCCAGTTGAACTGCTTGCTCGGCCTCTTGTCGGATCCTCTCCTGATCCGCCAAGTTAAGGGCTTCAGCCTGCACCGGCTCATACCTGCGTGGCCGGTTGCGGCGTTGAGAATTACTTGACATGTCGGCTGAATCCAGATGCCTACTGTAGCTTGGGCTCCGGCTTGGGCGAGGAGTTGAATGGATCCTGTCTCGGCTGTAGGAGTACGCATCCTGCTGTGCCAGAGCTGTTTGAAGAAGTTTTCTCACCCTTCGCGTTTCGATCGCTGCCGGCGAGTCACCTTCCATCGGAAGAGCCTCCAAACGAGCCGACGCTACAATGAGGTTTTCCAAAGGATTGGAGAAATGACCCGGCCTCTCTGGTACATAATGAGGTGGAGCGGTATGTACACGAGGTGGTTCCATGGCACGCGGTTGGACCGGTGCGCCGGGTGTCGTGATCGGGTTTGCCTACGGTGGGTTGCTTCCCCTAGCTCCGGGTGTATGAAAAAGGTTCCTAGGATCAAGCGTCAGAGGTAGATGTGACTGAGTTTTCTGATGCCTTCTTCTCATGACCTCGTTTGATGCATTCAGATCCACCGAGAGCCGGAAAGTTTCCGCTTGAAGCTCTTCAACACGAATGTCCAAAGTCGCCCGTTCCGCTACCATCCTGACCTCCTCTGCTGCCAGATTTTCCTTAGCCTATACCATCTCTTCACGTACGCATGCCACCTGTAACGCCCTCGATGCGGCTACATCTCCCATGTGTCAAAGCACACCTTAGAGGCATAACCGCATTGAAAGCAATGTCGCAAGTGAGGTAATCTTCACACAACCCATGTAATACACAAGGGAAAAGATACATAGTTGGCTTACAATCGCCACTTCACACAATTACATGAATAAAGCACTACATCATCCAGATTCAATCAAGGTCCGACTACGAAACCAAAATAAAAGAAGACTACCCCAAGAGCTACACAGATCCCCGATCGACCCCAACTGGGCTCCACTACTGATCAACTAGAACGAAACAACACAAAGGACAAGATCTTCATCGAGCTCCTCCTTGAGCTTGGTTGTGTCACCTGCTCGGTAACATCGACACCTACAAACTGGTTTTGGAAGTATCTGTGGGTCACGGGGACTCAGCAATCTCACACCCTCGCGATCAAGACTATTTAAGCTTATAGGTAGGGTAAAAGGTATGAGGTGGAGCTGCAACAAGCGACTAGCATATATGGTGGCTAACATACGCAAATGAGAGCGAGAAGAGAAGGCGAAGCACAATCGAGAAACTGTGATCAAGAAGTGATCCTAGAACAACCTACGTCAAACATAACTCCAACACCATGTTCACTTCCCGGACTCCGCCGAGAAGAGACCATCACGGCTACACACGCCGTTGATGTATCTTAATTAAGATCAACTTCAGGTTTTCTACAACCGGACATTAACAAATTCCCATCTGCCCATAACCACGGGCACAACTTTCGAAAGTTCAAACCCCTGTAGGGGTGTCCCAACTTAGCCCATCACAGGCTCTCACGATCAACAAAGGATATTCCTTCTAGCGGGAAGACCTGATCAGGCTCGGAATCCCGGTTACAAGACATCCTCGACAATGGTAAAACAAGTCCAGCAACACCGCCTGAATGTGCCGACAAATCCCGATAGGAGCTGCACATATCTCGTCCTCAGGGCACACTCAGATGAGCAGTCCGTACAACTAAAACCGGCCCTCGAGTTTCCCCGAGGTGGCGCTGCAAGGGGCTCTAGTTTGGACCAACACTCAGAGGAGCACTGGACCGGGGGGTTAAAATAAAGATGACCCTTGAGTCTGCAGAACCCAAGGGAAAGAAAAGGCTAGGTGGCAAATGGTAAAACCAATGTTGGGCATTGCTGGAGGAGTTTTATTCAAGGCAAACTGTCAAGGGATTCCAATTATAACCCAACCGCGTAAGGAACGCAAAATCAGGGAACATAACACCGATATGACGGAAACTAGGGTGGCAAGAGTGGAACAAAACACCAGGCATAAGGCCAAGCCTTCCACCCTTTACCAAGTATATAGATTCATTAATTAAATAAGAGATATTGTGATATCCCAACAAAATATCCATGTTCAAACATGGAACAAACTCCAATCTTCACCTGCAACTAACAACTCTATAAGAGGTGCTGAGCAAAGCGGTAACATAGCCAAACAACGGTTTGCTAGGACATGGTGGGTTAGAGGCTTGGTTCAACAATATGGGAGGCATGATAAGCAAGTGGTAGGTATCACAGCATAGGCATAGCAAAAGAGTGAGCAACTAGCAAGCAAAGATAGAAGTGATTTCGAGGGTATGGTCATCTTGCCTGAAATCCCGCAAGGAAGAAGAACGAGCCCATGAAGAAGACAAACGGATGTAGTCGAACGGATCCTCACACACACGACGTTATCGGAACCAACCCGAAGAAGCAACACCGAAAAGAAGCACACAACATAGTAAACAACCACCACATAATCATGGCATGATGCACAATCAAGTATGATGCATGTCCGGTTTAATGAAGCATGGCATGGCAAAGTGCACAAACACTACTACAAATTAAGTGGAGCTCAAAATGCATTCAAGTTATTTAGTTTGATCTCGTTTATGTACCCAACAATATTAAATGTTGATTAACATGGAAAGGGGTGAAGCATGAGTGAAAACATAGTTAGGCATTTTAAATGAGGCCGGAAACATCAAACAACAATTCCGGTATATCCTCATGTGCATTAGCAATTTAAAGCAAACAACAATTTTAAACATCTTAATGTTGTTAACATGATGCGGATGACATGTTCAAGTTTATGCAATTTTTAAGAAAATGTTGACATGATAAGATATGAGGCATTTGTCATCGTGGCGGAAACGAAGGGGGTGCCATGGCAACAATTCCAAAAATGATGCCTCGGCAACATAACGGTTCCGGTAGCTCATGGAGATATCGGTGCAAAGGAAGTGTGACGGGAGCATGCAAAAGATGGTGGGGTGATCCCGGTTACCGGGTTCCCACGGGTCGACGACGGTGACAAGGCAAAAGGGGGGCAACATGCACCGACAATTCAATCACGGAGCAAGCATGAGCATCTCATACATCACACATGCATTCATTCACGGGCAGCATCTCGGGGTTATACCTTTGGAGCGTGGAAAGGGAACGTTTCTCGTTCGTAGAGGGAAGTAGGCGTTCTCGCGACGGCGGTAGTGGAAGTAGTCGATCTCTCATGCTCTAGGGTCGACGGTAGAGGTTCTCGCGATCTCGGCGACGGTAGGGGTACATGTTTATCGTTGCACGAGTTCCCATAGACGTTCATGCCATCGGTGTCGTGGTACTTGAGGTCTTCGGACTTTGCGGCGCCGTTCTTGCGTAGTTATACACGGTCCACGAGATGTCGATCGTTCGGGGTCCGATTTGCGGGTCTTGCCGACATGAAGGGGTACTTGGCGTTTGTTGTAGAGGTACTCTCGATCTTGGCGACGGTAGGCGTTTCCATTTGTACGGAGAGCTGCTTGGCGACTCTAAGTCCTTCGGGGTCATCACGTAGACGTTTATGTCGCAGTAGTCATTTGGGTCTTGGAGTGATGGTAGTCGTTTCGTTCACTTGACGATGGTAGACGAACTTGGCGGTCCTCGTCGTCATGGAACTTGGCATCCTCTCGGCCTTGGCAGCGAAGAAACGAAACACGATGGTCGTGGTACTTGGCGCGGTGCCGGACGAAGCAGAGGTTTGGCGCTGGTCTTGGCGCGGTTCACGGTCCACGAGCGTTGCTGTAGCTAGACTCCGTGCGAGGCAGAGGAGGGTTCAACGCGCGGCAGCGCGCCTCCTCGTTCGAAGCAGGGGAAAACAGGGCGACGTTGTGAGAGGAACCGGGCAGAGGCGACGAACGGGTGGCAGCCATGGCAGGGCTTGAGCTCCTGGTTTCCTACTGCTGGTCGGGACGGCGAGGGAAGGTGAGGGAGCGGCTTGGGGCGGCGACGATGGGTGCAGGCGCGACGCTGAAGGAGGAAGGCCATGGTAGAGGAGGAGCGGCGCGGAGCAGAGGCGAGCTGGCGCAGTGGAGAAGATGGAAGGGCGAGGAAAAAGGTGACCGCGGCAGGGGAGGCTGCGGCCTCGGACGCCGGCAGGAAAGAAGCAGAGGGCTCGGGGCTGCAACTGCTGGCTCCTGTGGGCGCGAACGACGATGGCTGCGGGCGGCCGGGCGCATCTAGGAGCAAGGGAGGAGGAGGCACCAGGCTGCGCTGGGATCTGACGAGGCTGGAGAAGGAGCTGCAGCTATGGTGAGCGTCGAGGGACACGACCGCGGGGAACAGGGGCACCATGAGGATCGGGCGTGGGCGCTGTCGAGGGAGTGAGGGAGAGGGGTGGCTCGAGAGGAGGGAGAGATGGCGCAAGGGAACAAGGGAGATGAGATGGGATCGAGCGAGATGGAGGAGTCGGGCTCCCTGGCGGCGCGAGGGGAGAGGAGAGGGAGGAGGGGATCGGGTAGGGTTTAGGAGGGAGTGGGCCAGGGCGGTTGGGCCGGCAAGAGGCCCAGCTGGGCTGGACTCTCTTCTCCCTCTCCCCTATTTCCTTTTCTTTTAAATAACAGAAAAATAAAGAGAAAGAAAAGAGAGAAGAGAAGGTTAGAGGAAGAATTTGGGCATGCGGATAATATTCCCGCACTCGCAAAAATATGCACGATCCAAGAAAAATGGAGTGGCCATTTTTCAAAGTTTAAATTCAAACTCATTTGATTTAAATTCAAATGGTTCGAATACGAAGTGAGGGTTAGGAAGGTCCAAAAATGTTCGGATTTTGGTGGGGCACAGGAATAAGATGAATGAATATATGACAAGGTTGGAGTCCAAGACTTAAGATAACAAAGGCATTAGGATATTTTGCAAGTGTGTTATGGTGAATTTAAAATTAAAGAAATATTGAATATAGCTCCCTACTATCGGGAGGATATATTATAAAGAGAAGTCACTCTTCCCTCGATTTAAATGGAATCGGAGATCCATGCCATTTAATTTAGTTGAGTTTTTAAAACGGGTTGCATGATGACATGATGCAATGCACATGATGCAATGATGAATGCAACGAACCAAACAAAACACCAACGAAACTCGGAACCCAAGGAAGGTATCTGAAGCTCCGGTCTTGGGGTGTTACACCACCTCAGCGTCATGCTGGGCTTTATCCGCCGGCTCTACCACGGCAGTCAACAGAGTCGTCAGTTTATCCATGAGGTCCATTAGAATCTGAGCCGGGGGCGCGCGGGGTCTCCTGACCCGGCTGTGGCCGACCCGATAGCTATTGCCGCTGCTGGTGTGGACTTATTCCCGTGCTGTGTTCCTTCCATGAAGACTCCGGCCCAATTCAGCGGCTCAAGGGGGTCCGGAATACTGCTGCCATCGGAACAGCCCCCGAGCATGCCATCCTGCAGCTGGTACAAAGAGTCCGTCTCACCCGTTGATGATGCAGTGTCAGAACAGACGGCCGTCTCACCGCCCTCCACCGATCCTTCACATTATTCACCGTCGTGGACGCAGCCTACGAAGGCATGCTTCACGATAGATTGAACACGGGCGGTCCTGGCGTGCTGAGCCGTTTCGACGAGGTTGGTGTGGACGTCCGACTTAGGGCCTGACTCGCCGATCCGGCCGATGAAGACGTGAATTCCGCTGAACGGGACCCGGTACCCGTACTCAATTGAGCCGGCCTCGGGGCCCCAGCCTTCGTCGTCGATGTAGAGCTTGCCGCGACGACTCTTGGTCATCCGGCCCATATCATATCCCTTGAGCCCTTCGAAGTTGCCCTTCAAGAACTCAAATCCACTGTGCACTGGCCCCACGATGGGCGCCAACTGTCGTGGAATTGTCACGACAGATGTCCTAGCGAAAGGACTTAGTCGTAGGGCCATCGCAACTAGGAAGTTTAAAGGGGTTAATCGGGACAAAGGACACGAGAGGTTTTATACTACTTCGGCCCCTTACGATGAAGGTAAAAGTCTATGTCTAGTTGTGTTGGTATTGTTGAGGTTCGATCACTAAGAGGCTTAACTCGCCGGCTCGGTTATCGATCTCTTGTTTCTTGCCCTAAGCCGCCACCGGGTCGTCCCCTTATATACACGGGTTGACGCCTGGTGGCCTACAGAGTCCCGGCCGGCTCATAATCGTGTCCGGCTCGGTGACTTCCTTTACATGCCTTTCTTTACAAGTCTTTCCTTACATACGGCGGTTTGCAATATTGGCCCTTAAGCCGCCTCTAGGCCTTTGGGCCTTCTATAAAATTTGATAAACTATCATCTTAATGTTTACTAGGCTTCTTGTGTAACCCGTCATTGGGACTGACCCGGCCCCTCTTGGGCGGGTCATAACTGATAGCTATATCCCCAACAAATTGACTCTGTGGGTTCACCATCACAATATGCTTCTTCCCATAAGTTTACGCTTTCAGTTTGAATTTAATACATATACGCGAGATGATACTAATTCGGGAAACATAATCGTTCGCTAGACTGGGCCGCCTGTTAGGGCGCTCCAAATGCTTATTACTTCAAGCCCACCGAAGAGGTACGCTGCCGGGTCTGGAACCGCTTTGCTGATCTCTTTCTTTTTTTAATCCAATCATCCCTCTTTGATATAGGCCCTGTTTGGTTCATAAGTCTTAAAATTTTTTTAGTCCCAACTTATAAGTTCCAAGTCCCTAAAAAGTCCCTACCTGTTTGGTTCTGGGACTTATAAGTCTCTATAAGACCATATTACAACTATAAGTTCCTATAAGTCTCTCCTTAAGAGTTTTATTTCATAAGTTCCAAATGCCCACTTTAAATCCCTATAAGGCCCTCCTGTTTGGTTTAGATGAGACTTATAGGGACATTTTTAAGTCCCTAAACCAATAAGTCTCTCGAAACAAACGCCATGTGAGAAACATCCTTTGTGGTTCAATCTTACCTGCGCCCGTCTCCTCCGACACAAACTCTCGTCGAGCTCGCACGCGCCCATGGGTGTCCGGCACAGGTTGGTGCTTGCCTAGCCTCTCTCCCATGAATACTCCACCGTTGATGCGATGGGAAAGATGAAGATGGAGCAACAAGATGATCAGCCGTAAGTCAAGGCCGTTCCCACAGGTCAGGGTGGACGTACCGAGCGGGCTTTTCGGCCCGCTCGTGGCCCGCTCGGTCTTGGCCCGCTCGGTCCTGGCCCGGTAAAGAAATCAGCCGGTCCGGGCCGTCAAATTAGGCCCGAGAAAACGTCGGTCCGGTCCGGGCTTTGACCGGTCCGATCGGTCGGACCGAGAAAAGGCACAGCCCAACGCACGGAGTCGCACTCTGTTCGTTCGGTCGCTCAATCCCGACGCCGCCTCCGCATCCCATCCCGGCGCCGCCGCCGCTGCCCACCATACAGCTGCAGGAGGGAGGGAGCGCCGCCTCCGCCGGCCGCCGACCCGCCGTTGCCGTCGTTGACCACCTGCACCTCCTCCACTTTCCGCCATCTTGTCTCTCCCCTTAGTCTCGTCGACCAACACCTCCTCATCTGCACCTGCACGCGGGGAAAGGAGTAGAGGAGGGAGCGCTGCACCTGCCCGTCGTCGTCGACTGTCGCCATCTCCCCCGCCGTGGACGCTATGGAGATGAAGGAGCAGCTGCAGCAGGTCTCGCGTACAATACAGTTTCGACAGATATAGCCGTAACGTCAGTTTTGTCAGACAATACAGTTTCAGTTGGAGCCGTAAACTGATCATTTTGCATGACGATCTCCTCCTCTGTCTTCATTTGCTTTCCAGAATCAAAAGGTGCCTACACAGCAGCTAAACACAACAAAAACAGACTCCCAGGCAACATAACCAGCCGGTCCATTCGGTCCTCTCGGGCCTAACCGAGCTGACGCTCACACGGTCCGGTCCAGAAAAAACGGCTCGCTGAACATCTCGGTCCGGTCCGGTCCGGACCGGCCACGGCCGGTCCAAAGCAAGGCTCGGTCAGGGACCGGACCGGCCCGGACCGCGTCCACCCTGACCCACAGGCAATTCATCCGGCTACGTATCTCGCCGAGGCAGTGGCAGCAACAGCCAAGGCCCAAGTCATTGGGATTCCCTTTTTCTCCGCGGCTCCATACTTGTTTGTTCTCGGCTTTGGCCAACGCAGCGGACGCGAGGGGGAAAACGCAGGCGGGGCGGCGGGGCGGCGCTGGACTTCGCCGGCACAGGCAGGCGGCCGCGGGAGACGCGAGGCGCGGCGGCGGCGTGGCGCATGACTTCGCCGGAATGTAAAGGCGGCCTACGGGCGACACGAGGCGCGAGGAAGACTGGTGGATCCGGGCGCAACGTTGAGGGATCAGGCGGCTAGTGCGGCAGCTTGCTCCGATGGCGGCGGCGTCCTGCTCATCGAGAGAAAGTGAGAGATAGGGCGTGAGGGAGACAGGAAGGAAGGAGAAGGAGTAGGGGCGTAGGCCGAGGGAAGCGGGCAGGGCGGGGTGCTCCTGTTGAGGCGGCGGGATTCGGTGCTGGCTGCTTCCGAGGGATCGAGCTTTTGTAGGAAGGATTAAGCAAGCCACTGCGCTGGAGTAGAATGTGTGACAGGTTTGCACCTCACTCTACTGCCCGCGATTGATTTCTCTGGTGAAGAACGTATCACCGTGTTTCAATACATCATGGCTGTAGATCAACAAACACTCGGATGCTCAACCTGTATGTCTATGTGGTACATCAATGAAGATTAACGGTTCAGTCTATTGATTCAGAGTGAGACAAGGCCCAAACAGAATAAGCTCATTTTTGTGATGAGTTCCCTAAGCACCAAACCTAGCTTTTTAATTACAAATTTCAGTATTTGACCACTTTATTTCAGTTTCATTATAGATTCCATAATATGTTTTATGCATTAATATAAGATTTGTAGTATTTTGTGGAGCAATAAGTTCCGCATAGAAAAGAGATCACCTAAATTAATGACAGGTTCATCTTATCTTCGATAAAAAATTCCGCCCCCCTAATCTTGAGTTCTAATGAGAGTTGCTGAAGGAAAATTCAGCCAATTAACTCTAAGTAGGTGTTTTTGGTATTTCCCAATGTAATTAAAAATTTGCTTCTCTCATAATATGATAGGTTCATTGTCCGTAAAAAATATCAGCATGAATTAGGCGTTTTCAAATGAAGTTGGACATGTTTACAGTGATCAACCGGATATCGTTACATCAGTCTTCAATATGAAGTTTAATGATTTATGAGAGATGTTAAAAGTGGACATTTGTTTGGTACAATTCAAGCATGTAAGTAATTTACATACTGATTTTCCCTCCTTTGGTTTAATCTTTTCATATGATCTAACTTCGTCCATCTATTTTTCTTTCTCTTTTTTTGGGTTATCCAGATTTATACATCATGGAATTCCAGAAAAGAGGCTTGCCTCATACTCATACTTCAATTTGGCTTAAAGGGAACAATCATGAGCTGTCGGCCTCCTTCATATAAAGATGGTTTGATTTCTGCTGAGATACCTGCTCCTTTGGTTGATCCCCTGGGTTATGCTGTTGTGGATGAATTTATGATTCACGGTCCATGTGGAGAACGCGAAGTTAATTAAGTGTGCATGTACGAAAGATGGATTGTGTTCCAAACGATTTCCCGAAGATTTTAATGAGCAGATATCAGTTGACGATAGAGGCTTTCCTATATATCGTAGACGTGATTTGGGTCACTATGTGTTAAGGAACAAGGGTACAGTTAAGCTGGATAATCGATGGGTACTGCTGCATTGCTTACGTCTGCTTAAAAGATTCTAAGTGCACATTAATTTTGAGTGGTGCAACAAGACAATTTTCTCAACTATTTGTTCAAGTATTTTACTAAGGGCCATTATGGTTGCTCGCATAAGGTTTCAACCTATGATCAAATGTAGAGCGTTTGTTGCCCCTGGTGTGCCAACTGGAAGAAATGAAATATTAAATTTTGTTAAGTGCTGGTAATAATTCTGTTTCTTATGTCTTTTTTATTTTGTAGTGATTCCTGCTATTGCTAACCATTGATTTTCCCCGTTCCTTCCACTTTGTCAGGTATCTTTCTGCTTGCGAACCGTACTGGTGTATGTTTGCTTTCAATATACATGGTCGTGAGCCTTCAGTGGAGAGATTGGTTGTTCACCTTCCTGGTATGGATGCCGTAATTTTCCATCAGGATTTTCGATTGAGCAAGTCATCAAAAATCCAAATGTACACAAAACAAAGCTAACTGAATGTTGTGACTAATCAAGATAATGAGGATGCTTAGACATTTTTTATACTTGAATTTCCCATGAGAATGGACTTGGGATAACTGATAAAATGTGGAACAAGAGGCAAAGGAAAGAAAAGCTTGGTGGTCGAATCATCCGGATTCACGATGTGCATCCTGGAACTATGGAACTTTTCTATCTTCGGATATTGCTCATAGTGGTCACAGGTACTGCATTCTTAGAAGATGTCAGATGTTATAATGGGGTCACTACTGTTGCCTGGTGGACGAACAGACCATTCTCAGTTCATAATTCTGCAAAATATGCTATTCGATTTGGTGGCAAGGTTGTTGTTCTTGGTGGGGATTTCAGACAAGTGCTTCCTGTTGTGGAAGGAGGTGCCAAAAATGAGATCATTGGTGCTTCCTCTGAAGCTACTACATTCTACAACATTAACAATTTTCCAAGTTGACTGTGACACTGCCACATACAGTTAACCGTGCGAGAACATAGGTTTGAGAAGACAAACATATCCGGTTAAAAATTCTCATCAAGGATGATTCCCTCACCTGAGTTTGATGGTTATGGCTATGAATACATTGTTCTCTTACTGCTCTGTCATCATCCTGTTGCTCGACCATGTTTTTCAATTTTGGACTACACCTCAATACTGCTGGAGTATGCAGTATTCGTATTTATTACGTAAGGTTTATTCATTTCAATAATTTAATGCTGAATTACTGATCTGGGGTTACCTTCTTGCAGCTTTTAATGTTATAGAATGGCGCAAGGCAGAGAGGCCTTATCTGCATCCTGTTGCTATTGGCTCTGCTGTGTATTATTTGATTAGGTATAGAAAAGCAACATGGAGAAGCACATGGTGACCAATTGCTGATGCGCCAGGTGCCTACATATATCTCGAAACATCACAGTTGATGATAGTCTACATTTATGTTAAAGTGCTTAATGTGGTAACAAAGTTTTTCCCTTGATTTATCTAATCAAACATATGTTTTTTCCCATGAAGTTATTTAGGCATTTCTTTGGTTTTTCTCAAAGTTTTAAATAGCGCGCTAAGCATCTTAGCGTCGGACCTCTTTAAAATGCTATAGCGTGCTATAGCGGAGCTATAGCGCGCTATTTAAAATGTTTGTTCATTTGTTTGGACCAAAGTCTCTTAGCGCAAGACCTTTTGTAAACGCTATAGCGTGCTATAGCGGAGCTATAGCGGGCTATTTGAAACAGTGGTTTTTCTGTTGAAGAGCAGCAGTGCTTAGGGGAAGTGGCAAAGCATTTCTTTGGTTATCACCTTTGTCGCATAAGCATTAGATGTGGCAAGAGCTAGCAAATTTGATTTGTACGATATGGAGTCACTTTTGTTAGGGATAACATTGATGTGACCACTTATATCTATTTCCGTGGGCCTTTCGAATGGCGCTCATCCACTGCAGTGCCCATGAGTAGGCAGAACCGCATGAGCCCACGAGCGCGATCAGCGGCCTACTCCCACCTTCTGGCAAGCACGACTGGGTGGGCGGATCCAACCAGAGTTTCCGGGAGGTTTTGCTCCTGCGAGGACGCTGTGTCGCAGGCCACCTCTGCTCCTACTCCGCTTCCCACGCTGACGGTGCTAATGGACGGGTGCGCGAGGTACGTAGGGGAAGTTGAGGGATGCGGAGGTGGGCGAGGAGGACATGGCAGTTATCACGGTACCGTGATCGTTTAATCTGTGGTCCACCTCCTTACGTTCGTTCCCTGCTAAAATAGAAAGTGGCTTGTTCTGTCAGTTACATATATCCTGAACTCTGATATGCAGTACAGTCGTCATAAGGAGTTACCTTGGAACCAGGAAAGTTCTTTAATTTTTGTTGATAAGACGACGAAAAATAATGGATACAATTATGGAGAAAAAAATTACTTTGGTTGAACAACCTACAACCAACTGCACCATGCTTGTCATGCTACTATGTGATGTCATTTTCATGGTATCTTCTAGCCCTTAGCCTACAAGTTTTGCCAACTCTAATGACTCACGATGCAGACTCACATAGTGCATGATCACGTCTTAGCTTTCATGTTAATTCTGCACTTTGAAGGAAGTTTTTTTTTTGGGGGGAAACCAAGGTAATTTATTTTGATCCAAATTCAATAATAAAATTTGATCAATTCCTGTATAATCTATGAAAGTTTCATATATTTTCAGGATTAATCAGGTTGATTGATAAGTTATTCTTTCATTTTGTAGTCTGTATCTGGTGAAACTTTGTAGGCCAGTTTCACATACATATAGAAATAGTGTCATTTTCCTTTAAAAAAGATTAGCGTTGCATGTTGATAGTAGCATTGGCCAATAATTTCACACTGAATAGAATAAGACAGATGGACTGGGTTGTCGTGCACAAAGACAGATAAACTAACGAATAAGAACTCTCTTATTTTTTTTGTAACTGTTGCAACGCACGGGCTATGATTCATGGTTTGGACAACGACCCGTAGCAACGCACGGGCTATGATTCATGGTTTGGACAACGGCCCGTAGCAACACACGGGCATATTTACTAGTCAAACTAAAAGGGCCGACGGCAGCTTTGCGATGTCCAAGGATATTTTTGGGTCGCTGTGCACATTAGGAGGACCTTCTACTGTTGAAGCCATCCTACAACATGTCCAGGCCACCGTCACTGAAGACATGAATCCAAGCTGACGGCTGCTCGGACGGATGATGAGATTGAGCGAGCCCTCTACCAAATGGGTCCCACGAAAGCGCCTGGCCCGGATGGTCTGTCCGCCTTGTTTAATCAGAGACATAGATGTTTGATCAAGCATGCCGTTTGCAAGGAGCACAAAGAGATTTTGGAGGGTAAATTTTTTCCAGATGATTTTAATGACACGGTATTGGTTCTAATCCCCAAAGTAAAATCTCGAGAATTTTATTTCCAATTTTGTCCAATAAGCCTATGCAATATTCTCTATAAATTGATGACTAATTAAGGTTGTTTGCTAACAACCTTAAGATGGTTCTTCTTATTCTCATTTCAGAAGAGCAAAGCACTTTTGTGCCAAGCAGATTAATTACGGATACCATGCTTATAGTGTTGGATCGAAGGCGTGAGGCTACACAAGCGAGCAGTAGAGACGAACGAAGGAGAAAGGAAGACGAACACTGGGGTTTTTTGCGAGGCCCAACTGCTTGCCCCTTTTCTTTCTTTCTTCTCTTATTATGCGCTAACAGAGCTGAAACGTAAAACCAGTTCAGAACGTGTAAGTCAGCCGTGCCATCCCATGTCCACCCGATCGTCGTGGTGTTGCCATCACACAAACATGCAATCGTGCCATCCCACGATCCGCTTGCGGTGGCCTAGCTATCTAACAGAAAGTCCAAGTATACTACACCAAGTCGTGAACAAACTCACGCTGCATGGCCCTACTATTCAGCTAGGAATCAACTACTTAGCGCGTATCTACACGTTGTAGTCACGTGCACGTACGAGCTAACCTTCTGAACTAATGCATGAAGCTAATGACTAATGCAATATCTGAACCTGCCATTGTAACAAGATTTGCACCAACAATCACCTCCCTAATCTTGTTACTCAACTTGTTTCTTTGCATACCAAACCTTCATGCCGTCTCAACCTCGGCATCTCCGTTGCTGCTGCTGGACTTCAGACATTGCTTCCTTGTTGACCTGTACACAACCCCAGTTGATGTCTTGAGCAGCACCTTGTACAGTTGGTTGTGTGCTCTTTTTACCTTCATTTGCACCTTCCCAAACCTGTCTCTAATCCACATGAATGTATCATCTAGCACTACTCTATTTCCATCCTCTGAGAGCTTTCCAAGACTGATTATGATACTGCATAAACTTGGTACAAAGTATACCTCGGTCAGATGCAGCTGCTCACCACTCTTGCATTCAACAAGGATTGAACCTTTTCCTTCAATAAGAGCTGTAGACCCACCTCCAAGCTTCACACGTTCACGGATGCTTTCATCTATCTCCTTGAGTTTCAACCGTGAGCCTGTCATGTGGTTGCTAGCACCACTATCAAGCCACCATGCATCAGCTGATCCATCCATGCTCAACAAAGGCTTGATATTCTCCTCATTCAGCAGGAGGAAATCATTGCCTTTCTTCAGAAGCTCCACTCCCGGCCTGTTCATGCCGAGTGCCACCGGCGGCGGCGGCGCAGCCGCCGACATCGCGGCCGCCGGCATCGTAATGGCAGCCCTCAAGGCCGCTAGCCGCGTTGCTGCCGCTGGTGTCGTTGAGGTAGTCCGCGTGCTTCCTTGTATGGATCCTGCAGTCGTCTTGTTCACGAGGGCATGCAGCACGCCATTCTCTCTGCAGAGCACGTGCTGCACCTCCAGCAGCTTGGCCTTCTCCTCACTTGCGTACACCAACAATTCTGCTTGTGTCCTGTACTCATCGGGCATGACATGCATCTTTGCATTTACAGCGGCTAACTCACCGCGTACGCTCGGCTCAGCCTCAGCCGTGGCAGCCTTCAACTCGGCCACCGCAGCTAAGGGGCAAAGCACCTCATTCACCTTGATACCTTCTGGCTTGATGACGTCCGCGACCTGCTCCTCCGCCCCCTGTGCAAGCTCACATGCCACGGCCATCAGCAGCCCCGGCTCATAGTCGACGTCTGCAGCTGCAAGGAGGGCCTTCTCTTTCTTCAATGCCTCACACTCGGACATGAAGTGTCCTTTCTTCCCGCACTCGAAGCAGGTAATCTTCGACTTGTCGAACTTGCAACGGGGCTTTTTCTTGTCGTCATCTCGGCCGCGGCCACCGCCACGCCCGTAGCCGTCCTTGCCGCCGTTGCTGGAGCCCTCTCCTTTCTTCGTTTCTTCCCGGACCAGTGCCTCCAGCTGCGCGCGTGAGACCAGGATCAACTTCTCGCCGTCGTCACCACGGTCTTGGCGCCGCCCGGGCTCGTTCTCCTCGAATGCCCGCAGCCGCCCAATGGCCTCGGCGACCGACATCTTCTTGATGTCGCCCATTTGCTTGATCGTCCCGATTATCGGCAGGAAGCGATCCAGGACCGCCACGAACAACCGCTTTGACAACAGCATGCTCCTGCAGTGAGCCGGCGCCCGAATGCACTGACTTCTTCACCTCCTTCCATGGTCAGGCGCTCAAAACGCCTTATGAGGTGACTGATGCGTGCCTACACAACACGCTCATCACCGATACGCATGGTGCGGATGGCCTCCCAAGCCTCCTTCGCCGACTCGTATTCCACGATCGACATCATCACGTCGTCGGGAACCGACTGCGGGATAGCAGCCATGGCTCCCTGGTCCTTGGCCTCATCGACGTCTTCTCCGGTGATCGCCAACCACACGCCCATTGGCTTGAGGATGATCTTCATCTTCGCCGCCCACAACTGATAATTGCTTTTAGTCAGCTGGGGGTACTGAATCGGCACTCTGACGCTCCTCATCGGCGCGGCCATGACAACCGTCCCATCGCCGGAGACGCTGGCTCCGAGCCTCTTGCTCGGCGGCGTGTACTTTCCGCCGCCACCAGCGTCGCTCTTCGTCGGTGACTGATCTCCCATTACTACACTCCGCCGCCGATTCGCCTCCAGCCACAACCAGGCTCTGTATACCAAGTGTTGGATCGAAGGCGCGAGGCTACACAAGCGAGCGGTGGAGACGAACGAAGGAGAAAGGAAGACGAACATTGTCTTTTTGCGAGGCCCAACTGCTTGCCCCTTTTCTTTCTTTCTTCTCTTATTATGCGCTAACAGAACTGAAACGTAAAACCAGTTCAGAACGGGTAAGTCGGCCGTGCCATCCCACGTCCACCCGATCGTTGTTGTGTTGCCATCACACAAACATGCTGTCGTGCCATCCCACGATTCGCTTGCGGTAGCCTAGCTATCTAACAGAAAGTCCAAGTATACTACCCCAAGTCGTGAACAAACTCACGCTGCATGGCCCTATTATTCAGCTAGGAATCAACTACTTAGTACGTATCTACACGTTGCAGTCACGTGCATGT
Organism: Triticum dicoccoides; assembly: GCF_002162155.2. Lineage (NCBI taxonomy): Eukaryota > Viridiplantae > Streptophyta > Magnoliopsida > Poales > Poaceae > Triticum > Triticum dicoccoides. The sequence continues at coordinate 48,614,240 of NC_041390.1, read as the reverse complement.
ACGAGCTACCTTCTAACTAATGCATGAAGCTAATGACTAATGCAATATCTGAACCTGCCTTTGTAACAAGATTTGCACCAACACATAGCATATGAATGTACCCATTCCATCCGGACCAGAAAGAGGAAGAAAGCTCTGTGCGGAGTTAAGCTAGACAGATGAAAGCGTGTGACTGGATTGAATGTTTTTTTCTTGAAAGGATGATGCACCAAACGGGTTTCTCGCGGGCATGGGTCGTTCAGATCATTATCTGCTGTGTTACTTTGGTGAAGTTTTTCAGTTCAGCTGAATGAAGTTTTTCAATTTGATGTGGTGGGTCATATTGAGGCTCATTTTTCTTATTCTCCTCTGTGTGTCTGCCAAACTGCAAAATGGAAATAAGAGGCATATGTTAAAGCTCTTGCAAATGTGATACAAAATAATAGCTATAAGAATGCACATGCTATACATATAGAATTGACATTGTATTGCTCTTAAAGTGGGTTGATATGGATATTCGACATTTAGTGAATCACATTACATCCGCCAGAACTAAAAATCGTTGATAGAGTCCATCCATTCACACTGAGTTTGATATCTCCCCACATGTATTCATATAGGCATGTTATATTTGATGGTTTTCATCTGAAAAATTATTATCCCATATATCTGAACATACCTCTTTTGATCATTAGATCCACGATAACTCTCCCAATCGAGTAGTGCTGCTGTGCTGCATGCACTTTTTATACCAACCACGCACTGAGAGGATGTGTCAAAGTAGGGAGCATGCTTTCAGCATGTGTCATTAACGTGTCATTTGCGTATCTACACGCGAGCACGTGACACTTCTTTTGGTTACTATTCTCCCCACATTTTATGTTCATAATTGTACATGCTTGTATATTCCTTAAATATCTATATCTGCAAGTTGTACTGCACAACCTATATAAGTTATGAATCGAATGAATTAATTGTACACTTAATGGATAGAACGTCGAATGTGATGGATGCCTCTTGCACCGAGTTAGTAATTTTGTTGTTATTACGTTTTGAACAGTAACCATTGTATTAAAAAAATAAAATTTAACTACATACATAAATGCTAAGCATATACCTACCTGATTTTTATGGAGATTAGTGTAAGTGTGAATGCATATATGACCGGTACTGGGTGTACATAGTGAGATCTGAGGGGGGAAATTCAGTCTACTTATTTACAACAACTTGCCTAAGTAGATCTAGTCATATAGAGATTTGCTATAAGGAAAGAGAGAAAAGATAAGGAAGTTACGTGATCGGTAGGTCATGTGTGTAATGCATCCATATTTTTTCTGAACTCCACATGTCTATTGTACCTCTAATTAAAATAGAGCTTGTAACTTGTTTGGTGACTTTGTTTTGCATGTCTCATACGTGTTGTGGTTATGACGTTGAACCTAAATATTAGAACAGGGAATCGTCCATGACTCATAAACTTTCAGGTCTCCTAGAAACACAAGCTTAACTGAAATACTATCCCATGTCAGATCTCAATCTCATAATTCAACTCTAAAAAGGTTTATTTTTGGATATTTTTCTAGAATCAACGTGGAGGCTCAAAATAAGCAACCAACAATACATAAATATAATACGGCAATCAAAAGGAAAAGATGAGTACTTACAACGATGTATAATTTTTCCAAATAGGGGAACCACTTAAGGACGTTACGAACTCCGTCCAATTCATAGCCAGAAGACCTGAGACACAAAACCTTCATGGTGCACATGGAGTTTGCCGAGGTGAGTGGGCTTATTCCCTGAAGAAAAGAGATAATGGAAATGAAAAATAAATATCTAAGTGCATGATTGCCAAATGCAAGGATGTTGCTGTTGCTACGTACCTGAGATACTAGTATCCTGGAGACGACGGGTAAGATAGGGCCCAATACCTCCAGTCTAGGCGCCCTAACTATACGTATAGTAGCACAATCATCAGAGTGGTGAATATAAGGTAACAGTACCCTTACAAGGTGAGGAGCATCGTCGATGACCAGCTCGGCCTCATCATCGCTATTACGGAAGCCAATACTCGTAAGAGTTGGCGAGCTAACACGGAGGCAACCCGTAGCACGAATTTCAGCTATGTATAAGCTCTCCAAGGCACGGCATGCAGAGAGCAAGCTGTGAAACACATCCCCCGAGATGGAAACGAACATCAAGGAGAGCTGCTACAGGAGGGGGAAATTCATAGTCGGCATGGAGGGGGGGGGGAATCACAATGGCTGATTTTGATAACGAGGAGGCTGGGAGAGCGGAGCGCGGATGGTGGCAGTAGTTTCTCTTGATTATATCCAGGGAAGCGCTTGTAGTTGTTGTAGGTGAATTCGAGCTCCTGGATGTTGGCGAGGGCTCGGGAATGGAACCAGCTCTCTGCATCGGCGTCCAGGTCATCGGGGAAGCAACGGATGGAGAATCGGCGGGCGGGGCCATCGTGGTTGGAAATTATCCCGGACACGGCAGAGGGAAGGACAGTGGAGGGGGAGTGGGAGTTGGCAGGGGATCGGACCTCGAGGTTCAGAGGCGTGGAGCGCCAGAGTTTGCGCCACCCGGGGGAGATTGCCGGCGTGCGGCCGCCATCCTTTGCGGGGAGGAGCGAGATGATGGTGCAGAGGATGGCGTCAGGGAGCGTGCTGATGAAATCACCAGAGATCTGATCGCGCTTGCCGCTACGCTCGTGCCCGGCCTGGGATTCTCGCTGGTCCATGGCCGGCGGCCGGCGATTTGGGCTATCTGGGCGATAAAATTCGCCCACCAGCCGCCACTCGCGGCCTCGTTCGAAACCGGGGCACAAGCGCCCGGCTGGGGAATCGAGTGGGGAGGGGAGGTCTGGGAATGGAACTGGCTGGGATGGAGACTAGGGTTGGCAACCGGCCGGCGGCCGCGACGACGGAGAGGTGTTAGGGTTCGGGGGATTCGGTCAGGCACCACACTGTCACTCGGGAGTTTGGACTTCTGATCCCCCTGCTTGCTATTACTTTCCAAGTTTGTCAGTGTGTCGCAGTTCGATTCCTGAGCCGTGATTTCTTTCCACGTCTGGCGTATACTTGTCCGCCGCAGTGTGCAATGTTTTTTTAGCACTGCACTTTTTTTTGAAAAAAATAGCACCGGGTCTTTTTTTTAATGCACACCGGAGTTTGTATTCTTTTCTTGCCCTTTGTGTGGCTGAGGGATTATGTTGGGCCTCTTGGTCCATAAAACATTTAAAGTAGTACCATATTGGTTTCTCAAAAAAAATTGGTTTTACTCTATACTGTACACATTAGATGGATCTAGAAAAACACATTAGATAGTCTTGCTATGACTATTCAAAGTCAATTACGCATCAGATCATCAAGATTGCAAATGGGGAGCTAAGAGCGTCTACAACCGGAACATTGCCAAAATCCGGCCTCCAAACGCCCGCACATGCGTCGGGCGCGTCCTCGAACAGTGACCGAACATCACACAAAAAATTGTTCCACAACGACAAACATCATTTTAAATTACCAAATCCATATTATTACATGCAACATAAAACTTACTCTAAGCGGAGCTCGTCCGGCTCTGCCGTGCCCATGTCCAGCGGCCGGTTGTGCCCCTCAGGGTGTTGGTCAGGTCGCCGTCGAGGTAGAGTAGGACATGGGACACAGACATGCCCACGGTACTCAAGGCGCCGCCATATCCCATGCCCTACTCTTCCTCGCTGGAGTCCAGAACCATCACTGTCGCGGGGCTCCGTCGTCTCCTGCGCCCGCTACCTTGCATGGATGACACGGCGCGCCATATTGGCGTTGGCCGACACCCATGCGTTAAACTCCTCCATATTTGCACGCCAACGAAGCAGTTGCGCATCCGCTAGCGCATTCGGACGCTAGACGGACCACACCACCTCCGGAGAGACAGCAGCGACAGACACAGCTCGCGTCAGATCCATGCCCTATTTGCGTGGACGTAATGGATTGCCGATGGAAGGTGTCTAAGCGGTGTCCTTGGGTGGCTTCCTTCCGGTAGAGGCAAAGCGCAAGGCGGACGGTCATCTCTTCCTTGAGGCCGCGTGAGATGAGCTCAGGATCAACATATATGGAGGTATATGACTCGGATTGCTGCCAACCGTGCCGGAGATGGTAGGAGATCGCCGGACGGGAGCTTGTAGGCAGATGGAGTGGACTGGAGGGGCGGGGAGTGGAGTGGAATGCGGCTTGGGTTTTGGTCGGAGGTGCGGATAGGGTGTCGGGTGGGCCAGCGTGGGACGAATCGAACGTGGAAGGCGTGCCCGAACGCCTATAGGCGTCCCAATATCCGCCCCAGATTTGGGTCGTATATGGGGAGTGCCGGCCAGTTCGCGCATTTGGGCCGGATATAGAGAGGCCGATTGGACGACATTTTTGCATCTGGACAGTGATCGGACAGCCCGTCCGAGCGTTTGGGGCAGGCATTGGACGTCCGGTTGTAGATGCTCTAACTCAATCAAGCTTGTGTAACTCGTGGTGTGGTCGTCTTATAATATAGCAACAAAACATGCTTCTATTTTTCATAATTTTTGCTGGCCTACTAAAGTAGCTCATCCTCGACGCCTTCTCTAGCGAGCTGCTTCGGTACCCCATCCATGACGACTTTCCATGTGTCGTTCTCTGGCAGATGATGACACACTCGCCCTAACTAGGGTGGACGATGGCTGCGAGGTGCACCTGAGACACATCATAGATGATATTTGCCGCTTTCGTTGGAGTAACAATTAACTTTGCAAAACAAGATTTGCCCCCCTGAATGTCGAGCTAGACGCCGCTGCCTTATTAGCATCACAATTTGACTATGATATATCCCCCTCCCCACAATAACTACCCCCCACCCACCCACCCACCCAACCCCTCACCAACTCACGTGTCCTCTGCCTCCGGACCTTCATCAATAAGTTTGGAACAAAATATGTATCAGGCTAGCGTGCATGCTTTTATCCCAAGGTAGTACACTTGTGTTCATCTTGGCCGTTTTATATAGCCTCCGCACATATTTCAAGTCTTGCTTCATTCTACTGCAACTCACGGTTGATAGGATTGACAACATTATGCGGATCTTCTCCCTCCTACCACTCCCTCCTTGGATTACCTAAAAAATATCAATCCTATGTCCAGACCAAATTAATTAAGATCAAGGTCTTTGCATGGCTGCTACTTTTTGATAACCTAAGCACAAAAGACATGTTAGAATGCATTGAAGATGTGAGCGGGAGGACAATCCTTGTATGATGTGCCCGACCCAAGCTCATGAGGATAGAGACCATCTTTTCTTCCCCTGCAATTTCAGTGTCTGGTTGTGGAACTATCTGGCTTGATTGGAACAACAGTAGAAATTTTATTATGGCTCCTTGCAAGGGCTTTGGGCATCGTTTATTTTTTGAGGTTGTTTTTTTTACGGCTGCATGAAAAATATGGGTTTTTCCCAATGGGAAATCTTTCAGTGGTGTGAGACCCTCTTTTGCCTCATGGCATTGTAGATTTGTACATGATATTTCTCTTCTTGCTAATAGAGTGAATGACTGTAACATACCAAGACTATTGGCCTGGATCAATGGCCTACCTTAGAATGTAGGTAAGTTGATTGGTAGGTTATTTTTTATTCCTTCTTGGACCTTTGTCTTGTATACATTTTGTGTTTGAGTTTTAATAAAGGGCCATAGAACTTCTGCTCCATAGTAAATAATAAAAAATAATAATTGCAAAGTACATTTCTGACAACTGCAAAGCATATTTTTGTGTGCCGAAAACATTTTATTCTTACTCTCAAATTGTATCTCTTGTACTTCTAATATTGTCGGTTGTAACTTTCCTTCTCTAACATAATTAAATCTTTATATATAAAGTAGGTTGTTCAGTTGATAAATTCCTTGTAACCCATGTTTTGAAGTTAATATAACCCATGCAGTCCTCCAAGGAGGTAGACACGCTTAACTAATCTATTGACCTAATTTACATGAAATTTGAGCCTACTTTTCCTAATCCCATCTAGTATCCATGGCAATGGCCCTTGCATCCAGTTTGATCATGGCTCCTTCTCTGGGCCACCCAGTGACTAAGAAACTCACTCACGGTACCTTCATGCTATGGAAGAATCAACTGAGGTGGTTTGTGCCGCTCAGCTTGTTAGGACCTCGATGCCACGACTCCAAAACCAACAAAGACCCTCACGGTGAAGGCGAGAGAGGCGTCAAAATAAGTGTCGAACCCAACCTTGTGCCTATTTATCACTTAGAGCCAACAAGTACATAGTTATCTGTTTGTATCTCTATCCCGAGATGTCCTCCCTCAAGTTGTTTTGATGGGAACCACAATGGTGGCATGGAAGGCCGTACAGGAGATGTACTCCCTCTCAGTCTCGCAATCACATTATCCCACTCAGGACATAACTAATGAACTCAAAGAACGATCTGTCGGCCGGCGACTACCTATTTCACTAGGATGAAGAGCTACCATAATGAAGTTGTTAGCTGGTGGTAAGAAGACGGAAGAATTATGACGTTATTTTTGCAGTTCTGGCGTGCCTTGATGCGGGTTACATCGGATCTCATGGCATGGGAAATCTGATTGGGACGTGAATATCAAAAATTGAGCACACATTTTCAACAAACTAGGGTATTATACCATGTCTGCTATCCGCGTGCTCATCGCCAAAAGGCTATGTTGAACACAAACATCATCATACTTTTTGTTGCTCTTTATCTTTAATCTCATGCCTTTATGCCAATGATTTTTTTAGATGAAGCCTTTTCTGCTGCCCTTTATCTCCATATAGTCAATATCTATTTACATCATAATTTATCAATAGCCTTTTCTTCATCCAGATTATATTCTATTGAAAAACTTCTCGAGCCTCAATCTATATCATTTATAGATCCACAATTTATTTTCATTTCCAGACAAACTATTTCAAAATTTATAGCATGGTAGTTTATCTGTCATGAAGTTGTCTTGTGTAACTTTCACAAAAAGTATTTTGTGTAACTTCTACAACAATCTTCTCATCTCCTCTAAAGACGAGAAGCAAAAATTTCGTCCAATTGAGGTACTTATAACTTTAATTAATTTACCTTAGTGAATCTATTAGATATCATTATGATACTTACTACCTACAATTAGTTTATACAAAACATTTGGCTTTGTACATTGGATAACACATGGGACGAATCTTATTCATCCATACATGCTCATCAACTATTGATCTCCACACAATGTTATGCTATGTGACATTTTGAGAAAATATTTTCTGTTTTTTAACTTATTTAAAACCTTTTCATCATACAAATGTTAGTATAATAAGATGTTTTCAATCTGTCTCCATAGATATTCATCCTATAATTCTAAGTCCTTTTAGAAACATAATTTAAATCTTTTGTGCTATTATATTATTTCTGATCGAGTAACATATCAAACATATGTAAAACCAGAAATGTCAAAGAGCTCCCACTAAACTTCTTCTAATGATGAGTTTCTTGATAAATTATAAATTCTCCATTTTCTTTGTCAATTCTAGCTATATAATTTCAAATCATACTCATGGCTTGAAATGTTTCCATCATTTCGATATTCCTAGCAAAACCTTTAGATTGTATCTTGCATACATTCCTCTTGAAATCATTTTCCATAATAGTTTTGTTATTCATCTGTTGTATATCAATAATACAACACTCACCATAGTATTCCATTCATACTAACTTGAAGATTTGACAAGATCAATTCTTGTATCTTACAAAACCGCTTTTGTAAAACCTTCTCTTTTAGGATCATCATCCTAAGAATATTTGAAGATCCATTTATACACCTTCTGATGGTTTCATCAAGTTCGAAACTTGTTCTTTACACATGGACTTCACTTTTCGATTTCAATGGTTTAAGTAATACCTCTGTAGCTGGGCGCCATCACTGCTTCTTTGTAATGTGCATGTTTCATCTTCTTCTAAGATGAAATATTTAGTAGATTGGATAATCTTTTCTAACCTCTGCATTTTACTATAGCCTTAACTGAAGTTCCCACATCTAATCTAGTAGTTTCTTTGCTCAGTTTTATGAACACAATGTCTGAGAGCATTTCTTGTTTTAGTCTTGTTCCAACTTAAGCTGGAGATTCAATAGTCTCAATAGGCTATATCATCCTCCCATGTACCTTCTCAACGAGTAAACCATTTTCTCGAAAAATCACTAGTAGTAAAAGGGCCTAATGTGAAGCACATTAGTCCCGGTTTGTAGCTGAATTGACACTAATGTGACCATTAGTACCGATTCCAACGGCGAGGCGGGCAGCGATCATTAGCACCGGTTCGTGGCGAACCTTTAGTACTGGTACGTGCCACGAACCGGTACTAAAGAGGTGGTGGCAGGCTTGTGTTAGGCTGGGGCCCCACCAGCACCTTCAGTACCGGTTGGTTATATGAACCGGGACTAGATATGCACGTTTAGTGCCGGTTCGTATAACCAATCGGTACTAAAGGTCATCCTATATAAACCCCTTCGTCTAGCCCGAGCGCTCTGTTTTTCCCCCTTTCCCCTCTCCTCTGGTTTGTTCCTCTTCCTCTCGAGATCACACTCCATTTTTGCCAAAATTTGTGAAGATTTGAAGGCACCCCATTCATCGAAGTGATCACAAAGGTTAGTAACTTTGTCCTTTCATCTCTCATTGATAGATTAGCTCTTGCAATGCTCTATAAGTATAGTGGTTTGTGGGTTTTATTTTGGGAGGAATTATATGTGGTAGTATTTGATTTATATGCAATCTGAGGTCAAAATAACTCTTAGTTTGCACATGTAGGTGCGGTTTACTTAGTGCCTTCCCGTCTCTGTCCTAACCACCGTCGATCGCCCGCACCGTCCCGTTGCCGGCACCACCTTGTGGTGAGCCTCTTGTTCTTATCTTTTTAATATAAAAATATCATGTTTGTGTGAATTAGATATATAGTTACTTGTGTAATTATCTTACCCGTACATTGTTTGTTATACATAGTGCCATGGTTTTGATATCCGTCCCCGTCGGCCCTCCTCCGGGTTATGATTCACATGTGGTATATTCTCTTTTATAACTATTTGTTACAGTTTGTGTTTATGACAAATTATGCCCATCAAGTTGACATAGATATTTTTATCTAGGAGGTATGTGAACCGGAAATTCCAACTGACCCTATTGTCGAGAGGTTAAATTTAGTTGAAAGAGAAAACGAGTATTTGAAAGAAAAATTGAAAACAATTGAGGGGAAGAAGTTGGAATTGGAGTTGCATGTTGCCGATGTCGTCGATGATCACAAGATCAAGATGGAGAAAATGCGCTTGAAGATTAGAAAGATTAGAAAATATGCCGTTGATAGTGAGGCTTGGTATCATTATGTTGTTGGATCAATTGTTACCTTAGTTGCGATGTTGATCACATTTGTTGTTGCATTTAAATTCTTTAGCGAGAGAGTTATTTGTATGTTTGTTTTATGATAATAAGTGTTGTATGAACTTTATGTATAAACTTGTATTAATTTGGTCTATTCGGTGCTGTGTAATGAAGATGAGCCGGCAGTGGATGTACGATGACCGGTGCTCTCCCCAATTCGTTGATGGCGTGCATACTTTTCTTCTTGTGGCCGAGGCAAACAAGCGGGCGGATGGTTTTATGCCTTGTCCATGTGCTGGCTGTAAGAATAATCAAAATTACTCTAAGTTAAAAACCATTGGCTTCCACCTGTGTGAGTCCGGTTTCATGCCCCACTATAATATTTGGGCCATGCACGGAGAAATAGGGGTTATGATGGAAGACAATGAAGAAGCAGAGGACAACGACGGCTATCCTGGCCGCGGGTTCCCTGAATACGATGGTACAACAATGGGGGAAGAAGCTGAGCCGGCAATGTGGGAAGAAGCTGAAGAAGAGGCGTTAGATGAGCCAGCTGATGATCTTGGTCGGGCCATTGTCGATGCAGAGAGAAACTGCGCAAGTGAGAAGGAGAAGAAGAAGTTGCATCACATGTTAGAGGATCACAAGAAATTGTTGTACCCGAATTGTGAAGCTGACAAGAAAAAGATGGGCACCACATTGGAGTTGCTGCAATGTAAGGTAGAGAATGGTGTATCTGACAAGGGATTTGGAAAGTTGCTGGTAATGTTAAAGAAGATGCTTCCAAAGGACAACAAATTGCCCAAGAGTACGTATAAAGCAAAGAAGGTTGTCTCACCTCTAGGATTAGAGGGGCAGAAGATACATGCATGCCCTAATGACTGCATCCTCTACCGCGGTGAGTACGCGTATTTGAACGCGTGCCCGGTATGCAGTGCATTGCGCTATAAGTTCAGCCACGATGACCCTGGTGATGTCGAGGGTGAGCGCCCCAGGAAGAAAATTCCTGCCAAGGTGATGTGGTATGCTCCTATAATACCACGGTAGAAACATTTGTTCCAAAACAAAGAGCATGCCAAGGCGATGCGATGGCACAGAGAAGACCGTAAGAAAGACGAGAAGTTGAGAGTACCCGCTGACGGGACGCAGTGGAGAAAAATCGAGAGAAAGTACAGGGAGGACTTTGCAGGTGACGCAAGGAACGTATGGTTTGGTCTAAGCGCAGATGGCATTAGTCCTTTTGGGTAGCAGAGTAGCAACCATAGCACCCGGCCTGCGACTCTATGTATGTATAACCTTCATCCAAGGCCCTAAGCAACTTGGCAAATACCTTGATGTGTACCTAAGGCCATTAGTTGAATAACTCTTACAGGCGTGGAATGGAAAAGGTGTACGTCCTCTTCAACATCATGACGGACGTCCTAGTTCACCTATGCGAAGAGATATGTTCATAAACGTGCTGGGCTCGAAGGAAGCATCTCCAAGGTGAAAATGAGGAGGTCATTGTGTTTTGTATTGACTTTATTCCAGACCTTAAGCCGATTGGTGTTCCTGAATCGCGGCATAAGGGTAGACTAGGTGGAAAAGTCACACTAGGAGGGGATCAAATAATATGTATGGATGGGCATTCTCTCACTCAAGCACACTACAAAGTTCTACAGAATTCCGCGTTGGTGGCTCTGTATATGGAGGAACACAAGAATTTTCTACGCTCCAAACACCCGGAGCAGTCTAGCGACTGGATTACACGTGAACAAACGGGGACTCTCTGGTGCGCGTCGGTCCAAAATAAATGGTTTTTATCCCCTTTCCGCAACGACATTTGGAAATGTCGCCAAGTGAGTGTGGGCGATAGGGGGGTACTTCCCACACGAACGAGAAACCATCGGGGATAGGGAGCCTTGATGCATACAGTTGTCCCTATATAACCGTTTTGGATATCTTGAATATCCCAAACACTTCATCCTTGCTACTCATTTGTGGTCGCATTTCCATCGTAGTCGGTGTTTTGTGGTTCTGCCTAAAACCAGGTAGATTCCAGGCACGGGAGTGTTCCAGGCACATTCTAGGCTCGGGAGTTTTATGATGCCTGGCACATCACAAACAGTTCATGATTATAAACCGTGTACGATAGGTAGACAATCACACGCATTTAGTTTTCCCGCACCATATGTGATAGTGTCTGACATCACACACGCTTTGCAAACGGCAACTGTGTGCATGCTTGCACACGTTTCCTCTCTGTGAACCGTCTCGGATTATGGTGTATATCGCGAACGTTTGTGTTTTACCAACCGTGTGTGCCGTAATGACCTGCACAACGTAATTGCACCCTAATTTAATTGCTGCTATTTAAAATTGTACCTAATTTAAAATTGAAAGTAGGCTATAGCTTTATTCATATCCATCAGATTCAAACAACCAATGCATTATCCGATTCACAAATACATATGTTTATGAATTACATAAGCACCAAATAAAGAATGATGTACCAGGGTTCTATACTTGTAGTATTACAGATGGTAAGGAAAGAGGCGACAAACATTCCAGTTGCTGAACAAGGTGAAGCGGAATGGCCCTATTATGCTCTCCTGGATGCAGAAGGCATGCATGACTCTAGTCGAACCCCTTGTGATGGCCAGTTGCCAATCATGTAGTTTGATAGGTAATCTTGAGTAAACTGCTTCAGGATCCACTGGAAAAGAAAAAAGATTCAGATATTGTTATCTAACACAACTCATTACGTGCAGTAAAAAGAAGGCTACAGGGTTCTTACTTACCATCTTGTAGTTCACTGTATTATTGCATAAGGTGTAAACAAATAGTTCGATTGACATCTTTTGACCCATTTTAATAACAATCTTTATCAGTTTCCTCACTTGATGCTGGTTCATGAATATCTCATTGCCCCATACGCAGAAAGGGTCGAAGTGTGGATCTTTGGCAATGATATATGTACCTAAAAGCACAAAGTTAATATTAGAAGCTAAACAACAATTGAAAAATGATGTAGTAAAACACTCCATCCATCCCATTATATAAGATTTTATTACATGTATATCTAGATATCATCAGAACATTAAGGTAACACTCTTCCTTGTTGCTATGTAGCCTGGGATTGCATATTTAGTCATTCAGTACAATGCATGTTGCTAAATAACAATTGAAAAACGAAAAGGCATGTTAACTGCAATATCCTTAACAATAACCAAACATCATAATTCATAGTGGTATTGTTGAAACTGTTACTGATGAAATTGAACTGCATGGCAAATAGTTGCACATATAGAGCATCACATTGTGAAGAACTGAAATAAACAAGTCATAAGGACATCTCTAGGCGATCCTTAAAAAGTTAAAGGACTAAAACACTTAGTGGATATATATACTACAACAATTTTTGGCCTTTTCTAGACGATCCCCTAAATTTAAGGTGGTAAATTTCAATTTGATCAAGTTCAAAGCAGGTTGAACTGAAAGTAGCAGGCATTCAAACATAAACATAGATAGTTTTGCATAACCGAACAGAAAACATAAATTTAAACTAAGCTAAACTACTTTTGATCGAAGTAGAGATCGAGCCAATCCTTCCTCGTCATGTACGGTGTGCCGCGAGCCGGGTCCGGGCCAGTATCGTCGCCGGGGTCATTGGGGAAGGCACTCCTCCACTCCTCGATGTCGATCTCCTCGTCCTCGGAGCACACCTTGACGCCCTCCACGCCACCGTCGCCGCCGCCTTCGGCCTCATCATCAGAGGAGAGCGCGATAACCTTGCCGCCCTCCACGCCTCCGTCCTCGCCGCCTTCGACCTCTTCATCGGAGGAGAGCGCGATAACCTCGCCGACAAAGATCGCCCGCTCCGCCTCCACGAGCTCCGGGTGCTGCCGACGGAGCTCTTGCATGTAGGCCTCGTCGGCGGCCTTGCCCTCGAGGCGCTCCCATGCCTCGCGGTCCTCCCCCGCCATAGCCGAGCTCACCACCCCTGGCTCCCGCAGAATGAGGTCTACCGGACGTGTGGCGAAGGGGAAATTGATCCTAGCTGCCACGCCATGGTAGCGGACCTGCTAGCGGTCGTACTCCATGGCCATGAGCCCGGCCGTGTGGAAGCTACCCAGCCACCGGCGGGTGTGGGTCTCTCAACCTGTAATCTCGGCGACGCACGTCCCCCACCGCCGCTGCAGAACCCCGAGGCAGGACATCATCGGCTGCTCATATGTCTCCAACTTGTCTACTTTTCCAAACACTTTTGCCCTTGTTTTGGACTCTACCTTGCATGATTGAATGGAACTAACCCGGGCTGACGATATATTCAGCAGAATTGTCATGGTGTTATTTCTATGCATAAATAGATGTTGTCAGAATGACCTGAAAATCAACGGAGACATGTTTTGGAATTAATAAAAAATAATGGCGAAGGAATCAACACCTGGGGGCCCACACCCTGTCCACGAGGGTGCAGGGCACCCCTCCTGGGGGCGCGCCCCCTGCCTCGTGCCCCCCCTGAGGCTCCACCGACATCAACCCTGACTCCATATATTCACGTTAGGGGAGAAAAAAATCATAGAGAAGGATTCATCGCGTTTTACGATACGGAGCCGCAGCCAAGCCCTAATCTCTCTTGGGAGGGCTGATCTGGAGTCTGTTCGGGGCTCCGGAGAGGGGAATCCGTCGCCATCGTCATCATCAACGTTCCTCCATCACCAATTTCATGATGCTCACCACCGTGCATGAGTAATTCGATCGTAGGCTTGCTGGACGATGATGGGTTGGATGAGATTTACCATGTAATCGAGTTAGTTTTGTTAGGGTTTGATCCTTATTATCCATTATGTTATAAGATTTTTGTTGCTATGACCTTGCTATGCTTAATGCTTCTCACTAGGGCACGAGTGCCATGATTTCAGATCTGAACCTATTATGTTTTCATGAATATATGTGAGTTCTTGATCCTATTTTGCAAGTCAATAGTCACCTACTATGTGTTATGATCCGGCAACCCCGAAGTGTCAAAAATCGGGACCACTCCTGGTCATGACCGTAGTTTGAGGAGTTCATGTATTGACTAAGTGTTAATGCTTTGGTCCGGTACTCTATTAAAAGGAGGCCTTAATATCCCTTAGTTTCCAATAGGACCCCGCTGCCACGGGAGGGTAGGACAAAAGATGTCATGCAAGTTCTTTTCCATAAGCACGTATGACTATATTCGAAATACATGCCTACATTACATTGATGAACCAGAGCTAGTCCTGTGTCACCCTATGTTATAACTGTTGCATGAGGAATCACATCCGACATAATTATCCATCACTGATCCATTGCCTATGAGCTTTTCACATATTGATCTTTGCTTAGTTACTTTTCCGTTGCCACTTTTACGATTACTACAAAAACCACTACTGTTACTTTTGCCACCGTTACCGTTACTTCCATACTACTTTGCTACTAAATACCTTGTTGCAGATATTATGTCTTTAAGGTGTGGTTGAATTGAAAACTCAACTGCTAATACTTGAGAATATTCTTTGGCTCCCCTTGTGTCGAATCAATAAATTTGGGTTGAATACTCTACCATCAAAAACTGATGCGATCCCCTATACTTGTGGGTTATCAAGACTATTTTCAGGCGCCGCTGTCAGGGAGCATAGCTCTATTTCTTTGAGACACTTGGGTTTTATATCTGTTGATCACTATGAGGAACTTGAAAGATGAAAGAACCAAGATTTTACCGTCAACTATGAGGGGAGGTAAGGAACTGCCATCTAGTTGTGCACTTGATTCACCTTCTATTTTGAGTAAACTAGCGACACCTACTCCTGCTATTGATTCTGATATGTCGCATGCTATTGATGATGCCACTTCTGCTATGCATGATGCTTATGATGAAACTACTTTTATGTTTGATAATACTGTGCCATTAGGTGAATTTGTTGATGAACAACTTGCTAGGGTTAGAGAGAATGAAATTATTGAAACTGATAATATTGAGGAAAGTGATGATGAAGATTCTCCCCCTAGATATGAATTTCCTGATGTACTTGATGGTTATGTTATGGATGAAGAAACTGCTAGAGATCTTTTTGGTTGCAATGATAGATATGATCTTAAGAAACTGTTAGCTAAGCTGAAAGAAAAATCTTTGAATGCTAGAATGAAATATGACCCTGCTTTTGCTACTTCACCTATTTGTATTTTTGATAAGGATTATGATTTTTCTATCGATCTTGAGTTAATTACTTTGGTTTAATCCGATCCTTTTTATGGCTATGAATCTGATACTATTGTGGCACATCTTACTAAATTAAATGATATAGCCACCCTATATCCTTAAGTTATTTCTGTTCTCATTAAAGGGTGATGCTAAAACATGGTTTAATTCTCTTGCTCCTAGTTGTGTGCGTACTCCCCAGGATATGATTTGTTACTTCTCTGCTAAATATTTCCCTGCTCATAAGAAACAAGCTGCCTTACAGGAAATATATAATTTTGTACAAATTGAAGAAGAGAGTCTCCCACAAGCTTGGTATGGGCCCCTCTAGAAAAATGAAATACTTGATATCTTTTATAATGGACTAACCGATGCTTCCAAAGACCATCTGAATAATTGTGCTAGTAGTGTTTTTAGGGAAAGAACTATTGAGCAAGCTAAATTTCTATTGAATAATATATTGAGTAATGATAATGATTGGACACTTCCTGAACCAACTACGAAGAAAATGGGTATTCTATTTCTCAGTCCTGAAGATATGCAAGAGGCAAAGAAATCCATGAAAGAAAAAGGTCTTAAAGCTCAAGATCTTAAGAATTTACCACCTATTGAAGAAATACATGGTATTGATACCCGACACAGGTAGTAAAGGTAAATTCTCTCTATAGATTTGATGAAGGTGATATTCCTGGTAAAAAGTCTGCTAGCCAATGCTTGGATGGGATTGATAATTTTATTGTTAAACAAGAAAAGTTCAATGCTTATGTTGGTAGACAATTGAAACGTAATGCTGATATGCTTGAACACTTGAGTGATTATATATCTAGAGTTAAAGGTGACCTTAAACTTATTAGTAAACATGCTTCTATGGTGACCACTCAAGTGGAACAAGTGCTTAAATCTCAAGATGACTCGCTCAATGAATTAAATATTAAGAAAAAAGATAACGTTGTTAGAGTTATGACTAGAGGGTGTAAAATGACTCAGGAACCTCTGTATCCTGAGGGCCACCCTAAGAGAGTTGAGCAAGATTCTCAGAGAACTAATGTTGATGCACCTAGTCCTTATAAGAAGAAGAAAAAGAAAGATGATAGGACTTTGCATGCCTCTAGTGAACCTGTTGTTGACACACTAGAGTAGCGCGCCCTCTCGAAGACGCGCTACCGCTAGAATTGCCATGACTCCGCTGCTAGGCTAGTTCTAGCAGCAGCGCGCTAATATGAAGAGCGCTACTACTAGGGACCATAGCAGTAGCACATTTACACAATAACAGCTACTGCTAAGTTTACTAAAAAATTTAGTCCCTCCTCGCTTCATGAAGAGAGTTTGTACCACCTTAAATATGTTGCTTCTCAAACTTTCACAACCACTTGGTCCTCGTTGAATTCTATGTGTAGAATTTGTGGCCGCAATATGAGTGTTCACCAGTTCCTAAACTAGTGAGGACTCATATTTACAAATCAGATTGTACACAAAAAGATCATTGATGATCAATGTATTTTTGATGTCTATTTTTACATGCTGACACATAGCAGTAGCGCACTCTTTGTGAAAGGCGCTACTGCTAGGTCGTTTAGCAGTAGTGCCTTTTGCTGTAGCCCGCTACTGCTAAGACATCCCACCTCCCCGAGTCTCCGATCTATCCGATCCACTCACACTCACACTCACACTCACTCGATCTCCCCCTCAACCCCCCACGCTGGTCCTCCCTCGTCGCCCCTCCTCCGATCTGCGCCCCCTCCCTCTTGCGCTTGCTTGTCCTTCAATGCTCCGCCCTCCATTAATGCCCTCCCTCCTTTCTCTTACTTGTTTTTGCCTCTCCTCCCCTTCTCTTCTTTGCCCCTCCACCACCCCCTCCATTAATGCCCTCCCTCCTTCCTCTTACTTTCTTTTGCCCCTTCTCCCCTTCTCTTCTTTGCCCCTCCACCACCCCTCCATTAATGCCCTCCCTCCTCCCTATCATAGCTCTATCTAGAGCTACTAGCTAATTATAAGAAGGTAATCGATATTCCTCTTGACAAATTGGTGAGCAAAAAAAGAGTTGTGCAAGAATGGAAATATGTGTGTTTGCGATTAGGACTGAAACTATGTGCGATATGAATATACCGAATTGTGTGTGGCATGTGAGTGACATGAGTTGCCTATGTTATGCCGAAATGTCGATTCATTTCCGATTCGGCGAATTTCGGGCGTGCAAACTCAATATGTCCTATATTTAGGGAAGGTCATGCCAAATTTTTGTATGAATTTGATCCATGCAAGCATATATACGTGTTTAAAATATTTGCTTTGCGCGCAGGTGATCATGAAGGTCAATGGAAGGAAGGTGGAAAGATACTGGCAATCCGCTGTGGATGACATGTATGAAAAAAGACTGAAGGATGTTTTATGTCCGTGTCGAAAATGCAAAGGAAGAGTCAGGCTCGACCCCTTTGATGATGATGAGGACGTCGATGGGGCAGGAAATAATGACATGGGGCCCAGACGAAGAGATGACCGATTACGTGCCCGAAGAGGAAGACGGCCTCGGAAATGTCAATGGCGAAGAGGCAGTTCAAGGCGGAGAATACGCGGACATGCCATCGTCTTCGTCGCTACTAAGTTCAGCCATGCGGGACCCGCATGTTCGAGACCTGCTTCGCAAGAAGACAACTAGCGACAGAGCTGCTTCTAGAGAGGGGGCCAAACTGGCGCAACTGGAGGTAGACTCGATGACTCCTTTGTATGATGGTTGCAATAATCCCTAGGTGACCCGCTTGACTTTCACACTAGAACTTCTAAAGATGAAGGCAAAAAACAAATGGGCAGATACAAGCCTGGATGAGCTTCTGAAGTACCTAAAGAAGGTTCTTCCCGCGGGAAGCTTGTGTCCTACTAGTGTCGAGGAGGCAAAGAAAATCGTGTGCCCTCTTGATCTGCCACATATTAGATATCACGCATGCATCAATGATTGCATCATATATCGGAATGAGCACGCTGAAAAAACCATCCGTCCAAAGTGCAATGCTTCACGATATAAAAAGGCCGGAAAGAAAGCTCCACAGAAAGTTGTATGGTACTTTCCGATCACTCCGCGTCTACAGCGGTATTTCGTAGATCCTAAGGAAGCAAAGCTTATGCGCTAGCACACGGAGAGGGTGAAGCCAGATGACGAAGATGAGCCGAAGATGAGACACCTCGTAGATGCTAGCCAGTGGAGAGCATTAAATGCTGAATTTGATTTTTTCACAAATGATCCAAGGAACATCGTGCTTGGCGCTAGTAGTGATGGCATGAATCCATTTGGCAACCAGAAAACCAATCATAGCACATGGCCCGTGTTTGTATGGATGTACAACCCCCCTGGTTGTGCATGAAGGAAAAATACATACACATGGCTATGCTTATTCAAGGGCCGAGACAACAGGCAAATGATATAAATCTGTATCTCGGGTTACTGAAAGAGGAGTTACAGACCTTATGGACAATGCCGGCCAAGACATGGGATGCAAGCAAAGGAGAGTATTTCTACATGAGAGCCGCGCTGATCATGATGGTGCAAGACTATCTCGGTTACGGTTATCTCTCCGGCCAGGTGTGCCACGGATATTGCGGATGCACGAGGTGCATGGATGATACAACTTCTCTGCAGCTATCGAAAGATGGCGAGTCTTTGAAAATCATGTACATGGGGCATCGAAGATGGCTCGGGAAGATGACCCATGGAGAAAGCATGGAGATCTATTCAATGGTAAGGCTGAGCATCGAGGTCCTCCATGTAAGCGTAGCGGTGCAGAAATATATGAGTTATTGAAGAACTGGAAAGAGTGCCCCTCGCCGGGAAAGACGAAGAAAAAGGCGCCGGACCCCCTGCTGAAGGTATGGAAGACGAGATCTGTTTTTTGGGACTTGGAATACTGGCCCATACTCGACACGCCTCATAGCCTTGATCAAATGCATATCACAAAAAATGTCCTTGAGAGTTTGCTTGGAACATTGATGAACATGCCGGAGAGGACCAAGGATGGGCCGAAGGCAAGAAAAGACTTGGAATTTTTGAAAATCATTAAAGATCTCCAAATGCCCGGTAAAAGGTCATCAGAGGAGACCAAGACGGAGACGGAGATGGAAGATAGGGGCAAAAAGGTAAACAAGAAGGAAGAACAATATTGCCCCCCCTCTTGCTTCAAGTTAGATCTGAAGGAGGTCGATCAATTGTTCATGTGCCTTGCCGGAATCAAAGTTAGTTCCGGATACTGTGGGAAGATAAGCAGATATCTGGACACTAAGAAAAAAGGTTCAGTGGGATGAAGTCTCACGACTGTCATGTGATGATGATGCAGTTACTCCCGGTTGCACTTAGAGGGATTATGGACACACATGTGCGTGAGACGCTTACTGACCTATGCCACTTTTTTGATGCTATCTCTCGAAAGTCGATCACTGTGAAGCAACTCCATAGGCTACAGGAAGAGATCGTTGTCATAATGAATGAGCTAGAGATGTACTTCCCGCCCGCGTTCTTTGATGTCATGGTGCATCTATGTGTCCACATCATGGACGACATCATAGACGTAAGGCCGACATTCCTGCGTAGCATGATGCCGTTCAAGAGGATGAATGGGGTCATCAAAGGATTCGTTCGTAACATGTCCCGTCTAGATGGAAGCATAGCCCAGGGATATCCGACCAAAGGGTGCATCTCTTTATGTGAGAGTTATCTGACCAAAGACCGTGTTGTTGGTTTGCCCGTCAACAAGCACTGTGGAAGGCTCGAAGGCGAAGGTCACACCAACGGTCATAGGGATTTGAATGTGTTACGCTTGGGCCGACAAAACGACATTGACAGGGCAATCTTAGTAGTGCTACAACACCTAGATGTGCTAGTAGATTTCGTGACACTGCACAAAGAGACCATCGCAAAGAAATACCGTGACCGTGGGGTGCACAGGACGGACGCTGAAGTTATTAGAGATCACAACTCCACTTTCGTGCATTGGTTCAAAGAGCGAGTTCTGGCTAATCCCCCGGAAGAGGGTTGTCCGAAAGGAACACTCATATACGCCTTAGCACATGGCCCCACGACCAACCTCGCGACTTATCAAGCATATGATATCAACGGATACACGTTCTACACGGAGGAGAAAGATATAAACAGTGATGACCAAAACTCAGGGGTGACGATGGAAGCCATGACCGGGAATGTAATTGAAAGATATTGCGGAAGGGTCGAAGAGATATGGGAGCTTAACTGCTCTGGATTGCATACCGCGACGATGTTCCGTGTCAGATGGGCTAAAAATGTACACAGAGAAAATCGACATTTCACTACCATGTGTATACCCGACTCCGATGATAGCGGTACCGTCAACGCCATCGCCAAAAATGAGCCATGGGTACATGCTAAACACGTGACACAATGTTTCTTCATAACTGATCCGATCAATCCCAGCCGTGTTGTCGTGAGGAGAAGCAAAAGGAGCATCGCCGGAATGGATGGAGTCGCCAACGAGGAAGACTATGACTAGTACGGTGATCCGATGAGGGAAGATGATGCTGATGACGATGAAACATATGTCAAAAGAAGAATGAAGACTACATTACCTACGAAAGATCGTAATCCCTGGAGAAGGAAAAGTCACGACCATGGGCTCAATTATTCGACAATGAAGAAAAGAGGGAAGAAGATCAGTCTAAAGCGTCGTCGTCGCCCAAGCTGACAAACTAATCCCCAAAGTTTGTGTGTGTCTTTTTTGTATACCGGTGTTAGAGGTCAAATCATGTAATATATGTTATACTAATTATTATCCGGAGGGTAACAGTGGTATTGCTCTAACGACAGACCAAATTAAAGGAGGGAAAGTGCAAAAGAAAGATAAGAAAAAGAAAAGTGCAAATGAAAGAAAAAGGAAAAGAAGAAGAAAAAGAAAAGGAAAGGAAGTTTTGCAAAATGAAATGAAAAAAAGGAAAAAGAACTAATAAGTTGTAGAAACTGAAATGAAAGAAAAAGAAAAAGAAAAAGGAAGGAAGTTTGTGGAATATGAAAAATAAAAAGAAAAAGTAAAAGAACAAGAATAATAAATATAAAAAGAGAAATATAAATAAAATAAAAAGGAAGAAAGTTTGTGGAATATGAAAAATAAAAAGAAAAATAAATATAAAAAAAGAAAAAAAATAGCAGTAGCGCGTTTTGGCTTGGGCAGCGCTATAGCTAAGAAAAATAAAAAAGAAAAAAAGAAAAAAATAGCAGTAGCGCTTCTTGGCTTGGGCAGCGCTATAGCTAACTTAGCTATAGCGCGTTTTGCCAACACGCCCTATAGCTAAGTTGCCTACAACACAGTCCGCTAGATCCTATATCTTTCCTCTCTCTCTCGCTCGAATCCCCTTTCTCTCGCCACCGCCGATGCCCGCACCTGCCCACGTCGCTGACGCCGGCACCCGCCCACTCCACCGCCGACGCCCGCACCCACCGATGCCGCCGACGCCCGCACCCGCCCACGCCACTGCCGACGCCCACACCTGCCCACGCCGCCGTCGACGCGCGCCGCACCCGACCTCGACGCAGGCCACTGCCACCCCCACGCTCCCTCCCCCCG
>NC_041390.1:48585840-48591536 GCF_002162155.2 Triticum dicoccoides | reverse complement strand
CTCTCTCTAACCAAATTTGGTCTCTCTGTAGATCGACGAGGAGGAGAAGGACCCCAGTCCCTCTGCCCCGGTGACCCCGACCTAGGTGCACCCAACCCCTCTGCCCCGACGACCCCGACCCTGATCCCAACCCCGGCCGAGGTGTGCCACCCCCTCTTCCCTCCCTTTTCATATGCTTGTTTTGTTCAAATGCTTGCTGTCCAAATGTAGAATGCTGTTAAAATGCATGTTGTTAGAGTGTTAAATGTCTGTTCTTAGAGTGTTCAAATGTGTGTTGTTAGAGTGGCCATTTTTTGTTAAAATGCCTATTGTTAGAGTGTTCAAATGCTTGCTGTTAAAATGCATGTTGTTCAAATGCTTGCTGTTAAAATGCCTATTGTTAGAATGCTGTTAATATGCTTGTTTTGGATTTTGTTGCTAGAGTAAATGAAAATGAGTGTTTATTTTGTTTATAGAGTAAATAGAATCAAAATGAACGTTTTATTAGGTAGATTGTAGGTCCACAATTGATCTTGTGTGTATACAATAATTTATCTTGTGTGTCTACAAAAAATTATCTTGTGAATGCTTGACGCACAGGTAGATCACCGACGTGCCGCTCGAAGATCATCGACACCACACCCTCATCCTCGACAGGCAGATAGTGAGCATCCCAAAACCCACACTATATAGAGCTCTGTCCATGCAGATGCTAGAGGAGAGTACATGTACATGTGGTTGTTGTGCTGCTATAGTGAGCATCCTATATTGTTGTGCTGCTGTAGTTCTACCGGACTTTGGTTGTTGATTCATTTCCCGATTGCGAGTGACCTATGTTTTGCCGGAAATGTTGATTCATTTCCATTCCGGCAAATTTCAGGCGCTCTATATGTGCACTTTCTAGCAAAGGTCATGCCGAAATTTTCCGTGAATTTCGGCATGACTTGTGCTAGAAAGTTGGACATATCGAGTGCTTGAGATTTGTCACGGCGGGAATGAAATGACATTTCCGGCAAAACAAAGGTCACTTTTTTGTCATTAGTCACTTTATTATATAAAGCTCGATAATTAAACCACTACGACATTGAACCCTAGGAAACATGACCGACACCGATGAGGCCGGAGGTTCTCAGTCCCAATTAGGTCAAGCACACGCCTACGTCGACTTTCTGGCGCATCAGGAGAGACAGGAAGCTGGGTGTCCGGACCGCCTTGTCATGACGGATGATGACGGTCGTGGCGCCGGCGCCGACACTGATGCCACCAACGGCACCAGCACTGAGACTGGCGCTGATGATGTTCCTAACTGCAGCACGGAACGTGGGACCTCCCAAGCCAGTGAGGGACAGAAGGAAAAGAGGACACTACGCCCAAATGAGCTCGGCACCGGAAGAATGGTGGTCACTGCGGTGCACCCTGGCGAGTTCGAGCCAATAGAGCCCCGAGAAGTGGCAGCGTGTTACAGCAACCAACTAGGATGCATCCTATGGGATACCGCTAACATCAACACCACAAAAATAAGGAAGGATGAACATTTTAAGATGCTGCTTCTAACTAGGTTGCAAGCAAGATTCCAGTTCTCCAGTCGGAATGACGATGTCGACCCATGGGATGATGAGGGCATGAAAAAAAATCAATAACAAAGCCCTAGGGAAGTTCAGCAACGCATTGAGTGCTTGGAAAACTAGGGTGAAAAGGGCGATTCAAGTAGACCATGAAACCTACGCCGAGATTGTTGTAGACAATCCAAAAATTACGATATAGGACTTTGAAAGGTTCAAGGAGACTTGCAATGAAGAAGCTGCCAAGGCCAGGTCGGAGAGAGGCAAGCAGCTGCAGGCAAAGAACAAGGGGAACCACCTCCTTGGAAGTCGTGGTTACATGGGAAAGAGGCTCGTGTGGGCTAAGGAGGACGCAGAACGTTAACGTCAGGGGATCCCAAACCCATTGGCTGAGTTCACGGACCAGCAGGAGCACGACTTCATCAGGGAACGATTCTCGTGGGACCCCAAGAAAAAGATTTTTTTCACTGACGGGCCGACTAGGAAATTCATGAGATTACTGGTAATTATCCTTTTTACCACCTTACATATTACATTCTGATCAACGAAGTCTACTACATTCTAGTCGCATTCGTAAATGCTTCACGGTCCATTTTGCAGAAAGAGCAACACAAGCTTGCGGCCGACAGTGACTCATCGACTCATTCGAGACAGTCATCGGCCAAGTACAAGCGGGACACTCCTTTCAACCGGGCCATGAACATAATGATAGGACACCCGCCCGGCCAGCGGCGCAATATGGACGTGTGCATGGCGCCGGGGATGGGGCCACTTGGAAGTACTATTTTAACGAGGACCCCGAGGCCAAAAGACAGAGAAAGAAGTTTAGTCAAGTGACTATCGATGAGAAGGTGGCGCGGGCGATGGAGAAAGCAAAAGCTGACATAATCGCTGCCTGTAGAGATGATATGGTGGCTGCCTTTACAAGCTTGACTCCAACAGTGGTCTCATGGGTGCAAAAAAATCCAAACGCGCCACCAAGTGATTTTCCCATGCCCAGCTTCAGCGGGAGCAACTCAATGAACACCGCACACATACCCGTAGCTAGTATGGCAACCGGCGCACCTCCTCCAGCGGCACCTGCTCCTCCGCCCAGCTCTCGCAGCAGCCCTAGCTCCGTCTCTGTCTTGAATGTCGGGCCATCGACATTGGCTGAGCTCGACGCCCTCACGGTAAATACGCGTCATCACACCTTCATGAACTCAACTAATTAATTAATCTTTAGTTGCCATTCTTTTTGGATCTCTGACGCCGCACGTATATGTCTTTGTAGGCCGACTCCACTCCGTGCACCCTCCTTTACAACATGAAGGGCGGGTTGGTTGATGTGGGGAAGGGTACTATAGTGAAGCCTAAGGATGGATTGTTTCACCACCGGCAGATGCCTGATAACGCCTTAAGCATCTCCGTGGCTAGTGTGAAAGCGGGCTACGAGGGTCTCCCTCGTCCGATACAAACCGATGGAGAGGATGACGAGACCCCCACACAGCTTGGGCAATGCAAATGGCCAATCCTGTGGCCGAAAAATCTTCTTCGTGTCGAGGTGGCCGGGAGCACACCAACGGGACCTCAGGAAGGTATGACCACAACACCACCTACACAAGTACAACCATCGTCTATGCTGCTTGCTGAGCTCGAGAGACATGAGGAAGGAGGGCCAACCGTTCCGCTGGCAGATGATGCCATCTGCCCCTTGGAAGAGGATAGGGATCATGACATGGAGGAGGTCAACGATGACCCTAACCAGTATTTCAATACTGCCTTTGACAACGATGTAACAATGAGTCAACCATATGAATATGAGATGCATGTACCAGAGCCGGAATGTCCTCGGGAGTGCAAGAAGTTTTTGTTCATGCAATCCTCGCAGGACACGCCTCCAGATGCCGGCTCCACCCAAGCTCAATTGATTAGCCAGATTCATCCAAAGCTGAGCCCGACAACACTAGGGGTGGTTCTCAGGGAGGGTCTGACAGACCCACCAACACCTGAGCCCACCGAGAAGAAGCAGGGGAAGAGACCGGCTGTGAGAAAATCCTGTAAAGCTGGCAATGTTGGTTCTAGCAGCCAGCCGCCTTCGACCAAGGTTGACCGTGTAGCGATGAAACATGCGCCATTAATCCATGTCGCAGGACAGCCAATGGTACGGGCGAATGCACTAGCTGTCATGGAAGGGGATCTCCGGAGACTCCATGACCATGTGCTTTCGACAGAGAGAAGCCTCCTCGCCTCGGATGATCCAGGATACCCACTTTATACAGTTCATGTGCCGAGTAGTTGCAAGATGTATGTCCACACATGCCCCGCGGACCTCTTCTTCCTGAGGTTTGATTACATCTTCCAGCTGTTTCAAATGAGGACACTCGATTTTACCTTCGTCCGCCTGTATGCGCTGCACATGAACTACATCGTCAGGAGAGAGCAAGTCACCGGTCTTGCGGCCGCGAACCCATACTACATGCATGAGGGCTTCTTGTCAATCAATGACGCCAACCGTCAATATGCGAGTCAGTACATCGAAGAATTATTGGTCAGCAATAAGGACAAAGAAACGATTCTCCTACCTTATCATCTCAGGTAAGACATCCGCGGATAGTACACATACATCCTTTCGTGCATTTCAATAGTTACTTTGCATGCATGGAGGCTAAACTTGATCGTGTATTTTGCGCAGTGGGGGGTGTCGTGCCATTCTCATTGTTCTTTACCCGCGTTACTCCCGCGCTGTATACTTGGACCCGTCGAAGAACATACAGAAGAAATATTACACACACATTAAGTATGTTCTGGACAGAGCTATACTGGGCTTCAACATGCGGGGTGGCTACGTCCAATGCAAAAAAACAAATAAGGTCGGGCTTTGTTTGAGCCACAAGACTGACTTCTGTTGCATCCAGCAACCGGCATGAAATGAGAATGATGGATTCTACGTCATCCATCTAATGATGGAGTACAGAAGCGATGTGCAATCAATTTGCATGAAATCTTCATCCGATACCCATTTCCAGAGATGGGCCGAAGCCTTTGGAGCCGTGCCAGATAATCGACTTCAAAATGATTTCTACCGGATCCAACAGGAAATTGCGTCCATCATCATCAAAGATGTCCTCGAAGAGAATGGGATGTTCTACGGCGGCCCAATATCGCGAGCTGACGTCCGAACCCGCATTGCCCTACAGCGTCAGGACATGAGGCCTTTCACTAAGCTTGGTGACACCCTTCCGGATATGGACAAATGGGAAGAGTGCACTTCTTAAAAACAATGTGTCTGTTTAGTTACTTGTTACTTTATGTACGACGAAACTTCGAATCTCTCAGTACGATGAAACTATTAGATGTATGGTGCCACGCTCTAGTTAATTACTTTCGGTACGATGAAATTTGTTAACTATGTTTACTATATATGTTGCTTCTATTTCATAACTGTTTTGTTGAATTCGCTTCATGGTATATATATGTGCATCTGTGACAGGTACATACACTACTAGGGAAAACGTTATACACAGAATCTTAGCAGCAGCGCGTTTTAAAAACAGGCGCTACAGCTAACTAGCAGTAGCGAGTTAAAGGAACCGTGCTACTAATAACTAGATAACAGTAGCGCTCTAGGTGAAACAAGCGCTACTACTATAATTGCCACGGATTTGCCCCCAGGCTAGATATAGTAGTAGCGCCCTTCCCTGGATGCGCTGCTGCTACAGTACTTAGTAGCAGCGTGTTTCTTCAAAACTCGCTGCTGCTAAGTGTTGCACCTAATTAAGTTTAGTCCCATACTGGTAAGCGAACAAGGTGTTTAGCACCTTAAATATGTTGACTATTTAGATTCTACACAAAAAGATCAATGATGACAAACGTATATTTTTGATGCGTGCTTAGACTTATTAGTAGCATTTTTCCTGAAAACGCGCTATAGCTACTTTAGCTATAGCGCGTTTCCTGAAGTGCGCTACTGCTAGTTCGACTTAACCACCCGCCCGCTCAAAATTTCGCTAAGTCCTCCTTCCCCCACTATTCCCCCACTCCTCTGTCGCCGTCGCCCGGGCCCGAGCCTTCCCTCACCGCCGCCGCCCGAGGCCGCCGTCAACCTCACCGCCACCGCCCGCCGCCGCTCTTGACCTCACCGTCGCCACCGCCTCCCTCACCCCCTCCGCTCTC
>NC_041390.1:48518786-48585428 GCF_002162155.2 Triticum dicoccoides | reverse complement strand
GCCCTCGCCGCCCCTACCTCTCCGTCGCCGAGCACCTCCCCGCCACCGTCTCTCCCCTCTCTGTAAGCCCCCCACCCAAGTTCTTTCTGCTTAGTTAGTACTAGATGTTTTTTAGTAGTAGTAGTAGTAGATGTTAATTTAGGGTTCATAGATAATGATTTTTAGCAGTAGTAGATGTTAATTAGTAGTAGTGATAGGACTAGTTAACTATTGTATAATGTAGTTTATTTTTACTGTTTTTAATAAGTGTTTAAAAATTATTAGTAAGTAAATTAATAAACAATTAAACTACTTTAGTTGTAGTTGAACTAGTTTAGTAAGTAAATTAATAAACTAGTTGAATTAATTGAACTAATGTATTTTTAGTAAGATAATTAAGATAACTAGTTGAACTACTTTATTTTTAGAAAGAACTAGTTTTTTTCTATTTATAGTAATTTTATATTTAGTAAGAACTAGTTGAATTAATAAAACTAGTTGAACATGTCATATTTGTTGTTATTTTTTAGTTTAAGCCATTATTCGGGATGTATTAGTGATAAGTTATACGGTTTTTGCTTTTGCAGAAATCAAGGAGCCCCTCCATCATCCCCGCCGTCGTCCCCGTCACCGACCCCCTCCGACATCGAGGTGAGACCAGTCAAATATCCATGTATATCTTGTGTTGCTCAAATAGGATATGTGGTTGCCCAAGTGGCCGTTCATGTTTAGTTTACACCTCCGAGTGGCCTATGTTTTGCCGGAGTGTTGATTAATTTCCGTTCCGGCAAACTTCAGGCGCTCGATATGTCCTTTTTTAGCAAAGGTTATGCCGGATTTTTCCGTGAATTCTGGCTTGACTTGTGCTAGAATATGTAGGAAATATCGAGTGGCCTGAATTTTCTCGAAAAATAATGATCTAATTTAGGTTTTTTAGTACATATATTTAATTGTACAAGTTTAATCTTTGAATTATGAATGTAGGAAATGTCGTACTCGGACGACGACAGTCCCCCGGGGGAGTGCAGCTGGTGCCATGACGATCGAGGTATGTGCGACAGGTTCGTTGAGCTGGACGAAGATCGGCGCTTCAGCATTAAGCTCGAGGAGACCTTCGATGTTGAGACGGTACGCAACAACGACAAGTGTTTTTTTCGTAATTAAGCGTGACTTCAACTATTTGCACGCCTAATTTTCATCTTTTACAATTCGACTGGCTTATCCCATGCCTTGCAAGACGCTATGTCTTGGAGAGGATGGGTTTTGAAGACCATGAAAATTTTCAAACAAAGAAAATACACCTAAGGACCCATCATGATATCGATTTTGAAGTAAATCTGTACAATTCTCAGAGCGTAACCCATTTTGGTTGCCAAAATTGGGAAGCACTTTGCAAAATGTATGGTTTTTATGAGGGTATGATTGTCACCATGGATCTTGGTGATCCTGACATCGAGCAAGACAATATGGACATTTGGGTCCTTGTTGATACGCTTCCGATTCTACCGCAATGTGAGTTTCTCAAACATAGTTATTAACTAATTTATATTGTTTATTTCAAAATAGTTGACCGCTTATTTCCATTGACAGCTTATTTTGAATCTTCAAAGAATGTGGAGAAGATGGTAGACAAAACCCACTACACCGATGGCTCCAAATTAACTTATAAGGAGAAAAGTCATCTGATTGCTTATTGTACTTATCTTGAGAATTACAATGCCTATTATCGAACTCCTCCAAATTATGGTGAATACGTGCCACTAGTGCACGTGTTGAACCACGGTAACTTCTATGGAGATACCCTGGTAAGATTTTTTACTATTCCGACATCAATGCATCTTTTGCATACTTCTAAAACTAGTACATCATTGCTAACTATGAAGTTATTACTGTGTTTTTCAACAGAAAATCCTGATGGATCGTGTGCCTCATCTGATGTATCAGAATGGTCGCCTTGCAGTTCTGAACATACAACCATGTCAATCTAAGGAGCTCACCTGTGCATATCAGATTTCTAAAACTGGTGAACACATGCTAATCAAAGAATGGAAAAAATGTTTGGACATTTGCAAGGAGGTTCTTGGAAGTAACATTAATGGAGAGTCAGGGGCTATCTTGTTTTTTGCTATTTTACCTTAGAGAATATAGTAGGTCCTAAGAGAATGTAGTAGGTCCTATGAGGTACAATATGTTTATTATGTGATACAATGTGTTAGAGTTGATGATGAGGAGTACTTGTGATTACGACTAGTGTCCAATTTGCTATTTGATGTCTCATTGATGAAAACGATGATCTTGAGGAGGTGTTATATCAATGATGTATTATGATGATAAGTTGTTAATGATATGATGATGATGATGATATTTTTTATATCATTGGGTGAAAGAACCGCGGATTAGTTTCAAGTGGATGTCCATCCACTTGAAACTAGTCCACGGTTCTTTCACCCCGTGATGTAATAAATCATTATGATGTAAAAACAATTTCTAAATTCCTGTTGTATGAAAACTTGTGTAAAGGTGTACGAATACAACATGAAATAAAAAAGAAATAAAATATGAAATAATAGTAGCAGCGCGGGCAGGGAGAAGCGCTACTACTAATTACCAGTAGTGCTCCTCCGGGAAGTCGCTACTACTAAGTCGATTTAGCAGTAGCGTGGGCGGTGGCACGCTACTGCTATACGTTAGCTGTAGTGCCTTATCAGTAGCGCATCGCCCTGCGCTACTGATAGTCCTAAAACCCGCGCTGCTGCTAGGCTTTTCCCTAGTAGTGATAGATCAACGATGGCGAGGAAGTGGTATGCCGTGTATGTAGGGCATGTTCCGGGTGTGTATGATGAGTGGCCAGAGTGTCAGGCCCAAGTCTCTGGCTTCTCCGGTGGAAGGTAGAAAGGGTTTGATAAAAGAGCAGAAGCCGAAGCTAGTTACTTGAGATTCATAGCACAACAGGGGATTTAGAACCAGCGCCGCCGCAAAAACTACTACATCATACCGCTTTTGATCATCATGATCGCTCTTATCGTTTATGTCTTAGTTTAGTTAGATGATGAAACATGTCTCTATGCTTACAATGTAAGAGACATGTGATCATTAACTTGTATCGCTATTTCGAGATGATGAGATCGACATCATTTGTGTCGAGACTATGTTGATATGATGAGACTATGTTGTACCACTTCGATGATGATGATGAGACATTCCTTTTTCATATAGTTCCAGTGTATGTGTATGTTGTAATTGTATAAAACCTGTAAAAATATGAATACAACAACATAAAAAAAAATACTAGCCGTAGTGTGGGGTGTTAGAGTAGTAGCAGCGCTGCTTACCAGTAGCGTTTTTTTGAAGCCCACGCTACTAGTATTAGCAGTAGAGACAGACAGAGGCGCGCTACTGCTAGATACAGATAGCAGTAGCGCTGGTTTAAACAAGCGCTACTGCTACAAAATAGCAGTAGCGCCATAGCAGTAGCGCTGGTGCCCGTGCTACTAGTAGCTCAAAAACCAGCGCTACTGGTAAGGGTTTTCCTAGTAGTGGTTGATTATGCCATTGATATGAGTAAACATGAGACCTAAATGTTATTGTGAATATGGTTAGTTCATACTCTTTGCTGAAAACTTGAACTCTAGCTTTACATATTTGCAACAGGAAGATCAAACAGAGTTTGTAAAAGTTTTTCTTTATCACTTTCAGTTTTTCAACTGAATTGCTTGAGGACAAGCAAAGGTTCAAGCTTGGGGGAGTTGATACGTCTCCAACATATCTAATTGTCCAACCACTTTTGCCCTTGTTTTGGACTCTAACTTGGTTGATTTGAATGGAACTAACCCGAACTGACGCGGTTTTCAGCAGAATTTCCATGGTGTTATTTTTGTGAAGAAATAAAAGTTCTCGGAATGACCTAAAAATTAACGGAGAGACGTTTTGCCATTAATAGAAAATACTAGCGAATGAATCAACACTATGGGGCCCACACCTTGTCCACAAGGGTGCAGGGCACCCCCCCTTGGGGCACGCACCCTGCCTCTTGGGCCCACTAAGGATCCACCAACGTCAACCCTGACTCCATTTATTCACGTTCGGGGAGAAAAAAATCAAAGAGAAGGATTGAGGGAGTCCTGGATTAGGGGGTCTCCGCACATTCGGACTATATCCTTTGGCCGGACTGTTGGACTATGAAGATACAAGATTGAAGACTTCGTCCCGTGTCCGGATGGGACTCTACTTGGCGTGGATGGCAAGCTAGGAAATACGGATATGCATACCTCCTCCTTTGTAACCCACCTTGTGTAACCCTAGCCCCCTCCGGTGTCTATATAAACCGGATGGTTTTAGTCCGTAGGATAACATACAATCATACCATAGGCTAGCTTCTAGGGTTTAGCCTCTCTGATCTTGTGGTAGATCTACTCTTGTACTACTCATATTATCAAGAATAATCTAGAAGGACGTAGGGTTTTACCTCCATCAAGAGGGCCGAACCTGGGTAAAACATTGTGTCCCCTGCCTCCTGTTACCATCCGCCTTAGACGCACAGTTTGGGACCCCCTACCCGAGATCCGCCGGTTTTGACACCGACATTGGTGCTTTCATTGAGAGTTCCTCTGTGTCGTCACCGTTAGGCTTGATGGCTCCTTCGATCATTGATAGCGATGAAGTCCAGGGTGAGACTTTTCTTCCCGGACAGATCTTTGTATTCGGCGGCTTCACACTACGGGCCAACTCGCTTGGCCATCTGGATAAGATCGAGAGTTACCCCCCTGGCCACCAGGTCAGGTTTGGAAGCTTAAAATACACGGCCAACATCTGCGGAGACTTGATCTTCGACGGATTCGAGCTCCTGCCGAGTGCGCCACACGGTCACGATGAGCATGGTTTAGCTCTACCATCGGACAGTGTTCAGGAGACCGCACCGGCAACTGCTCCGACCCTCAATTCGGAGCCAATTGCGCCATCCATGGATGGGTGGACAGACCCCGCCATGGAGGCCGTATTCTCAGTGGCGATCGACCCGAATATCGACCATACACTTCAAGGGAGCCGTGACGAACTATCAGATTCTTCCCCGGCCACGGACTCCGAACCGCCTGCGCCCGTGCCTATCGAATCCGAATGGGCACCGATCATGGAGTTCACCTCCATGGATATCTTTCAGCACTCGCCCTTCGGCGACGTACTGAACTCATTAAGTTCTCTCTCCCTGCCAGGAGAGTCTTGGCCAAACTATGTTTGGCAGGATTGGGACGCGGATGACGAAGAAATTCACCGCCCACCCACCACCCACTTAGTAGCCACTGTCGACAATTTGACCGACATGCTCGACTTCGACTCCGAAGACATCGACGGTATGGACGACGATGCGGGAGATGAAGAGGAACCACTGCCCACAGGGCACTGGATAGCCACCTCATCCCATGATATATACATGGTGGACACACCCGAAGAAGGCAATGGCGACGAGACAGCGGAGGATGACCCCTCCAAGAAACAACCCAAGCGCCGATATCAGCGGCGTCGCTCTAAGTCTCGCCAAAAGAAAAAGCGGTGACACCGGCACATGAGATAATAGCACGCCGGATAGTGCCGAAGACGACAAGAAGCCCCTCCAGCAAGATTTAGAGCAGGAGGATGGAGAAGCCAGCCCTCCCGAGAGAGCGGCAGATGGAGAAGTGGAGGATGATAATTACATGCCTCCCTCCGAAGATGAGGCAAGCCTTGACGATGACGAATTTGTCGTGCCTGAGGATCCCGTCGAGCAAGAGCACTTCAAGTGCCGGCTTATAGCCACGACAAATAGCCTAAAGAAAAAGCAGCAGCAGGTTCAAGCTGATCAAGATTTGCTAGCTGAGAGATGGACCGATGTCCTTGCGGCCGAGGAATATGAACTCGAACGCCCCTCCAAGAGTTACCCAAAGCGCAGGTTGCTACCCCGACTGGAGGAGGAAGCATTAAAACCTACATCTCCAGCATATGACGCGGATGATCGGCCACCTCGTGGCCGCGCACTACTAGGGAAAAGCTTATACACACGCTGCTAGTAGCCATTGTACCCGCGCTACTAGTAGCCATTTTACCCGCGCTGCTAGTAGCCTTTTTCCTAGTAGTGGCGATAGAGAGGCATTTCAGCCAAAAGCTCAGCCCGCACCCTAACGCCACTCAAATAAAAATGTCAAGGCACGGGAAACACGCTAGACCTGCGAGACGTATTGGAGGACAAAGCAAGACATGCAAGATCGATCTACGGATCACGAGGGCACGCCACAACGCGGGATGATAACCGTCACGCCGGATACAGTAAAAGTAAATCCGGCTGGGTCGAACACAGCGGACAAAACCCATTTGAGCTACGTCGCAACATAGCCTAGTACAGAGGCGCCGCACACCCCTTATGCTTCACAGATGAAGTAATGGATCACCAAATCCCAGAGGGTAAAAAAACCGAGTCCTCATGGACGGCGGCAGCAGTCTGAACCTGCTTTATTAGGACGTAGTGCGCAAAATGGGTATAGACCCCTCAAGGATCAAACCCACAAAAACGACCTTTAAAGGCGTCATACCAGGTGTAGAGGCCCATTGCACAGGCTCAGTCACACTGGAAGTGGTCTTAGGATCCCCGGATAACTTCCGAAGCGAGGAGTTAATCTTCGATATAGTCTCGTTCCGAAGTGGCTATCATGAACTGCTCGGGCGAACCGCATTTGCAAGATTCAATGCAGTACCGTATTATGCATACCTCAAGATCAAGATGCCAGGACCTCGGGGGTTCATCACAGTCAATGGAAAGGCAGAGCGCTCTCTCCGCACGGAGGAGCAGACTGCGGCCCTCGCAGCAGAAGCGCAAAGCAGCCTCTTAAGGCAATCCACCACTTCGGCGATTAAAGACCCGGACACCTTCAAGCGCGTCTAGAGTAATTGGCAACAAGGCCCCCATCCCAGTCCCAGCCAAACGGTGAAATCCGTGCCATGCGTACATAGTTACGCATTCAAAATACCATGGACACAGGTGGGGAGGGGGGCACGACTATAGCACGCCCCAAGACGCGGCTCAACTGCACTAGAGGCTTCCCGCGTTGTTATTTTTCTTTCTTTCAGGACTTTCATCTCTGGAAACCCTGTCCGGCAGTATGATTGCCGCACACACGATGCAACAACCATGGAGGTAGAAAGCTACGTCGCACCACGGAACTCCTAGGTGGTCTCCGATAACGAGTCAAATAGTCCTACTTTTTGCTTATCGCACTACTTGTATCATTCTGCTTCGACGCACCTTTTTGAATAAACTATACATAGCACTAGACTATTACCACATTCTCTATTCTTTCTTTATATATATATATGTTCATTCACGACATTCAGCATCCGTACATTCTGGTACGGCCAATATGCCAGGGGCTTAAGCGTACCCCATAATACGGCGTGAGAAGTCCGAACACTTTCGACAGTGCGGCACCCCGAACTTATAGCGTTATATGCATCAGCTCTGAATCATGTCTTGGGTTAATATTTGGGTTTGCCCGGCTCCCATGTTTTGGTACCTTACGTTCCGCTATATCGGCTAAGGTAGCACTGGGAGAACTACTACGATTCGAACGAGGAGTCCCTAAAGACTTATGCCGCTTCGAGCGAGGAGTCGGCTTTGTCCGGCTTAAGGCGTGTATAGCGCCCCGAATTCGGCCTTCCGAATACTAGGGGCTTCGCCAAAATTTCAAATTGTAGACTTCTATGGCTAAGTGAGAGTGATAAAGCATTATAGTCTGATTGCCTTGTTCGTTGTGCTGAGCACCTCCCTCGAAGGACCCAACAATGGGAAAAAGAGTGCTCAGATTTATCCCGAACACCCCAACACTCGTGGCATGGGGGCAGAAACCGACGACGGGCCATATCTTAGATTTAACAAATAGCCGCACAGAAGGTAATATTTGAAATTCAAACAAGCGTTGCATAGCGCATATGAACAAGTTTTCATAATACAGGATCACACGAGCAAGTTTATTCAAAAATTACATCCTTCGCACACTCGTCCATCACAAGACGGGAACCCTTCAGGGCACCCTCATAATACATCTCAGGGTGGCGATGCTCCTTGCCCTGCGGCGGCCCCTCCTTCACCAGCTTCTCAGCGTCCATCTTGGCCCAGTGCACCTTCGCACGGGCAAAGGCTCGGCGTGCACCTTTGATGCAGACGGACCGCTTTATGGCCTCCAGCTGTGGGCAGGCATCCACAAGCCGCCTCACCAGGCCAAAGTAGCTATTGGGAAGGGAGTCGCCAGGCCACATCCGGACTATAAGGCCCCTCATGGCCTGTTCGGCCGCCTTGTGCAGCTCGACCAGTTGCTTCAGCTGGTCGCTCATAGGCATCGGATGTTCAGTCCCAGTATACTGAGACCAGAACAGCTTCTCCGTCGAGCTTCCCTCCTCGGCCTGGCAATATTTCACAGCATCCGACACGCTGCGGGGCAAATCTGCGAACGCTCCTGGAGAG
Source organism: Triticum dicoccoides (assembly GCF_002162155.2). NCBI lineage: Eukaryota > Viridiplantae > Streptophyta > Magnoliopsida > Poales > Poaceae > Triticum > Triticum dicoccoides. Next base: position 48,576,964 of record NC_041390.1, on the reverse strand, counting down.
CTCCGGACTCGGTTAAGTAACAAGTAATTTACTTTCACATGCTTGCTTTGCATATTGAATGCCTTACCCGTCGCTATCTTCCTCATCGCCTCAATTTCCTAGAGGGCCTTCTGGGCTTCAGCCTTGGCATGCTTGGTGCTCTCGAGGGCCACGGCAAGCTCGGACTCTCGTGTCTTCGAGTCAAGCTCCAAAGTCTCGTGTTTCTTCCAGAGCCTGGAGGTCTTGCTGCACCAATCCCACCCGTGCCTCTTGTTTCTCCCGCTCGGTGCGCTCCTTGGCCGCATTGTTTTCGGCCTCGGACAACGCTTGCTTCAGGGTCGCCACTTCGATCGTGGCCCCTGGCACAACTGTGATGATCCTGTCAGTTTGCAACCACATTTTCTTTTTCATATGGACAAGGCATTACTTACCTTTGTTCTCCTCGAGTTGCCTCTTGGCAAGGCCGAGCTCTTTCTCGGACAGCTCGATGTTCTGCTTCTGTGCGGCGACCTCCGCAGTCAGTGCGGTAGAGTTCAGCAGCAAAGCCTGCATACGCATACTGACATACTTATATTATACTCCTGCAGATATTTTTTGATCCTCTATTCGGCTTTTCTTTGTGAACACCAAACAGAGCATCAGGGGCTATTTTCTATGCGGTAATACATTTCCCATATTATAAATACATACCTCCAAGCCTGTTAGAAGGCTGGTACAGGCTTCCGGTCCTCGGTAAGAGAAGGAGGGACCTCAGCGCCCTTGAACCGCACCTTCCATATGTCCTTATGCATCGTGTCGAAAAGCTCACACAGAGTCTGGTGCTGGGCCGGGTCGCACTCCCATAAGTTGAAAGCCCGTTGTTGACACGGGAGGATCCGATGGAAGAGCATGACCTGGACTGTGTTGACAAGCTTAAACTTCTTCCTTGTCATGTTCTGGATACACTTCTAGAGTCCGTCCAGCTCCACCGAAGAGCCCCAAGATAGGCCCTTGTCCTTCCAGGAAGTGAGCTGCGTGGGGATTCCGGATCGAAATTCGGGGTCCGCCACCCAGTTGGTGTCGCGCGGCTCGATGATGTAGAACCACCCCGATTGCCACCCCTTTATGGTCTCCACGAAGGAGCCCTCGAGCCATGTAACGTCGGGCATTTTGCCCACCATGGCTCCGCCGCATTCCGCTTGTTAGCCACCTACTACCTTCGGCTTGATATTGAAGGTCTTCAGCCAGAGGCCGAAGTGAGGCCTGATGCGGAGGAAAGCCTCGCACACGACGATGAATGCCGAGATGTTGAGAATGAAGTTCGGGGCCAGATCATGAAAGTCCAGCCCATAATAGAACATGAGGCCGTGGACGATTGGATTTAGGAGAAACCCCAGTCCGTGGACGAAGTGGGGGAGGAAAATCGCCCTTTCGTGTGGTTCCGGGGTAGGGACGATCTACCCCATGGCTGGCAGCCGGTGCGTGATATCTGCGGCTAAGTATCCGGCTCCATGTAGTTTTTTCATGTGTCCCTCCATGATGGAGGAGGCCATCCACTTTCCTCCCGCTCCGAACATATTTGGAGAGAGTTGAGGAGAAGGATGTGGACTTGGGCGCTGGAGCTCGAGTGCGCAAGAATGGATGGGCAAGGAGGAAGAAGGCGTGGGTGAAAAAAGGTGAGATCTTATCCCTTTATAAGGGCGGACTAAACTGTGCGCCCCCACTAGCCTGGCAAAACTCGCTTATCCCCCAAGCATCGTAATTGATGTCGCGGTTGGGTTACCCATGTCCTTATTGATGAGAATCCCATAATAAGGGGAACACGATCTCTGCTTTGACAAGACGTGTCAAGAAACCGCCTCGCGTTATGTGCGGGGCTGGTTAAAGAAAAACGGTTCAAATAATTACCGGGCCGTGGCGTGATGTCATGTTGCCGAAACGTGTCAGCAGATTAGATTTGTGGTAATATTATTCTCTCTACGGTGGTATGTGGAACTTATTTTGTAGGGTCAGACACTATCCTTGTATTCAAACTATTTTGTGGTGTATTCGGAGGAGGAACCCGCCTTGCAATGCCGAAGACAACACTGTGCGCCGGACTCATCGTCAGTGAAGCCTGGTTCAGGGGCTACTGAGGGAGTCCTGGATTAGGGGGTCTCCGGACAACCGGACTATATCCTTTGGACGGACTGTTGGACTATGAAGATAGAAGATTGAAGACTTCGTCTCGTGTCCGGATGGGACTCTACTTGGCGTGGAAGGCAAGCTAGGCAATACGGATATGCATATCTCCTCGTTTGTAACCGACCTTGTGTAACCCTAGCCCCCTTCGGTGTCTATATAAACCGGAGGGTTTTAGTCCATAGGACAACATACAATCATACCATAGGCTAGCTTCCAGGGTTTAGCCTCTCTGATCTCGTGGTAGATCTACTCTTGTACTACACATATTATGAAGAATAATGAAGCAGGACGTAGGGTTTTACCTACATCAAGAGGGCCTGAACCTGGGTAAAACATCGTGTCCCCTGCCTCCTGTTACCATCCGCCTTAGACGCACAGTTCGGGACCACCTACCCGAGATCCGCCGGTTTTGACACCGACAAGGATTCATCGCGTTTTATGATACGGAGCCTCCGCCAAGCCCTAATCTCTCTTGGGAGGGCTGATCTGGAGTCCGTCCGGGGCTCCAAAGAGGGGAATCCGTCGCCATCGTCATCATCAACCTTCCTCCATCACCAATTTCATGATGCTCACCGCCGTGCGTGAGTAATTCCATTGTAGGCTTGTTGGACGGTGATGGGTTGGATGAGATTTACCATGTAATTGAGTTAGTTTTGTTAGGGTCTGATCTCAACCTATTATGTTTTCATGAATATATGTGAGTTCTTTATCCTATTTTGAAGTCAATATTCACCTACTATGTGTTATGATCCGGCAACCCCTAAGTGACAAAAATCGGGACCACTCCCGGTGATGACCATAGTTTGAGGAGTTCATGTATTGACTAAGTGTTAATGCTTTGGTCCGGTACTCTATTAAAAGGAGGCCTTAATATCCCATAGTTTCCAATAGGACCCTACTGCCACGGGATGGTATGACAAAATATGTCATGCAAGTTCTTTTCCATAAGCACGTATGTCTATATTCGAAATACATGCCTACATTACATTGATGAACTAGAGCTAGTTCTGTGTAACCCTATGTTATAACTGTTGCATGAGGAATCGCATCTGACATAATTATCCATCACTAATCCATTGCCTACGAGCTTTTCACATATTGATCTTTTCTTAGTTACTTTTCCGTTGCCACTGTTATGATTACTACAGAAACCACTATTGTTACTTTTGCCACCGTTACCATTACTTCCATATACTTTGCTACTAAATACTTTGCTCTAGATATTAAGTCTTTCAGATGTGGTTGAATTGACAACTCAACTTCTAATACTTGAGAATATTCTTTGGCTCCCCTTGTATCAAATCAACAAATTTGGGTTGAATACTCTACCTTCAAAAACTGTTGTGATCCCACTTGTGGGTTATCAGCCGCCGGGTCTCAGGGAGGACGGGGAAGTCCTCAAACCGACATAGGGGCGCGGCGGCGGGCGGATTGGGGGACCATCGATGGCGACGGCGGATCGCACCCGCGGAGGACGACGGGGACACCTCGTCGGCCACCTTGCCGGCGTTGGGCGAAAAGGCCATGATAAACCTCTTTTTGGCCATTGGCTCCTCGTGCTCCCCAGCACACAGGCAGAGGTTGTGGATGGAGGCACTGGCGATGGTGGCTGAGGGAGTCCTGGACTAAGGGGTCCTCGGGCATCCAGCCTGTTAGCCATGGGCCGGACTGATGGGTTGTGAAGATACAAAGACCGAAGATTGCACCCGTGTCCGGATAGAACTCTCCTTCGCGTGGAAGGCAAGATTGGTGACAAAATATGTAGATTTCTTTCTTTGTAACCGACCTTGTGTAACCCTAGATCCTCCCGATGTCTATATAAGCCGGAGGACTTAGTCCGAAGGGGGGGAGATTCATTATCATAGTGATACGTCTCCAACGTATCTGTAATTTTTGCTTGTTCCATGCTATTATATTATCTGTTTTGGATGTTAATGGGCTTATTTTTACACTTTATTATTATTTTTGGGACTAACCTATTAACCGGAGGCCCAGCCCAAATTGCTGTTTTTTGCCTATTTCAGTGTTTCGCCGAAAATGAATATCAAAAGGAGTCCAAACGGAATGAAACCTTCGAGATTGTTATTTTTGGAACAAACATGATCTAGGGGACTTGGAGTGGACGTCAAGAAACAATCAAGAAGGCCAAGAGGTAGGGGGCGCGTCCACCCCCCTAGGCGTGCCCTCCACCCTCGTGGGCCCCTTGTTGCTCCACCGACCTACTTCTTCCTCCTATATATATCCATATACCCCCAGAACATCCAGGAGCACCACGAAACCATATTTCCACCGTCGCAACCTTCTGTACCCAAGAGATCCCATCTTGGGGCCTTTACAGAGCTCCATCGGAGTGGGCATTGATCACGGAGGGCCTCTACATCAACTCCATGGCTTCTCCGATGATGTGTGAGTAATTTACTTCAGACCTTTGGGTCCATAGCTACTAGCTAGATGGCTTCTTCTCTCTCTTTTGATCTCAATACAAAGTTCTCCTCGAATCTCTTATATATCTATTCGATGTAATCATCTTTTGCGGTGTGTTTGTCGAGATCCAATGAATTGTGGGTTTATGATCAAGTTTATCTATGAAAAATATTTGAATCTTCTCTGAATTCTTTTATGTATGATTGGTTTATCTTTGCAAGTCTCTTCGAATTATCAGTTTGGTTTGGCCTACTAGATTGATCTTTCTTGCAATGGGAGAAGTGCTTAGCTTTGGTTTCAATCTTGCAGTGCTCGATCCCTATGACAGAAAGGGAAACGACACGTATTGTATTGTTGCCATTGAGGATAAAAATATGGGGTTTATATCATATTGCATGAGTTTATCCCTTTACATCATGTCATCTTGCTTAAGGCGTCACTCTGTTCATATGAACTTAATACTCTAGATGCATGCTGGAAAGCGGTCGATGTGTGGAGTAACAGTAGTAGATGCAGAATCGTTTCGGTCTACTTGTCATGGACGTGATGCCTATGTACATGATCATACATAGATATTCTCATAATTATTCGCTTTTCTATCAATTGCTCGACAATAATTTGTTCACCCACCGTAATACTTATGCTATCTTGAGAGAAGCCACTAGAGAAACCTATGGCCCCCGGGTCTATTCTCCATCATACAAGTTTCCAATCTACTACATTTTTCAATATTTACTTTGAATCTATATCATAAGAATACCAAAACTATTTATCTTATTATTATCATATCTATCAGATCTCACTCTTGCAAGTGGTCATGAAGGGATTAACAACCCCTTTATCGCGATGGTTGCGAGGTTCTTATTTGTTTGTGTAGGTACGAGGTGACTCGCACGTGGTCTCGTACTGGATTGATACCTTGGTTCTCAAAAACTGAGGGAAATACTTATGCTGATTTACTGCATCACCCTTTCCTCCTCAAGGGAAAACCAATGCAGTGCTCAAGAGGTAGCACATAGCCATAAAAGCTAGACCTCTAGGTTTTAGCCATTACGATCTCGAGGTAGATCAACTCTTGTAACACTCATATTCATCAATATCTATCAAGCAGGACGTAGGGTATTACCTCCATAGAGAGGGCCCGAACCTGGGTAAACATCATGTCCCCTGTCTCCTGTTACCATCGACCTTAGACGCACAGTTCGGGACCCCCTACCCGCGATCCGCCGGTTTTGACACCGACATTGGTGCCTTCATTGAGAGATCGACTGTGCCGTCGACAACAAGATCGATGCCTTGCCTTGTTCTCAAGGATAATATCACCACCGGAGGAAAGCTGGCTCCAGGCCAAACCCTCTGACTGGGTGGCTTTACCATGACCGCCTGTTCGGTCATTAAGCCGACAGTGACCTCTCGGGTCATAAAAAACCCCTTCGTATCGACTCCGAACACTCCAAGCAGATGGATCCAGCGGAGCTTTCGTCCTGAAATGAGCTCCTAGATCGCATCGCCACCATGGGGGTCGCTACAGACTACGACCGGATTGGGCTTAAACCCGATCAGAGAAAAACCAAATCTCGACCGATCACCCACCAGATAGCGGTAGTCGAGGAGCGAGTCGAAAACTCTTCCTCCATATTAAGGATGGACTATGTTCGGATCTTCGGTCTCGAAGAGCCGGACACCTACCCGCCACGTGATGCATCCTACCCTCCGAACATAGAATCAGACGACGGTCCTAAGAAATTAGTGGACATCCCGGAGCCCGATCTGCTAAGTTCGGAAGACCTTCAGACTCCGGATCCCAAACTGGGGTAGGGTTCAGATTTAAATCCGCCCACCCACCCGAATACAAGCACTCTAATGAGCATAAAACAGCAGTCTCAGGAAACGGTCCACCACTTCTAGGCCAGATTCCTTCTTATCAAAAACAAGATTAAAGATTGTTGCGACGAGGAAGCGATCTTAGTGTTTCGCAACAATTGCAGGGACGAAGGAATCCTTAATGCCATTAACCGCCGTCACATCATACACTTTGCTGACTTGGCAACTATCATGCAGAAGTACAGTGCAATGGAAGGCGCCTGGAAAACTCAAGCAGCTCGTTGGGAATCATTGGTCCCCACTCAACCCCTTATTTAGGCGAAAAGGGTGCACCCTTGCAACACGCCCGGTTCAATAGCAAAGAAATACAAGTCCAGTATGGGGCGCGGAACCATTCGGGAAGCATGTCTAGATGGGCCATGCAAAATACACGAAACACCGGATAACATACCAACACATAGCCTTAGAGCATGTTGGATACTCCGGCAAGTGGCCAAGAGCGGTGAGGATATCCTCACCAAGAATAACCCTGAACAACACCCCTAGAGGACAGTGACCCCAAAGTACCGACGATCTTCGAGACATTCGCCTCAAACAATAGGCGCAAAAGAGCACTACGCGAACTCGCCGAAGTCTGTCAAATTGCAGCGATAAACCGTTGGAATGACACGGCTATAACTTTTAATGTCGGCGATGAACCAAAATATAGGACAGTCCGAGCACGAGCCGCCTTGGTCCTCAGTCGAATCGTGGATGGCTTTCGGCTCACTAAGGTCCTCATGGACGGTTGCAGCGGACTAATCCTCATCTACGAAGATACACTCCACAAAATGGAAATAGACAGGAGCTACATTGAGCAATGTAGCACGACCTTCCGAGGAATTATTCCCAGTCGGGAGGAGCAGTGTGCGGGAAAAATAACACTCGACATGGTATTCAGCACGCTGGAGAATTATCGGTCCGAAGAAATAACTTTTCAAGTGGCCCCTTTCAACAGTGGATATCACGCCTTCTTAGGGAGAGATGCATTTACATGCTTCCAAGTGGTGCCCCATTATGGATACACGAACCTTAAGATGCCTGGGCCCAATGGTATAATCACACTAGCTAGTGATCCGGACATAGCACTCCGCGTCGAGAATAAAACCGCATCCTTGGCCCTCGAGGCATTATCTGAAGCCCTCGCGGCCGAAGAATTAACCGTGCTGCGCTCCACGGTGGATAGGGATGATGTGGTCCTAGACAAACGACCCAAATCTACCAACTTCAAACCAGCAGAAGAAATAGCCAAATTCCAAGTCCATCCAGCGGACCCTAAGAAGACAGCATCCATCGGAGCAGAATTAGACCCAACGGTTGACGCCGCGCTACGAGAGTTCCTGCGCGAGAATTGGGATATATTCGCCTGGCACCCTTCCGATATGGCAGGTATCCCTCACGAATTGGCCGAACACAGCCTCAATATATTAAAGGGATATACACTGGTCAAGCAAACACTGCGGTGCTTTTCTGAACCCAAACGTCAAGCTATGGGGGAGGAGCTAGCCAAGCTAATTGAGGCCAGATTCATTAGGGAAATAAAACATTCGGACTGGCTAGCAAACCTGGTGATGATACCAAGGAAGGAAAAATCCTTGCGGTTGTGCATCAATTTTAAAGACCTCAATAAGTCTTGCCCTAAGGATCCCTTCCCTCTCCCCCGCATTGATCAAATCATTGATGTTACCGCAGGACACGAATCACTGTGTTTCCATGATGCATATTCCGGATACCATCAAATTAGAATGAAGAAGTCTGATCAAGCTGCCAGAGCATTCATTACCCCATATGGGCCATTCTGCTTCAACACCATGCTCTTCGGGCTCAAGAACGACAATGCCACATACCAACGCATGATCCAAACATGCCTGGAGAAACAGATCGGCAAGACAGTTGAAGCTTATGTGGATGAAGTCGTCATCAAAACTAGGTGCGTCGAAACATTAATAGACAATTTACGTCTCACATTCAATAACCTCCGTGCGTATGACATTAAGCTCAACCCTGAAAAGTGCGTTTTCTGTGTCCCCGCCGGAAAACTGCTGGGCTTCATCGTTTCCAACAAAGGAATTGAAGCAAATCCAGCCAAAATCCGAGCTATGTCACAATTGGCTATGCCAACAGACCTTAAACAAGTCCAAAAGCTCGCGTGTTGCATGGCAGATCTAAGCCGCTTTATCTCCAGATTGGGAGAAAAGGCACTACCACTCTATCGCCAGATTGGGAGAAAAGGCACTGCCACTCTATCGCCTTCTATTGCGAACCGATCAGTTTGAGTGGACGGATGCAGCAACACCCAGACTGGACGAAATAAAAACCCTTATTGCGAGCATCCCAATCCTGGCCGCACCAAACATCGGCGAACCGATGTTATTATACATGTAGACGACACATCAGGAGGTGAGCGTCGTGCTCGTCATCGAACAAGAATAGGACGGACACAAATTCCCGCTTCAGAAGCCAGTATACTATGTATCCACTGTCCATACACCATGCAAATCCCAGTACCCCCATTCTCAACATAGCATACGCGGTCTTCATGGCTTCCCGAAAGCTCCGTCACTACTTCCAGGAGTGTTGGATCATGTTGGCTTCCGAAGTACCACTCAATGACATTATAAACAACCGTGATGCCACGGGCCGGATTGCCAGATGGTCCATTGAGCTCCTTCCATTTGATATTACATACAAACCACGTCGAGCCATTAAATCCCAAGTACTCTCTAACTTCATTGCCGAATGGATAGAGGCCGAACCCCCTAAAGAGTACGGTGGAAATTCCAATTGGGTTATATATTTCGATGGCTCCAAAATGCTGGCAGGGCTAGGGGCGGGCGTCGTCTTAACGTCACCAACTGGAGACGTCGTTCAGTATGTTCTCCAAATACTATACACAGACTCCAACAATGCAGCCGAATACGAGGCCGTATTGCATGGTCTCTGGATGGCTGTCTCCATGCGCATACAACGCGTAGAAGTGTGCAGGGACTCAAACCTTGCAATACCTCAAATAAATGGAGACTTCGACGCCAAAGATCCAAAGATGGCAGCTTACCGTAACGCCATCATAAAAATGTCGGCCCGGTTTGAGGGGCTCGAGTTCCATAATGTGGCTCGAGAAAGTAATCAGGCGGGGGACGTCCTTGCTCGTATCGGCACTAAGCGCGACCCCGTTCCAAGTAATATCTTTCTGGAAAGGCTTTTTAAGCCATCCGTGGTGTGGCAGGGGGAAAACGGTAACATTAGTCCGGATCCGAACATAACCCCAAATTCCGAAAACACTGAAATAAAACCGTTGGCGCATCTCATCATGGCAGTCATTGCCCCATGGACCGAACCCTTCTTGGCCTAGCTTAGCAGGAAGAAGGTTCTTGAGGACGAGAATGAGGCCCGCTGCATTGTCCGGCGTTCGAAGGCCTACACGGTTCATGACGGAGAGCTTTATAAGAAAAGAGCTACCGGAGTTCTTCAAAGATGTATCTCCGAGGAAGAGGGGCGGCAACTCTTGGCCAAGATTCACGTCGGACTCGGCGGTCACCATGCCGCAACTCGGGCCCTTGTTAGCAAGGCCTTCCATACTGGGTTTTATTGGCCGATGGCCCGAGCAGATGCACAGGACCTTGTCCAACGTTGCGTCGGATGCCAACTCTTCGCCAACCAAAGCCATATGGCCCCCACTCCTTACAAACAATCCCCATCACTTGGCCTTTTGCGGTCTGGGGACTCTATATGGTCGTGCCCCTTAAAGGAGGAAGCCAGAATAGAAAGTATCTGCTGGTCATAGTGGATGAATTCACTAAGTGGATAGAGGCCAAACCAGTCAAAACGGCCGAAGCGGGGCCGAAAATAGATTTCATATCCGGCGTGGTACACCGTTATGATGTCCCACACAGCATAATCACCGATAATGACTCTAATTTCCCAGCCAATGAAGTGAAAACCTAGTGCGCTAATCTGGGCATTAAGCTCGATTACGCCTCTGTCTATCACCCGCAGACAAACAGTCAAGTCGAACGGGCTAATGGTCTTATTATGAGCGGCGTCAAACCTGGACTAGTGTGGTCTTTGAAAGAATCAGACAAGCACTGGGTGGAGGAACTTGAATCCGTACTCTAGGGGCTGCGGACCACACCCAACCGCACTACTGGATATACACCTTTCTTCATGGTGTACGGTGCAGAAGCAGTGTTACCCTGCGATATTATTCATGACTCACCTCGAGTGTGCATGTACAAAGAGAGAGAAGCCGAGCTTGATCGGTGGGACAACTTAGATGCCCTGGTGGAGGACGTGACGTCGCAAAAGCCCAGTCCTCATTTTATCAACAAAAGGCTCGCAGGGATCAAAGCAGAGAAGTACGGGCCAAGACTTATAACATTGGCGAACTCGTTCTACACCTGCCGGAAGAAAAAGGACAAACTCAGGCCCAAGTGGGAGGGGCCCTTCATCATTGACGAAGTCCTCACCGGAGGAGCGTACCGCCTGCGTGATGCGTCAGACAATCACCTGGAGCCGAACCATAGCACTGAACTCTGTGTTCGTCTCCTTCCTCCTGTTATTAACGTTATTTTTTCTCTCTCTTTTTGTTTTTTATCTTTTTACATTTTGCTCTTTAGCCCTACAACTTTAGTACAACTAGATTGTCCTCCCCTGATGCGTACATCTCCACATATGTGCGTTCATTATACCTGGGGGCTTTTCGTACAGAAGCTTGCTATTATCCTTTGAGCATCAAGCTCACCACATATGCCTTTTTCGATATGTACCTTTTCTTCGCCATTATATGCATCGATATGACTTAAGTTTTAGCCAAGCTGGGTTGCCTGGCTCCTGCCACTACAAAAAAATACACTTCCGTGATGATACGTGTTTGTCACAGTAGTTCGCGTTTGTTGTCATGCATGTACTGTCACATCCCTGGTCCTGTTATGCACTAGGCTAGACCCTCATGTGTGCATCATGTTTAAATTAAAATGAAATTTGAATTGGGGAATTTTCAAAGCCTCAGAAACCTTCTAAAAATAATCAACATTAAAATCTTCTCAAAGAAGTCCAAGAAAATGTTCCTTTTCAGCTTTGAAAAAAATTGGCAAGAATTAAATGCAAACCAATATTTTTGGAGTGACTAAAACATTTATTTTGGAGCCTTTGAATTAATTCAATAACTATTGCATTGGATATATATTTGATATATAAATAATATATATCCAATATTACTGGAACATTTTATGTGGGTTGGTATATTTTAGTTCTAGCCACATAACTATTTTCAGGATTTTTATTAAAGGGTTTAGTATTTTGCAAAACTAAAACAACACAGAACAGAATATAATACAGAACAGAAATTAAAAAAGAGCAGAAGACTTACCTGGTAGCCACCAGCAGCCCAGCCACTTACCTGGCGCCCCCAACCGGCCCAGCACGGCCCAGCCCACCGCCGCTCTCCCCCCTGTCGTCTTCCTCCCTCGCCAGAAGGACAGAGGCGAGGCGTGGCGAGCGCCGATGCCGCCCCGGCCACGTCCTGCTTGCCGCCTTCTTCCCGACACGTCTAGATGGCGCCACGCACCTCCGTGCCTCTCTCCCTCACTCTCCCGCGCTCTCACCCCCTTCCCCTTCCTCTGCTCTCTCTCGCGCGCAGCCCGAGCAGAGCTCATTGCCGCCGCTCGCCGTTGCCGCACCCAGAGCCTCCCCCTCGACCCCTCGGTGTGCCCAGCAGCTCGGCTACCTCGCCCTCATCCTCTTCGCCGAGTCAAGCGACCTCGGACGCCCTGCATCACTGTCATCGAGCCGTCTTCTTCACGCACGGCCGCTGGATGCCGCTTGTTGATTCGCCGCCTCCGACGCCTCCCCGAGACCACCGAGCTGCTCATCGACCTCGCTGTGAGCCTCCGTGCAGAACCCCTCTCTTTCCCCTCGCGTTTGCGAGCTCTAGGCCATAGCTCCGTCGCGGCCGAACTCCGGCCGCCGCTGACCTCGTCGCTGCCGTCACTGCAGCCACTGGAGCTCCCACCCGAGTACACCAGTGTGCTCAGCGCGCCTCCACGAACCTGCAGCTACCAGTAGCTCCGCCTCTCGTGCCCTCTAGCACTATACTCGGCTGCTCCCGAACGCCGGCCGCCGCCACGAGCTCGACTCCGGCGAGCTCGAACCACCCCAACCCCTCCCATTTGGCTCTCTGGATGCGCAAGAGCGAGGGCTATGCCCTGGTGCCCTCAGCGCGCCAGTCCGACGCCCTACCGCAAGTCCGGCGTGCCCCCGCCGTGTTCTGTGGTCGCCGTCGGCTGGTCTCCGACGTGCTGACGTGGCGCCGTCGTTAGGGGCTAATGACCCTGCTAATTAACCCCTGTGACACTGACAGCTGGGCCTCGCCGTCTAATTAATCTTAGATTAGTTTCTGTTTAGTTTTAACTAATATCAATGGGCCCACGCGTCAGCTTTGACTAAGCTGACGTGGCTGTTGACTAGGCCCACATGTCAGCGACACTAATCAGCCCCAGTCACTGACTAGTGGACCCCACTGGTCAGGTTTGACCTGAACCTGCCCTGTTGACCTGATGACGTCAAGGTGTTGTCATGCTGACGCATTAAATGATTTTCTGGATTTAAAATAAATCAGAAAATCCAGAAAATGGTATAAACTTCTAAAATTCATAGAAATTCAACCGTAACTCCAAATTAAATAAATTATATATGAAAAATTATCAGAAAAATTCACGGAATCCATCTGTACCATTTTCATGCATGTTTGAACAATGTTTGTCCTCTGTTTTGGACAAAACCAATAAAGGGCATTTAACTAATCATATATGGAGTTGGAGTTTGAATCATGTATTCAAACCAACTTCATTTAAATCATAGCTAGGTGCATTAGCTCAAAACACATTCATATTGCCATGTCATAGCATGCATCATATTGTGCATTGCATTGATCGTGTTTCTTCTGTGTTAGCCAGTGTTGTTCTCCCTCGGTAGACGTTGTACCGACGATGTGATCGTTGACACTGATGAAGACTCAATGCTATCTTCAGAAGTGCCAGGCAAGCAAAACCCCCTTGTTCATTCCGATAAAATCCCATTCTCTCGCTCCTGCTCTCTTACTGCATTAGGACAACATCGATTCAACTGTTATTTGCTACGGTAGTTGAACCCCTTTATCCTTTGCATGACCTGTCATTGCCACAGTAAATAGATGAAACCCACTAGCATGAGTAGGAGTTGTTTGAGCCCTGTTGTGCCTACTCATTCATGCTTGTTTGTCATGCCTGCTACTGCTTAGAGTTGAGTCAGGTCTGATTCATCGGGGATGAATCAGAGGTGTGTGAACATGTCCTACTGTGTGTGAGCTAAGTGTGTGAACACGATTTGGTAAAGGTAGCGGTGAGAGGCCATGTAGGAGTACATGGTGGGTTGTCTCATTGCAGCCGTCCTCAGGAACTGAGTTCTGTGTTTGTGATCCATGATTCAGCTGCTACCACGCATTGGGCCCGAAACCAATGGACCCTCTCGGCTTCTTGATCACCCTTGTCCTCTGTCCAGGAGTTGCAAGTAGTTTCTGGTGTTTGTAGTATGCTGGAGGCCGTGCGCAACGCTGATCGTAGGGGTGGGTTGTGATGCGGTAGGCACGTGGCACGGTGTACCGGGCGCCCGTTTGGTGTCTCGGGAACCCTGTTCACATCGTTTGGGGCTGTGAGCGAAACTCCGGCCGGATCTCCTCGTGGATGGAACCCGAATAGGCGATAAACCTGGACTAGAGACTTGAGTGTTTAGGCAGGCCGTGGCCGACACCCACGTTGGGCTTCCGCTTGAAGGTTGCCGAGTACATGTCGTGTAAACGGCGGTAAGTGGTGAGAGCGTGTGTGAAGAAGTACACCCCTGCAGGGTTAACATCATCTATTCGAATAGCCGTGTCCGTGGAAAAGGACTTCTGGGTTGCTTATATCAGTTCATAGACAAGTGAAAGTGGATACTCTAAAATACACAAGATAAGCGTGAGTGCTATGGATGGCGTGTCGTAGGGAGACGGGAGCGGATCCATAGTGGTGTATTGCTATGGTGAATATGTGGACTCGTGTGCGCCACCTCAAAGAGTTACTTGCAGTCGTAGTTCAGGATAGCCACCGAGTCAAAGCTGGCTTGCTGCAGTTAAACCCCACCATCCCCTTGTTGATAATGGCGCATATGTAGTTAGTTCTGATGTAAGTCTTGCTGGGTACATTTGTACTCACGTTTGCCTATTTTATGTTTTTGCAGAGAGACTTCAGTCTCACTAGTAGTTCCACGTGGACTTTGACGTTTAGCTTGTTACCTCAGCTACGATCTTGTGCCCTCGGCAGGATCTGGTAGATAGTCAGGCTTCTCAGCCTTTTTCATTTCTAGATGTTTGTACTCAGACATGTTAAGCTTCCGCATGTGCTTTGACTTGTATGCTCTGATTGTTGGGTCATGAGACCCATGTTTGTAATATCTCGCTCCTCGGAGCCTATTGAATAAAATACTTGAGTTGTAGAGTCATGTTGTGATACCATGTTGTATTTGCACATATCGAGCATATTGTGTGTATGTTATTGAAATGCTTGGTATGTGTGGGATCTGACAACCTAGTTGTTTATCCTTGGTAGCCTCTCTTACCGGAAAATGTCTCCTAGTGTTTCCACCGAGCCATGGTAGCTTGCTACTGCTCCGGAACACTTAGGCTGGCCGGCATGTGTCCTTCTTCGTTCCTGTGTCTGTCCCTTCGGGGAAATGTCACGCGATGAATACCGGAGTCCTGTTAGCCCGCTACAGCCCGGTTCACCGAAGTCCTGCTAGCCCAGTGCTACAGCCTGGATTCACTCGCTGATGACCGACACGTTCGATGCTGGGTCATGGATGCCTGTCCCTGTAAGTTTGTGCCACTTTGGGTTTACGACTAGCCATGTCAGCCCGGGCTCCTTATCATATGGATGCTAGCGACACCGTCATATACGCGTGCCAAAAGGCGCAAACGGTCCCGGGCAAAGGTAAGGCGACACCCGTGGGAATACCGTGCGTGAGGCCGCAAAGTGATATGAGGCGTTACATGCTAGATCAATGTGGCATTGAGTCGGGGTGCTGACAGCGTTGCTATCAGAGCTTGACTGCCTGTAGGATTACCAAGACAAACTGGTCAAAGTTGAGTCTAGAAATTCTTTAGTTATATAAGGGAATTGATTGTGGGATGGAACGTAAGGCTCTTTTACTCCTTATACCTCATGGCCTTCTGATCTGAGTCATCATCTTCTCTTCTACGGGGATTAAGAACTAGGCTTTCTCTTCTTTCTATTAGGATCACGTGTTACTAATCCGTAGACTTATAAGATTGTTGGATTTAAGCTTGAGTTCAGTTCCTATTACTTCCGTATGTTAATTGTTGATCTCAAAACCTTGATATTGTGCTTCTGAGTGGTTATGCCACCATTTTTGTGAATGTCTCAAATCTTTTCTGAGTATTTACAGCCGTTATGCTGTCCGAGTCATCCCAGGTTTCCAAAGAGTCTGATGCATTTGCAAAATCCTTTTCCTCTGGTTTCAATGTCTTTTAGGCCAGGTTAATCACACAAATTGTTGAGTTGAGGTACTCTACTGCCTCGACCTTTATGTTGGAGTTATTATTATGACCCTAGGTGTCTCAGGGGATCATCTCGTGGTCTAGCCATGATCTGTATTTCCAGTGTGATGATTCTGGCCGTCATTATCGAAAGCATCCCGTGATGCCATTTAGTTAGTAGGCATTCTATTTCTGGGTTCTTGAACCCGAGATTCACTCTACTTACTCATGTTGATAGTGTTTGCTCGTTCCTTTAGGTTATTAGTAACCTTTGCATTAGTCCTCGAGGTCCGTGGTATTTCCTTCTTCCAAATACTATGAACCACTTATGGCAGTAGTTTGTTGGATCAAAAGATCATAACAAGAGTGCTCTTGATGAGTTCTCCATGCTATATTGTGACTCTGCCAGTTCTACCTTTCCGCATGGATTGTCCGGAAGAAATATGTCGAACTCGTTCGACATGCTAATCCATGCATCCACAACTCAGAAAATCGTATGTTCCTTTGAGTTGTCCCTCTTTAGTTGTCCTCTGACCCTCGTCTATCAATTGATAGTCAAGAGTATGCGTGCGTTCGTTTATCGATGCCTATTACCCTTGTGGTCCGTCAAGCCATTCTGTCCTGAATGACTTGGAGAAACAAACTCCAGTACCTCATCCATATCTAGGATTGGGTCAAAACAATTGTACTCCGCAGATCAAAATGCCAATCCAGCTTTTGGTTCTGTTCTACCTTGGAGTATTACCCCCTTTATGTCAAAATTGTCATGAGAACTGCACCAACTCTCATGAATTTTGACGTAGTGATACTTCTCACCATCATTAGTCATTCCTCGGCCCTCGTGTTGATGCAACCGGAATACCGACAAATGAATTGTGATGTGTGAAATCAATACTCCCAGCAACCTCGTTGCTTGGTAGTTAAAGGATAATAATTTCATTCTTAGCGTGTTGATTATTGAATCGTCACCCTAAGGTTGATTGTGCTACCTAGTCCTTATTTCTGGTGCACTCTCCGATCAGTGAGTTAGGATAGTGCCAATCCTTGCTTATTTGATCATATCGTCTTGCCCTGGAAAGCAAGATTGTTCTCGAGCTTAGTAACATACCGGTGGTTCGTGATTTTCGGAAGATCTTCTCGGAAGTATTACCAGGTTGTCACCTGACCGCTGTGTTGAGCTCGTGATCAAGTTGGTTTCTTGTGAACCACCTTCTCTCCAAGAATCGGTGTTAGATATCCCTGAGCTGGTTGGTTAAGCTAGACAACAACTTGGAGAGTTGGAAGATAAAAGCTTGCCTGACTTAGTTCGTTCCAAAGGGATATTCTTGTGTAGTGTGTGTTGAAGAAAGATGATATCTTCATCGATTGGTCCCTATGATCAGTTGCTGGACCTATTGTCTTATCAATCCTTTGATTTGAGTGTGGGCTATCGTCAAATCAAATCAGTACCAACGATGCTCGTAATGTTGTCTTACTCGTGGTTGATCCCTCGAGCATACACCATTACATCTTTGGTCTGACCAATGCTATCACCGTGTTCGCATGATGGTGGAGGTCCAGTGATATGGAAATTCCGATGAGTTGTTGTTGAGCCCATCAGTAGCATTTTGTCTCCCCCCATGAATCATGTTGAACATCAACCTAGTGTTGGAAACTTTTGAAAGCATTTTATTCATCCTAGTTCATGAAGCATATGTTCGGATGTAAGAAGTGACTTCCTCCAGTTCATGTGCATTTGATGCAAGTTGCCGCCGTGGATTCGAGAAAGTCAATGTTGTTTCCTTTGGAATCATCCCAAATCAGTCATGCATACGTGCGAAGTATTCTGTGGTTCGGAGACTTGCAACCTCCATTCTATATGTGTCCCTAGCACACCAAGCCACTGATTGATTTGTTCAAGGAGAAGGAGTTCCTTCATAAGAGCTAATCCGGACTTATGTAAGGACTTCGATACCCTCGTTGATGGTTCCCCCTCTTGAACTCGGTAGTGTTTTATTATAAGACTACTCTGTGGTCATGCTTGTCTTGGACAACATGTTCACATGTTGTAGCAGAACCAGCTCATGTTTTGGAGCTTGCTATCATAGTTCATTTCCCGAGAATCTCGCAACGTCATCTCGTCGATTTGTGTTCCAAACTTTCATTTTTCTTCCTAGACTCGATGAGTTTGGATATCCTGACACCAACCAGATCTGAATCTCAGGCAGATATGATGGTTGGAACATTTCCCAAGAACTATAATACTAGTCCCTCGATAACCGGTAAAGTGGATGTCGTGGCCAACCCACCTAGCCGGAAGACCTATTATTGTAGTATCTTGATTAAGGAAGTTGGCCACCTTCCCATAAGGACTTCGTAGGATTTACTCCCTAGTTGTGCCTTATGATTTTTGTGTTCCGAAGTCCGACCTTTTACTTGATGTTCTAGATATCAAACCATGGGATGGGATACACTAGCACATCAAGGAGAACATTAGAGGCGGAGTGCTAAATGTCTCTCGGTCGATCATCCAGATTTCGTCCCCTTGGCCTTGTTAAGGTGAAATCTGAGAGGGTGTTATCTTCCTTTGCATCTGCATCCTCCATCACCATTCATGATGGTAGTGAGTTGTGTCACCGGACCCTTGACACGGATGTTGGTAAAACCTTGATGATTGTGGAAATGCTCAAGTTCTTGAGAGCACGCACAAGCGCTAGGTGTTATCATCAGCACAAACTGGGTTTGCTCTCAGATTCCTCGGTTATGCTATAACTTCTCAAACAGTGAATTCCCTCTCTATTGTTGGGTTCTTCCCTAGTTACCAGAATCATTCCCAGCATTTGCATTTTGTTCCCAGCTTGCACCGCCAATGTGCCATTCTACCATGGGTCTCTTCCATTTCCGGTGGTAAGCAAATTCATCCATTACGTTGTCTTCAACAAGGTAATCCACATCATCCATTCTGGCCCGGGAATGTCATTCCACCGAACTCCTCCAAATGATTGATTGTGATTTTCCCTAGGCTGATATAGAGAGTCTCAATGATCTCTATATCAAAGGTAATTCTTTTTGCCACTTAAGGGGATATATCTACGAGTCACCATCCCTAAGGTGCCTCGTTGTGGTATCATGGCAACTCAACTCCTCGCTACGTTGACAACCGTTCACCACTCTTTTAGGTGTGGAATTGTTGTCTACCTAGTGAGCCATCGTCATCTGTCTCACTCCTTTTCCTTAGATGTATGCTTCGTGTCTCAACTCAAGAGTTGTTCCTACGTCTCTCCATGAACTGATCTTGAGTTGCTCGATCTTCAAAGACGAATAAATTCTATAGGGTTTTCCCCCTTCATTCTGTTGTTGTGTCGAGTGAAGATCTCAAGAGCAAAGACGTCAAGATCAATCGGAGCACTGAATTAGCATCCTCGAGAAGGACATCTGGATCATGAAGATTGTGCTAGTTTGCGTTCCCCCTTCACCTTACCCTACGCTTGAATCTCGGGACGAGATTTTTGTTTAGTGGGGGTGAGTTGTCACATCCCTGGTCCTGTTATGCACTAGGCTAGACCCTCATGTGTGCATCATGTTTAAATTCAAATGAAATTTGAATTGGGGAATTTTCAAAGCCTCAGAAACCTTCTAAAAATAATCAACATTAAAATCTTCTCAAAGAAGTCCAAGAAAATGTTCCTTTTCAGCTTTGAAAAATATTGGCAAGAATTAAATGCAAACCAATATTTTTGGAGTGACTGAAACATTTATTTTGGGGCATTTGAATTAATTCAATAACTATTACATTGGATATATATTTGATATATAAATAATATATGTCCAATATTACTGGAACATTTTATGTGGGTTGGTATATTTTAGTTCTAGCCACATAACTCTTTTCAGGATTTTTATTAAAGGGTTTAGTATTTTACTAAACTAAAACAACACAGAACAAAATATAAAACAGAACAGAAATTAAAAAAGAGCAGAAGACTTACCTGGTAGCCACCAGCAGCCCAGCCACTTACCTGGCGCCCCCAACCGGCCCAGCACGGCCCAGCCCACCGCCGCTCTCCCCCCTGTCGTCTTCCTCCCTCGCCAGAAGGACAGAGGCGAGGCGTGGCGAGCGCCGACGCCGCCCCGGCCACGTCCTGCTTGCCGCCTTCTCCCCGACGCGTCTAGATGGCGCCACGCACCTCCCTGCCTCTCTCCCTCACTCTCCCGCGCTCTCACCCCCATCCCCTTCCTCTGCTCTCTCTCGCGCGCAGCCCGAGCAGAGCTCATCGCCGCCGCTCGCCGTTGCTGCACCCAGAGCCTCCCCCTCGACCCCTCGGTGTGCCCAGCAGCTCGGCTACCTCGCCCTCATCCTCTCCGCCGAGTCAAGCGACCTCGGACGCCCTGCATCGCCGTCATCGAGCCGTCTTCTTCACGCACGGCCGCCGGATGCCGCTTGTCGATTCGCCGCCTCCGACGCCTCCCCGAGACCACCGAGCTGCTCATCGACCTTGCTGTGAGCCTCCGTGCAGAACCCCTCTCTTTCCCCTCGCGTTTGCGAGCTCTAGGCCATAGCTCCGTCGCGGCCGAACTCCGGCCGCCGCTGACCTCGTCACTGCCGTCACTGCAGCCACTGGAGCTCCCACCCGAGTACACCAGTGTGCTCAGCGCGCCTCCACGAACCTGCAGCTACCAGTAGCTCCGCCTCCCGTGCCCTCTAGCACCATACTCGGCTGCTCCCGAACGCCGGCCGCCGCCACGAGTTCGACTCCGGCGATCTCGAACCACCCCAACCCCTCCCATTTGGCTCTCTGGATGCGCAAGAGCGAGGGCTATGCCCTGGTGCCCTCAGCGCGCCAATCTGACGCCCTAGCGCAAGTCCGGCGTGCCCCCGCCGTGTTCTGTGGTCGCCGTCGGCTGGTCTCCGACGTGCAGATGTGGCGCCGTCGTTAGGGGCTAATGACCCTGCTAATTAACCCCTATGACACTGACAGCTGGGCCCCGCCGTCTAATTAATCGTAGATTAGTTTCTGTTTAGTTTTAACTAATATCAGTGGGCCCACGCGTCAGCTTTGACTAAGCTGACGTGGCTGTTGACTGGGCCCACATGTCAGCGACACTAATCAGCCGCAGTCACTGACCAGTGGACCCCACTGGTCAGGTTTGACCTGAACCTGCCCTGTTGACCTGATGACGTCAAGGTGATGTCATGCTGACGCATTAAATGATTTTCTGGATTTAAAATAAATCAGAAAATCCAGAAATTGGTATAAACTTCTAAAATTCATAGAAATTCAACCGTAACTCCAAATTAAATAAATTATATATGAAAAATTATCAGAAAAATTCAAGGAATCCATCTGTACCATTTTCATGCATGTTTGAACAATGTTTGTCCTCTGTTTTGGACAAAACCAATAAAGGGCATTTAAATAATCATATATGGAGTTGGAGTTTGAATCATGTATTCAAACCAACTTCATTTAAATCATAGCTAGGTGCATTAGCTCAAAACACATTCATATTGCCATGTCATAGCATGCATCATATTGTGCATTGCATTGATCGTGTTTCTTCTGTGTTTGCCGGTGTTGTTCTCCCTCGGTAGACGTTGTACCAACGATGTGATCGTTGACACTGATGAAGACTCAATGCTATCTTCAGAAGTGCCAGGCAAGCAAAACCCCCTTGTTCGTTCCGATAAAATCCCATTCTCTCGCTCCTGCTCTCTTAATGCATTAGGACAACATCGATTCAACTGTTATTTGCTGCGGTAGTTGAACCCCTTTATCCTTTGCATGACCTGTCATTGCCACAGTAAATAGATGAAACCCACTAGCATGAGTAGGAGTTGTTTGAGCCCTGTTGTGCCTACTCATTCATGCTTGTTTGTCATGCCTGCTACTGCTTAGAGTTGAGTCAGGTCTGATTCATCGGGGATGAATCAGAGGTGTGTGAACATGTCCTACTGTGTGTGAGCTAAGTGTGTGAACACGATTTGGTAAAGGTAGCGGTGAGAGGCCATGTAGGAGTACATGGTGGGTTGTCTCATTGCAGCCGTCCTCAGGAACTGAGTTCTGTGTTTGTGATCCATGATTCAGCTGCTACCACGCATTGGGCCCGAAACCAATGGACCCTCTCGGCTTCTTGATCACCCTTGTCCTCTGTCCAGGAGTTGCAAGTAGTTTCTGGTGTTTGTAGTATGCTGGAGGCCGTGCGCAGCGCTGATCGTAGGGGTGGGCTGTGATGCGGTAGGCACGTGGCACGGTGTATCGGGCGCCCGTTTGGTGTCTCGGGAACCCTGTTCACATCGTTTGGGGCTGTGAGCGAAACTCCGGCCGGATCTCCTCATGGATGGAACCCGAATAGGCGATAAACCTGGACTAGAGACTTGAGTGTTTAGGCAGGCCGTGGCCGACACCCACGTTGGGCTTCCGCTTGAAGGTTGCCGAGTACATGTCGTGTAAACGGCGGTAAGTGGTGAGAGCGTGTGTGAAGAAGTACACCCCTGCAGGGTTAACATCATCTATTCGAATAGCCGTGTCCGCGGAAAAGGACTTCTGGGTTGCTTATATCAGTTCATAGACAAGTGAAAGTGGATACTCTAAAATACGCAAGATAAGCGTGAGTGCTATGGATGGCGTGTCGTAGGGAGACGGGAGCGGATCCATAGTGGTGTATTGCTATGGTGAATATGTGGACTCGTGTGCGCCACCTCAAAGAGTTACTTGCACTCGTAGTTCAGGATAGCCACCGAGTCAAAGCTAGCTTGCTGCAGTAAAACCCCACCATCCCCTTGTAGATAATGGTGCATATGTAGTTAGTTCTGATGTAAGTCTCGCTGGGTACATTTGTACTCACGTTTGCCTATTTTATGTTTTTGCAGAGAGACTTCAGTCTCACTAGTAGTTCCACGTGGACTTTGACGTTTAGCTTGTTACCTCAGCTACGATCTTGTGACCTCGGTAGGATCTGGTAGATAGTCAGGCTTCTCAGCCTTTTTCATTTCTAGATGTTTGTACTCAGACATGTTAAGCTTCCGCATGTGCTTTGACTTGTATGCTCTGATTGTTGGGTCATGAGACCCATGTTTGTAATATCTCGCTCCTCGGAGCCTATTGAATAAAATACTTGAGTTGTAGAGTCATGTTGTGATACCATGTTGTATTTGCACATATCGAGCATATTGTGTATATGTTATTGAAATGCTTGGTATGTGTGGGATCTGACAACCTAGTTGTTTATCCTTGGTAGCCTCTCTTACCGGGAAATGTCTCCTAGTGTTTCCACCGAGCCATGGTAGCTTGCTACTGCTCCGGAACACTTAGGCTGGCCGGCATGTGTCCTTCTTCGTTCCTGTGTCTGTCCCTTCGGGGAAATGTCACGCGATGAATACCGGAGTCCTGTTAGCCCGCTACAACCCGGTTCACCGGAGTCCTGCTAGCCCAGTGCTACAGCCTGGATTCACTCGCTGATGACCGACACGTTCGATGCTGGGTCATGGATGCCTGTCCCTGTAAGTTTGTGCCGCTTTGGGTTTACGACTAGCCATGTCAGCCCGGGCTCCTTATCATATGGATGCTAGCGACACCGTCATATACGCGTGCCAAAAGGCGCAAACGGTCCCGGGCAAAGGTAAGGCGACACCCGTGGGAATACCGTGCGTGAGGCCGCAAAGTGATATGAGGCGTTACATGCTAGATCGATGTGGCATTGAGTTGGGGTCCTAACATGTACATCCATGACAAATTTATGACATAATCAAGAGAGTCATACCTGTGCTGTCGTAGAAGTGTTCCATGACATTACCAAAATTATCATCACGGAAGTGTCCACTTCCATGACGATAAATCACGCGTCACAGAAGTGCTTTCGTAAAGGGTGACCGACACGTGGGATCCACCGTAACGAAACGCTGTTAAGCTATCGGGTCGGGTTTTGGATCCGATAACCCATTAACAGCCCCGACCAATGGGGATTTTCCACGTGTAAAATCATCATTGGCTAGAGGAAACACGTGTTGGCTCATTGTTGGGGCAGATGTCATCCACTCACTAAACAAAAGGCGCCTATGATATGTCGACACGTGGCATGGCCCAACAGTGCCACATTCCTGTGAAAAGGCTGGCCCGTTTGACTTGGTCAAAAGCTGGCGGGCTGGCCCATGGAAAGCGTCTTAACGGCATGTTCGCATATAGACCATTTACAGCCTGCTAACCCAAGGCCCGTTACGCCCTATCCGAATTAGGCCCAGTAGCGTCATCTGGGCCATCCAATATGATTCCAGCCCATTTTCACTTCTGGCCCATGTATAGCCCATGACCTCTTTCGGCCCATATGAGGCCCTTTGTAACTATTGGCCCATTACACTAGTGCAAAACCGGGCAATAGCACCGGTTCGTAAGGGCCTTTAGTGCCGGTTCGATAACCGGCACTAAACTGTAGGCACTAAAGGCCCCCCCTTTAGTACCGGTTCAGCACGAACCGGTGCTAAAGGGCAACCACATGGCACGAGCCAGCTTCGGGGGCAGGGAGCCCTTTAGTACCGGTTGGTGTCACCAACCGGTATTAAAATGTTGGGGGGGTTGGGGGTTTATGATTTCTTTTTCATTTAATTTTGTGTTTTCCATTTAATTCTTTTTCGTTTGCTGGTATTTTATGATACTACATATTGTACACGTTATGCATATATACAAATAGAATTTCTAGTAGAACCGATCATAATATATCTATATATATCATCGAATGTCTCACAACCACCATTAATTAATTCACACATATATACACACATGTATATATATATATACAATTTCTCCTAATTGGTGCCTTCGGAGCCAGTGGCATTAGCCTAGCTAATTGGTGCCTTCGGAGCACGATAATAATTGGAAGTGTTCATGGGGGCGGTAGCGGGTAATAGTATTCTCCTTTGGGATCTATGACCTGGTCGAGCAAAAATCCCGCTATTTTCTCTTGAATTGCTTCTATGCGGTCCTGTGCTAGCAGCTTGTCCTGCACCTCTTTGAACTGTTAAGAAGGAGATCAATATGCATGTGTATTAGCTGTGTGACTAGATATCGATAATGGTGTAAAAATTGTGAATAGTGTTCTGACAATCGATATCGTACCCACTCCTGTCTTTGAGATTTGCTCCTTTCGGACGCCATCATGCGAATGTTCTTGCAAACGTAGTATGCACATAGATCATTACCCGACGCCTGCTTCAGGGCCTTTACGAGAATGGAATTTTGATCAGATAATAATTAATCAAGCATGATAATTAAAGAGATGGCAGCTAGCTAGTACTACTTAATTACTTACCTTGGGTCGATACCATTGCAGACTTTGTTTCCATGGTCCTGGAGTGACCCTGATGAACTTTGCCCAAGCCCTGCCCTCCGACAAAGAAAATGAATAAATGGGTTATTAAATAGTTGTTATCAGGAAATGACGAACTAATTAAATAGGCCGAGATATAGTTAATAATGATTGAAATTACCTGTTGACTATCCCATTCATGATGGGGTAGTCACTTGCTTTCTTAAGTAGCGAGTCTAGTACTTCAATTGTTCCTTCATCAGCTTTAATGATTAACAAGATCCAGTGATATCTGCATGCACACACGTTTGCATGTCTTAATTAAGCGGGCATATGTAAGCAAAAACATGTAGCTATAGCTAGTTGGGAAAAAACAAAATTTGTAGTACAAGATAGTGTGACTCACTGGAAGTTGTAAGGAAGTACTATATCTTCATTGTATTTGAGTTCATTGAAGAACTGTAGCATGCTTTCCTCTACACATTTTGCGTGATATGGATCTAATTTCCATGTGTATTCATTAATGGTATTTGGGTCAACGAACCCAATGCCATAGTGTCCACCTTTTTTCATTTCAGAAATCTTCATCCTGCATAATACCACAGAAAAGAATATAGTGAGGATAATTACAGGTAATGATTGATCAAAATGATCAGCTAGCTTGAGACTTAAATTACAGAAAGGAATCACTTACAGACAATAGCAACTGACGATAGATTTGTCGAGTTCGTCTTTATTGTATAGCTGAAAAAGTTCTGAATACTCAACGGTCATAGCTTTCTTATGGTAGTAATGCTCCTCGTTGACATTCACCATGAGGGACTCTCGATTGGAAATTTGGTAATGTCCATGTACCACTGATGCAATTCATACATTCTCACTGGGAGCTTATTGACCTCCTCTGGCTCGACCAAAGGTTGGCCCCGGGCATATTTTCATTATATTTCCTCCTCTCTAGTCGGAGACATGGGCTCGATATCGAGGAGTTGTCCAACAGTGATCCCGGTCGATTTAGGCTACGAAATATGCTCCTCGGTTATTACCACATCGCCCACCCCGGGAACGTTAGCGGTTTTCCCACAATAATATTGGGCGCGCCTACTCTCATTTGTTTTTGGCACAACAAGCGGGGGGATTGATTGCAGAGCCTGTTCTCCCAGCTGGGGAACGGTTTTACCGCTCCTTTTGCCAGCTGATTTGCTCGAGCTCGAGCTCGCCTCTTTCTATTGACGTGCTCGATTTAACTTCCTGAGGTGGCGCTCATAGTCTGTGTCAACAGGCTTGGGAGCTGGTGGTTTAGCCATACGAATGAAGTGGTCAATAGTTTCCACAGGCACTTTCTCCCTTGGCGGCGGTGGCGGTTTCGGTGCAAAATGGGCTTCCACCTCGGCCTTCGATATGGCTACGTTTTCCTCCTCAGACTTGTCGTAAGGCCTCTGCGGAAGAGGCGTGAGGCTTGGACCATATTGAAATTGCTTGCCTCCGCCTGTACCTGTAGTACTACCTCGACTTGTACCGCTACGCACCATAGCTGAGGCGGCTCTCTTCCGTGATTGCTGAGGCAGCGAAGACGGCTGACGTGCCTGAGTTGGAGGAGGAGGAGTGGCCTGAAGCTGTGCCAGACTTGGAGGAGGAGTGGCCTGAAGCTGTGATGGACATGGAGGAGTGGCCTGACGCTTTGCCGGACTTGGAGGAGGACTGGCCTGAAGCTGTGCCGTACTTGGAGGAGGAGTGGCCTGACGCGTTGCTGGACTTGGAGGAGCGGGAGGCTGCTGACTCGGTGGCGGACTGCGACGAGGATTCGGATGACGCGGTGTCGGTGGCCTTCGAAAGATGATGCAATCCTTTCTCCATAGGATGATACGATGGTTGGCCTCTCCTAGTGTGTGCTCATCGTCACCTCCAGGAATGTCAAGATCTAGCCCCGAATATTGGTCCACCACCTCATCAACCAAGACACGAGCATAGCCCGCTGGAATCGGGTTGCAATGGAAGGTTGCCTCGGGGGGATTTGTAAAAGCAAGGGCGTCTGCCACCTTCATGGATATGTTCTTCATTTTGAAGTGTAGCTCGCAGTTAGTGTTCTCCATGATGTGATCCACTGGGTAGCTATCCAGCAATGCGTCGCCCGGGGCAGAACCCATGCTGCTTCTCGACATGGATGTGACGGTGCTATCCATTGGTGGATCATCCGCTAGCTGCTGAGACCCCCTTTGTTGGCTAAGTGAGTCGATCTACTCCTGCTGCCGCTGGAATTTGATTGCCAAGTCCGCGTGCGTGGATTCTAGGCCTTGAAGGCGTTCATAGTCCAGCTTCCTCTGCTCCTCCTCCATCTTCCTATTCTTCTCCTCCGCAATCTTCTTTCTCGCACGGGTTCTGTAGTCGGCGTCCCAGTCCGAAAACCCCTCATACCACGGAATAGCGCCCATGCCTCGTGTTTTTCCTGGATGTTCAGGATTTCCCAGGGCATGCGTAAGCTCGTCGTTCTCTCTGTTGGGCTCGAACAACCCGGATCGAGCCTCTTGTATTGCAACAACACTAGTAGAAAACGGAGCTTTAGCGCCGGTTCGTAAGGGCCTTTAGTGCCGGTTCCATAACCGGCACTAAAGGGTGGTCACTAAAGGCCCCCCTTTAGTACCGGTTCGGCACGAACCGGCGCTAAAGTGCCACCACGTGGCGTGAGCTCGCGCCCTGGTATGGGGGACCTTTAGTACCGGTTGGTGTTACCAACCGGTACTAAAGGTTTTTTGTTTTTGAATTTTTTTTGAAAATTTTGGAAAAAAAAATTTGATTTTTTTTATTTTTAATTTTTCTCAATTATTTGATGATTTAGTCTCTAATCACCTCTCTTAACTGCTCAAGTGTGGATCACTCATTCCAAAACGCCTGACTTCCCGGCCGGTCACCCATGCTCTCACTCCCCCAGCCTGAGCACGCTTAATTTCGGAGTTCTATTCCCCCTACATTCCAAGTCTGCACTTGTTGTTTTCCTGACAAATGTAAGCTGTCAATCCAATTAACCCTCAGTAGTTTAGCTTGAGCATGAAGTCACACGTTTCACCGTTTGAGTTTGAAACTATTATTCTAAAAAACAGTAATTATGTATTAACACTAATATTTCATGAATAAGTAGTTTGACCATAGTTTGACCACAGTTTGACCAGATTTGGCCAAAATTCAAAAAAACTGAGATACTTATTTAGTAACACTAATAGTATTGCGTAATTATTTAGTAACACTCTATATTTCTTGAATCAGTTGTTTGACAGGTTTGACAAGATTTAACCAAAATTCAAAAAAACATAAATTAGAGCATATCTTTTTTTCCTTTTACAATTTTGTCATTTCAAAAATTGTCCTAAACCCTAAACCCGGGACTTAAAACATCAGAAACTCTATGCTAAACAGTAAAAACTAAGGGTTTAAACCATAAAACCTAACCGTAAACTCTGAAATCTAAACCCTAGCACTAAACGCTAAGAACGTCTAAAAAACGTCTAAAACGCCCAAAAACAATATTTTCCCTTTGGAATTTTATCAAGCTTTTTGTTCTACAAATTTTTATATATTATATGTATTTTTCTGAATTATGATGATTTTGTTATGATTTTTCAAGTTTGAAAATTGCCCTATAGTCCCGGTTTGTGTCTCCAACCGGGACTATAGGTTAGACCCCTTTAGTACCGGTTCGTGCCACAAACCGGGACTAAAGGGGCTCGTGGGGCCCCGGCCTGACGCCAGCCTGCCACCACCCCTTTAGTACCGGTTCGTGGCATGAACCGGTATTAAAGGTTCACCACGAACCGACATTAATGCAAATTAATTCGAACCGGCACTAATGGTACCATTAGTACCGGGCCAAAATCAAACTGGCACTAATGTGCTTCACGTTTGACCCTTTTTCTACTAGTGCAAGTAGCTTATGTTCGGATCCGTCCAGACATGCCTTCTTGGAAACTTTGCCTGTCTTCGGGTCCAACTCCCCCCCATGCGCATAGAACCAAGTCCTGCACCTGGGGGGCCAGCGCAATGTTTCTGGAGTGACACCTACATCCAGCATCTCTTTCTCAGACTTATCCCGCTTAGGCAATCCCACCGCATAGCCACCTGGCCCCAGCTTATGGAACTTATCCTTTTTTGCGGCATTGGCCTTGTTTATTCTCGACTGTTCCTTAGATAATTCTGAATCCTTGAATTTCACGAAATCGTCCCAATGAGCACTTTGGTTCTCTAGTGTTCCCTCGAGTACTGGAGTCTTCCTTCCTCCGTTGACGTACTTGGCCCATTCACGAATCTTGTGGTTCTTGAATGCAACCGCCATCTTCCGAAGAGAAGCGTCCTTGACTTTCTCCACATCTGCATTTGTGAAATGATCTGGTAGGGTGAAATGTTCCATGAGCGATTCCCAAAGCAACTTCTTTTGTCTGTCGTCGACAAAAGTAACTCCTGGACGTGGCTTTGATGGCTCTCTCCATTCTTGAAGGGAGATCGGGAGTTGGTCCTTCACAAGAACTCCGCACTGACGAATGAACTTGTCTGCAATCTTCTTGGGCGCGAATGGTTCGCCATTAGGTCTGATTGCCTCAATATTGTACTTTACGCCCTCCTTCAACTTTTTGTTCGGGCCTCATTTCATCCTGTTGTCTGAAGATTTGCTCGATCCGGATGGATGAAACAAGAAAGATCAATTCGTTAATATATCTTCAAGTCATTTAAAACATGTGATGATCACCAGATGCCTGCTTATATAAATATATATACCTCGCCGGTCTTTGTTGTTTCAAGATCAACATTTTCTTTGTCATGTTCATAGTTCACGACTTCATCAATTCGGTCGTCGCGATCGAATATCATATCACCCTCCCCGGTGTTGTTTAGATATTCGGAGCCGTCATACTCTTCTTCATTCTGATCATCATCTGGCCCACGAGGATTACGTATGATATTGAACAGGGTCTCTTCTCCCTCTCTGCCTGTATTGTCCGCCATAGGTTTTTTTAACTAATCCAAAAGAAATATATTCAAATTACAATGCATTGATGCAATCAATTAATAAGGAAAAACTGAATCAATCATAGTACATAATAAGCATCATCGAATATAATCTCAAATACGTCGTCTCGAATAATAGATATAATCTCGAATACATCGCTTGAATAATAGATATAATCTCGAATACATAGTCTCGGATAATACATATAATCTCGAATACATCGTCTTGAATAATATATAATCTCGAATACATCGTCTCAAATATTATATATCGAGTATATCACTTGCTAGGTAGCTAATAAAGATCGAATACTACAGAAGAATCTAGGACACTCGCGGTTCCTGCGGCACGGGCGGTGGACACCCAAAGAGAAGGAACCCTCACAGGATCATAGCTGAAGTGAGATCCCCGAAGAAACTGCCAGGTATTGGAGAACCTGCCGCCCTCTAACGCAACCATGTAGTGATGGACGTGCTCGTCCTCCTCCCTGACATGGCAACGTACCACCTCCGGCGGGGCTGGCTCCCTCCGCACCGACACTGGCCCTCGCGAACGCCACCAAACGAGATCAGGGTCGACGACGGGACCCGGGGCCGGGTTCCTCATCAAGCGGCACGCCCCTCCAGGCAGCACCTCCCAGTGCCAGCCCGGCGGATCCTAGTCCCGGACATGGGTCAGCCGGACGTCGTCGCGGACGGGTCGACGGCGAGGATGCGGGCCGGGCATCGTCGAGAACAAATACTAGCTATATGCCCGCAAAAAGTAACATTTTTTTAATGATTGGATTTTGGTAACTAAAATTTCTAACATTTCTATATAACTAACATTCCTATAACATTTCTAACAATGCTATATAACTAACATTTCTATAACATTTCTAATATTTCTATAACTAAAAAACAGAAATAAAAATTATAACATTTATATATATATAACTAACATTTGTACAACATTTCTAATATTTCTATAACTAAAAAAGAGAAAAATTTCTAACTTTTTTATAACTATTTCTATAACTAAAAAACAGAAAAATGTCTAACAATTCTAACTATTTTATAACTATTTCTATAACTAGAAAACGGAAAAATTTCTAACAATTCTAACATTTCTAACAATGCTATATAACTAACTATTTCTATAACTAAAAAAAGAAAAATTTCTAACAATGCCATATGTGTGTGTGTGTGAGTGTGTGTGTGTGTGTGTGTGCTCACCGGCAAGGCGAGAGGCGACGGGGGGCGGCGACGGGGACGGCGACTGGCGCGGCGACGACGGGGACAGGGACGGGCCGGGGAGGTGACGACGGGTCGGGGCGGCGACGACGGGGACGGGGTGGCGATGACGGGGACAGGGACGACGCGAGACGGGCCGGGACGGCGCGGCGGTGACGACGGGGACGACAAGGACGACGGGGACGGGGGCGGCGACTAGGGTTATGAAGATGGGGGCGGCGGGCGACGGGGCAGAGGAGAAGAAGCAGAGGAGAAACTGAAATTTTTGAAGTGTTTAGTTATATAGGATGGACCTTTAGTACCGGTTCGAGCCACCAACCGGTAATAAAGGCCTGTTTTGGCCAGGCCAAGTGGCGGGAACCGCACCACCTTTAGTGTCGGGTGGTGGCTCCAACCGGCACTAAAGGGGGTCGCTGGCGTAGGTGCGGTGCGAAATTTTTAGTCCCACCTCGCTAGCCGAGGGGCGTCCGCACTGGTTTATAAGCCCCAGCGCGGTAGCTCCCTCGAGCTCCTCTCCAAAGCAGGCCTACTGGGCCTAAATGTTCTGTGCTGCCCTGTGGTCCTACTGGGCCTTTGTGGGCCTGCATCCTGGCCCAACAATAGGTTGGGTTTCTAGTCGTATGGAGGCCGCTGTGGCACAGTAGGTGGGCTTTTTTTTCTTAAATTTTTTTGCTTTAATTATTTTTGTTTGAGTTGTTTTTTGCTGTATTTAGAGTTTCTTTGTGAATATTTTTGCTTTAGGTACAAAAAATTACAAACTTTCTGTTACTACCGGTAGTTTACAAATTTGAATAGTTTAAATTTTGATTTATTTGAAATTTGTGTGAATCACTAGTTTGTGAATAACTTAACTTTGAGAATAGATTTTTCAGTGATTCTTTTTTCTTATGTTTAATATTAGTGTGTTTTATCATTATATTCAATTTGGTAATGCTTAGGTTATTTTAAAAAAAAGAAATGGCTTTTGTAACAGATGAGTTTTCGTCCGAAACCCTGATACTTTGAAAGATATTGTCCATGTAGTACACGAAGTGCGTTTCACATCCCAGATCTTTGGGTGTGAAACTTTTTCTTCGCGTGTGTCCCTTTGTGCCGTAACCATGGAAAATCTTCATCATTTAACGGGATGCTCGGGTCAATATTCACTGTGAATGGAGCAATTTCATCAAACTTTTCATAATCTTCTGACATGTCTGTCTTGTCATCCACTCCCACGATGTTTCTCTTCCCAGAAAGAACTATGTGCCGCTTTGGCTCATCGTACGATGCATTTGCTTCCTTATCTTTTCTTCTTCTTGGCTTGGTAGACATGTCCTTCACATAGAAAACCTGTGCCACATCATTGGCTAGGACGAATGGTTCGTCTGCATACGCAAAATTGTTGAGATCCACTGTTGCCATTCCGTACTGCGGCTCTTCCGTTACCCCGCCTCTTGTCATATTGACCCATTTGCACCGAAACAAAGGGACCTTCAAACCACGTCGATAGTCAAGTTCCCATATGTCCTGTATATAACCATAATATGTTTCGTTTCCTGTCTTGGTTTCTGCATCAAAGCGGACACCACTGTTTTGGTTGGTGCTCTTCTTATCTTGGGCGATCGTGTAAAATGTATTACCATTTATCTCATACCCTTTGAAAGTCATTATGTTCGAAGAAGGTAACTGGGACAGCAAGTACAGGTCACTTGTAATCCAGTCATCAGACCGCTCCGGGTGTTTGGAGCGTAGAAAATTCTTGTGTTCATCCATATACGGAGCCACCATGGCGGAATTCTGTAGAACTGTGTAGTGTGCTTCAGTGAGAGAATGTCCGTCCATACATATTATTTGTTCCCCTCCTAGCGTGCCTTTTCCATCCAGTCCGCCCTTATGCCGCGATTCAGGAACACCAATCGGCTTAAGGTCAGGAATAAAGTCAATACAAAACTCAATGACCTCCTCATTTTCATGGCCCTTGGAGATGCTTCCTTCTGGCCTAGCACGGTATGAACATATTTCTTTAAGACTCCCATGAACCTCTCAAAGGGGAACATATTGTGTAGAAATACAGGACCCAAAACGTTAATCTCTTCGCATAGGTGAACTAGGACATGCGTCATGATGTTGAAGAAGGATGGTGGGAACACCAACTCGAAACTGACAAGACATTGCACCAAATCATTCTCTAACCTTGGTATGATTTCTGGATCGATCACCTTCTGAGAGATTGCATTGAGAAATGCACATAGCTTCACAATGGCTAATCGAATGTTTTCCGGTAGAAGCCCCCTCAATGCAACCGGAAGCAGTTGCGTCATAATCACGTGGCAGTCATGAGACTTTAGGTTCTGGAACTTTTTCTCTGCCATGTTTATTATTCCCTTTATATTCGACGAGAAGCTAGACGGTACCTTAATACTAAGCAGGCATTCAAAGTAGATTTCCTTCTCTTCTTTGGTAAGAGCGTAGCTTGCATGACCCTGATGTAGGCCGTCTTTTCCGTGCATACGTTGCTGGTCCTCCCGTGCCTTAGGTGTATCTTTTGTCTTCCCATACACGCACAAGAAGCCAAGCAGGGTCAGACAAAGATTCTTCGTCACGTGCATCACGTCGATTGCGGAGCGGACCTCTAGGTCTTTCCAATAGGGAAGGTCCCAAAATATAGATTTCTTCTTCCACATGGGTGCGCGTCCGTCAGCATCATTCGGAACAGGTTGTCCACCAGGACCCTTTCCAAAGACCACCTTCCAATCCTTCACCATATCATGTACATCAGCACCAGTACGGTGGCGAGGCTTCGTCCGGTGATCCGCCTCACCTTTGAAATGCTTGCCTTTCTTTCTTACGGGATGCCTGCTCGGAAGAAATCGACGATGTCCGAGGTACGCATTCTTCTTACAATTAGCCAAATATATACTGTCGGTATCGTCCAAACAGTGCGTGCATGCGCGGTATCACTTTTTTGTCTGTCCTGAAAGGCCACTGAGAGCAGGCCAATCATTGATGGTCACGAACAACATCGCCTTTAGGCCAAATTCATCCCCCATGTGCTCATCCCACGCACGTAGACCTGTTCCATTCCACAGTTGTAAGAGTTCTTCAACTAATGGCCTTAGGTACACATCAATGTCGTTGCCGGGTTGCTTAGGGCCTTGGATGAGCACTGGCCTCATAATGAACTTCCGCTTCATGCACAACCAAGGAGGAAGGTTATACAAACATAGAGTCACAGGCCAGGTTCTATGGTTGCTGCTCTGCTCCCCAAAAGGATTAATGCCATCTGCGCTTAGACCAAACCATATGTTCCTTGTGTCATCTGCAAAGTCCTTCCCATACTTTCTTTCGATTTTTCTCCATTGCGACCCGTCAGCGGGTACTCTCAACTTTCCGTCTTTCTTACGGCCTTCTCTGTGCCATCGCATCACCTTGGCATGCTCTTTGTTTTGGAACAAACGTTTCAACCGTGGTATTATAGGAGCATACCACATCACCTTGGCAGGAATCTTCTTCCTGGGGCGCTTGCCCTCGACATCACCAGGGTCATCGCGGCTGATCTTATAGCGCAATGCACCGCATACCGGGCAAGCGTTCAAATCCTCGTACTCACCACGGTAGAGGATGCAATCATTAGGGCATGCATGTATCTTCTGCACCTCTAACCCTAGAGGGCAGACAACCTTCTTTGCTTGGTACGTCCTCTCGGGCAATTCGTTGTCCTTTGGAAGCATAACCTTTATCATTACCAGCAACTTTCCAAATCCCTTGTCAGATACACCATTCTCTGCCTTCCATTGCAGCAATCCCAATGTGGTGCCGAGCTTTTTATTGTCACCTTCGCAATTCGAGTACAACAATTTTTTGTGATCCTCTAACATACGCTGCAACTTCTTCTTCTCGAAATCACTTGCGCAGTTTCTCTTTGTATCGGCAATGGCCCGACCTAGATCATCAACAGGCTCATCCGATGCCTCTTCTTCATCTTCTTCCCGCATTGCCGTCTCAGCTTCTTCCCGCATTACCAGCTTAGCTTCTTCCCTCATGGTTGTATCATCGTATTCAGGGAACCCATGGCCAGGATAGCTGTCGTCGTCCTCTTCTTCTTCATTGTCTTCCATCATAACCCCTCTTTCTCCATGCTTGGTCCAAACATTAAAGTGGGGCATGAAACCGGACTCAAACAGTTGGACGTGAATGGTTCTTGACATAGAGTAATTGTGACCATTCTTACAGCCAGCACATGGACAATGTATAAAACCATCCGCTCGCTTGTTTGCCTCAGCCGCAAGCAGAAAAGTACGCACGTCATTAATGAACTCGGGAGAGCATCGGTCATCGTACATCCATTGTCGGCTCATCTTCAATGCACAACACTGAAAACATCAAATTAATACAATACATAAAGTTCATACATAAAGAGCATACAGCACTTCAATGCAACAAACAAATAACTCTCTAGGTAAAGAATTTAAATGCAACAACAAATGCGATGAAGATCGCAACTAAGGTAACAATTGATCCAACAGCATAATGATACCAAGCCTCACTATGAATGGCATATTTTCTAATCTTTCTAATCTTCAAGCACATTTTCTCCATCTTAATCTTGTGATCATCAACGACATCGGCAACATACAACTCCAATTCCATCTTCTCCCCCTCAATTCTTTTCAATTTTTCCTTCAAGTCCTCGTTTTCTCTTTCAACTAAATTTAACCTCTTGACAATAGGGTCGGTTGGAATTTCGGGTTCAACTACCTCCTACATACAAATATCTATGTCAACTTGATGGGCATAATTTGTCATAAACAGGAAATGCAATGAATAGCTTTAAAAGAGAATATACCACATCCGAATCATAACCCGGACGAGGGCCGACGGGGACGGATATCAAAACCATGGCACTATGCATAACAAACAACGAATGGGTAAGATAATTATACGAGTAACTATATATCCAAATCACACAAACATAATTTTTTTATATAAAACTTCATGAACAAGAGGCTCACCACAAGGTGGTGCCGGCGACAGGACGTTGCGAGCGGTCGATGCTGGTTATGACGGAGATTTAGAAGGTACTAAGTAAACCACACCTACATATGCAAAACTAAGTGTTATTTTTGACCTCAAATTGCATATAAATCAAATACTAGCACATATATATATAATTCCTCCCAAATTACTAAACTCAAAAATCAATCACTATATAAAGCATTGCACGAGCTAATCTAGCAATGAGAGATGAAAGGAAAGAGTTGCTAACCTTTGTGATCATTTGAATGGATGGGGGCCTTCAAATCTTGGGCAAAATGTGTGATGAGCTTGAGAGGAAGAGGGAAAAGAACAGAGAGAGGAGAGGGGAAAGGGGAAGAACAGAGCGAGCTCGGGTGGACGAAGGGTCTATGTAGGACGACCTTTAGTACCGGTTCGTGATACAACCCGGTACTAAAGGTGCTGGAGGGGCCCCGGACTGACAACATCCTGCCACCACTCACTTTAGTACCGGTTTATGGCACGAACCGGTGCTAATGGTTCGCCACGAACCGGTACTAATGACAGCGGCCCGGCTAGCCGTTGGAACCGGCACTAATGTACACATTAGTGCCGGCTCAAATTCAAACCGGCACTAATGTGCTTCACGTTTGACCCTTTTTCTACTAGTGTTAGCGGCCCGTGCTGAAACTGGCCCGTAATGAATAGTGTATTACTTTACACCCATTAATGACCCGTGGTGAAACTGGTTCATAATGAACAGTGTGTCACTTTATACCCATTAACGGCCCGTTATTCCGTTGGGCCGTTTCCAGCCCAAATTAACTTTCGGCCTTCTAAGGGCCCATTTATTATTGTGCTCATTTGCAGCATTCGGTTACTTATGGCCCGTTACTGTCATTTTCTGCTTGTTGGCCAAATTCAGCCCGTCGTTACAGTCGACCCGTTTGTGGATCGTTAGTCTGTTGGGCCATTTTCATAGCATCACCAAATACGGCCTATTAACGGCCCGTTATGGTCAGCCCATAAAACGTACAATTTCCATTAAAGGCCCATCTATGGCCAATTAAAGGCCCGTATAAGACCCATAAATGAGTCGGCGGCCCATGGATCCTACGAGACGTAGAAGGCCCATGGATCCTATGAGACGTAGAAGGCCCATGGATCCTACGAGACGTACAAGGCCCATGGATCCTACGAGACGTAGAAGGCCCATGGATCCTACGAGATGTAGAAGGCCCATGGATCCGACGGCCCGTGAAGGGCCATGGTCGGGTGAGTTGGCCCCCGTTTGAATGATATAGCATATTCAAAGAATTATCCTACTCAATACTATCACCTCTAAAAAGCATACACTATACAACAAAGAGATCAAGGCATAGAAAGGTAGAATAATCCTACACTATACAATAAAGAAATTACGGCCGATTATACCCACTGGGCATTATGGTTTGGCACAGGTGATAATAAAGCATACACAAACAACAAATTACATATACTGGGCAAATACATCTCATACATCATGGACGCGCATCAACTTAACTCCATTTGAACTATAATCTCTTCAGAAAATAGGATTGGCCGGATTTAGATAGCACAAATTTCAATCTGCAAAATCTGCAATTCCTTCATGGTTATCTTAGTGTCTTGTTTCATTTTTTGACTCCTACATCTAATACCTGCATGTCCAGTCTCAACTTGTTGATTATACATTGACAATCGTGTACATGTTTTCTTGACACCTTTCGTTGATGCTCGAGAACATCAGCACATTCCAATTCCTATCCATAATCATTCGGTAATGGCCATGCCGCACTGCTCGCAGATCTTTGTGTTGCTATCACTTCATCCTGAAATGTTTCTGTAAGTACACATGACAAGGGCAAAAATATAGTTACAACAGTGAAGCAAAAAAGACACTATTTTGTACTACATGGCAAAAGAGGACTAACAATAATGTTACACATCATGAAGCATAAGCAGGTGATATTTTAAAAATTATAAAAAAGATAGTCTGTGCAGCTTGCATACAGAAATCCCTCTTAGCTCGCCAGACGAGCATGACGTTGGGGCCCAATCGAAAACATAGACAAGTTACAAATTTAGACAACCCTTTGTGTATAAGTAAGCAATCAGTTGGCCATTCTGTGCCTCAATTAAAGTCTTAGGGAGCATAATGAACAGTAGAGGGTTTCATACAAACATACTACAGCAGGCAAACCTATGCAATCATTAGCGTCATATAA
Organism: Triticum dicoccoides; assembly: GCF_002162155.2. Lineage (NCBI taxonomy): Eukaryota > Viridiplantae > Streptophyta > Magnoliopsida > Poales > Poaceae > Triticum > Triticum dicoccoides. The sequence continues at coordinate 48,538,246 of NC_041390.1, read as the reverse complement.
ACTAGATTGTGAGCCTCATGCAATAATAGTTGGTTAATAGACTTCAAAGCTTCAGGCACACTTCAGCGGAGTAATTAAATGGTAATGACTTTAATTATGTCAACTAATAGTGATACAGGTATCGAACATCAGGCATGATTATTTGGGCATCTCATTAACTGAGGATAAATAAAGCAATTGAAAAGAGAAAATTAACTATGCATGAAACAAACAAGGAATTCAACTATTGAGTTGCATACAGTGACTTACCTTAGCAGGTTGAAGAGGTTCAGCGCAGCTCCTACTTCTCTTGCAAGGCTCCTTCCTAACATCTTGTACATGGAAATCCTGAATCTTATCTTCATTGCACCCCTTCTTCAATGTGACACAAACTAGTTACTCGTCTCCTTGGAAGATAAATATGCATACTTTCCAGTCTGTGAACACAAAAGGATGAGATTATAACAAAACAACACAACATAATGAAGCATGCCGCATCTCTTGCACTTGCACACAATGAAATGAGCATTTACTATGTCTGCGCTATGTAAAAACTAGGCATACCTTCGAACTGGATCTCCAGGTACTCTTGGAGAGCGTACTGTAGTGTACAACCAAACCTTTATGTCACCTATGAGTTAGACAAGGCCCCACTACAGCAGCCCTCAGTGTTTAAATCGTTGACAAGCTCTGTTAGAGTGTTAGGTCAAGAACAACAAATAATCAAAGCAAACAGTCCTGGTATGGCTGGCTGATGCAAACAAGCAATTGAACAGATGTGTGAGCAAATCTTACATATCATGAAAAGAAGCAAAGAAGGAGGCTTAAAGACCATCACTTGACTGACCAGATTTAAGGGGCATTTAAAAATCATGTGCAACGTATGAACTAACATAAACATTGCATATTCCAGATCTATAATGGAATGCACATGTATTAGGTTATGCCATGTATGATGATGCCTAAATGTACAGATAGCAGGCAGGGGTGATTCATCATTGCACGCACAATTGAATTGCTGGTTAAGGGCCAGTTCGATTCCACCGTTTAAGGGCATATTGTCAAAATAAGCCATAAAAGATGTAAAGAAGTCATTTTTGAGTTATGGGCTTGGGCTTAACTAATTTCGCTTTGGAGGGGGGTGTTTCGGGTAGAACCTCACTAAAAATTGAAGGGAAGGGGAATAGTGAAATGACTCTATTGTCTGCCTATATTACACTCAAAATGCAACTGCTGACTCCCGTGTCACACCTGACCCTCAAGTAAAAACAAACACGCAAGCATTCATTGCCCTGCCCGCTTGCATCTCCTCTCCCCTTTCCCTCTACCTCGATCCCCTGCCTGCAGCACTAGAGTTCCTCTAGCGAGCCATCGCCACTGGTCCTATCTGGCCTGGTCCTTGACGATGCTATGTCCAGCTAGGCTACATGGCCGGCGGGTAGGGGCAAATCTCCCTGGATGCTCCTCCCTCTGGCGCCGCCCCTCATTCTCATGGTCTCCAGCAGCTGCTCCACTGTGATTCGTCCAATGCACTGCTCCGGTAGGCGCTGCACAACTACGGCTGATGCCACACTGCGGTAGAAGGCACCTTATTCCCCCTCCCCTCCTCCTAGGCCATGGCCTTGAGGTGTTGTTGAAGGATGAGCTCATCCAACAAGGTGAGGATCTCCTCTAATTTTTTGCCAAATTTTCATTCTGATCCACTATACGATGAATTGCTAGGAGCTGTTTCTGCTGCTGCTATATGATGCATTGCTATGAGCTGCTCCTGCTGCTGCTATATGATGAATTACTATGAGCTGTTGCTGCTGTATGATGAATTGCTATGAGCTGCTGCTGCTATATGATGAGTTGCTAGAAGTTGCTCCTGCTGCTGCTATATGATGAACTAGCATTGTGACCCGCGCATTTGCGCGGCTAGATTTAACATAGAATGTTGTGTTTGGTGTTTTTTTTTCAACACTTCATTTCCTGCAACTCATTATTTGTTATGATTCATCAAGACATTAGCTTTGGCATTTATGACACTCTACACAAACTGTACCTAAAGGGAAGCCTCGGTGAAAATATTAGTACACACTCGTAGAAATGTTTGACACTTGAAGAACAATGGTATTGAGGTTCAAGCACGATCTGTAACATGACTAACATTTACAATAATCACTATTTTTCATCTTTTACTCATCAACTCTCGTTGTGTGCATTTCTCCAAAAAAAACTTGTCATGGGAATTTTTCTACCAAGAATTAAATATAATAACTATGATTGCACGTATCATACTGATTGAATTCCTGTTTTTCAAGAATCTTTAGACAATCTTTCACCTAGATGTCTGCATCACATTGATAGAAAATTCACAACCCAAAAAGTAGCACTACAGTTGGATGATTTACTTAATGATTTTGTTGATTTTTTCACCAGGAAATAAGTATAACACTGACGACACTTTATATATACTCATCAAATATATGCATTTTCGCCACACTACTTACATAGCTTTTACAGCTAAGCGGCCCTTTTTGAGCTTCAGTCCTTTATCATATTGATTGAATATCTGTTTTTCAAGAATCTTTAGACAATCTTTCACCTAGATGTCTGCATCACATTGATAGAAAATCCGTAACCCAAAAAGTAGCACTACAGTCGGATGATTTACTTAATGATTTTGTTGATGTTTTCACCAGGAAATAAGTATAACATTGATGACTCTTTGTATATACTCATCAAATATATGCATTTTCAGCACACTTCTTACATAGCTTTTACAGCTAAGCGGCCCTTTTTGAGCTTCAATCCTTGTGCTTTTTCAATCTTGTGTGTGAAACTACTTGTGTTCCTAGTTTCCGAATTATCTACATCGTTTGTGCCATTCAGATCAAACTCATATATATATGAGTGTATGCTATCTTATCCACCCATTCCTCTGTTCAAAGTTAGCTGACCAGCTTGCTTTGTATAATCCAAGTTGGCCCAAGCATGGAGAATGTCGCCACTATCATGATGAAAGTTTGTTGCTCTAAATAACCTTCTCCTTAAAAATCTTTTTGATTCCACTCTGTAACAGTTGTAGATGTAAAAATGTATACTTTTTTATAGACGTAAACATAGCATTGTCCAGAGCTTATGGGGTTTCCTTCTAGCGCATAAATTAGCCTTAAATCACTGACATGCATATCGCATGTGTATTTCCACCCATGGAGCCATGGAGGTCGAGCCTTGCTGGTGTTCCGCGGACCTCTCAGAAACGTAGGCCCGCCAGTAGAAACCTAGCAAATTGCCTATGAAGTATTATCATGTTAAGCATGTATTTCTCATGCCGGATTCTTTATGCAGCACGAAAGCATCCCTCTGGGTCTGAGTCAAGCTACTGAGTCATGCCCCATGAGGGAAGCATTGAGCTGCCTCTAGCAGAAGCCCCGCTGATTTGTGTGTGCCTACATGCTATTGACGTGATCGCCATGTTGCACCCATGTTGTGAAGTTCGAAGCGATAAAAAAGCTTCCAAAATTATATTTTGATCATATTCTAGGAAAGCTAAGAAATTACACTGGTTTCGAATTTGAAGCACAAAAAACTACTCCTACTGTCGTACGTCCGTGTGCATAGTCTGGTCAAATTCGCTTGCATGTATCTACCTCCCAGCCCATATTGGCGTCAAAAAAAGGCATTAGTGTCCAACATAAGAAGCAACTGTGACCAATGCGAACAACAAACTTCGACCTACCACTTCCACTGATAGTCTATTTTTACCTCTAAATCTTGACCTTTATAATTAGGTCCCACCATGATAGGATGAATCATTTGTTTTCTATGTTGACTCGTAGGTTTTCCGATATATTTTAGAAAATATTTATATTATGTTGGGTGAGAACAAAATAATTATTTTTTGTATTATATTTTATGTGGTACTCACTCTGTCCCAAAATAATTGTAGTTGATTTAGTATAAAGTTAGTAAAAATGTATGAAATCAGTGACACTTATTTTGGGACGGAGGAAGTATATTATAGTTGTATTATTTATCCATTCAATAAGAGTTTGGAATATTATAACTGAATTTTAATGTAGCTATTTTTATATTAACATAGAGTGTATTCTACTCCCAAAATGATAGTTTTCTTTAGTTTTAAATTTATATCTAAAACCAAGTTTTTTTAGTTGTTAATTTTTTGTCACAATTGTTAATTGGTAATCAGCCTCAAATTCTTTTATGACCTCACTTTTCTAAACTTTTTTGGTCTGTTTCTATTCGTTCTTAGGTACTGGGCTGGTAGGGGGTGGTTGGTCAGCCCATTGTAGCGTTGCTGGCTTTTCAAATAAATAAATTAGTCAAGCGTTGATGGCTTCCTGCTTTTGTAGTTCTGTCTTCTACTATTAGAATTTGAATCGGACTTGATTACATGCCCCAGTTGAACATACGACACGGTGTCCTTATTGTGATAGTAACGGTGGCTTTTTTTCTTCTTACAAAGACGTGATGATGCTTTGTAAAGTCCTTCCGTACGTCAACATGGCTGCATGTTTCCATAGTAGGTACTTTTACGTGACAGACTATAAGGTGCAAAAAAGTGCATGTACAATATATTTGTATGTAACGTATATATCTTTAATCTCGGCTGTTCATACTTAAAATTATTGGTCACGATAATTTAATCTGTGTGAACGAACATAATGGCTTGTTTGCCTATTGTTTTAATTATATAATAGATTTCTATGAGCTGCTTCTGCTGCTGCTATATGATGAATTGCTATGAGTTGCTCCTGCTGCAGATATATGATGAATTTCTGCTGCTGGTATATGATGAATTGTAGACTGCTGCTACTGTATGATGAGTTTCTATGAGCTGCTGCTGCTATATGATGCTTTCAGGTGGTGCTGCTATACGATAATAACCAGCCACTTGGACCATCGAATTCCAATAAATAATTGTTCTTCATTTAAATGTGGGTAATGCGTTCTTCGTTTAAATTAGGCAATGGGATCTCTATGGAAAACATTGACCAAAGTAGATTGTGCCAAGTAGGTGGTATATTTATATTTGCATTTTGAGCAAATAGTGATTGTTCGTTTTCCTATCATATTAATTACTGCACTGGGTTCAATTTGTGATGTTTGCAAGTCAAATTAATTTCCATATGGGCAGCAAAATGAAAAAAAATATAATGCAATATAGACATAACACCGATCATACCAAAGATAAGCTGAAAACGCAATTAAAAGAACCGGTTGGCTTATTACATGGAGCTTATATTCGCAGGTGCTTATTTTCTTAGGATAACTTGTAATAACTGTCCCTAAGAAACTTGGCTAATAGAACTGGCATACAAATAAGATGTCTTGATGATTGCAATGGAGGAGTGACGTATCATAGCACACTGTATAGGCTCACCGCTGCCTCCCCTTTTTTGCCATGTTCCATGAAATTGCCACATGCATCTTGTACTTTTTCATTGTGTAACCCTATCTGCAAGTTGACACGGCTAATTTCAGACATCTCTACATGATACTACATTGCATATCCCTTGCACATATTTAAACCACCAATTAACGATTGTGTGTGTACCATAAACTAGCCATGACTTTGTATGCTGGACTAGCAGGCACTCTAAAGGAGCCTAATATAGTGCACTGGAATTCCTACATGTTGGGGAATGTAGTAATTTCAAAAAAAATCCTACGCATACGCAAGGTCATGGTGATGCATAGCAACGAGAGGGGAGAGTGTTGTCTACATACCCTCGTAGACCATTCACGGAAGCGTTATATCAACACGGTTGATGTAGTCGTACGTCTTCACGTCCGACCGATCCAAGTACCGAAAGCACGGCACCTCCGAGTTCTGCACACGATCGGCTCGGTGATGTCCTCGCCTTCTCGATCCACCAAGAGGGGCGAAGTAGTAGATGAGTTCCGGCAGCACGACGGCGTGGTGACGGTGTTGGTGAAGAACAATCTCCGCAGGGCTTCGCCTAAGCACTACGAAAACTATGACGGAGGATAAACTAGAGGAGACGGGGTTTCCGGCACAAGGGTTGGTGTTTCTTGATGTGTCTTTGGTGCTAGCCCTACCCCTCTATTTATATGTTGAGCCCCGGGGTCGAAACTTGGAGTAAAAGCCTCCTCAAAGTCGGTTTCACCCGAAAGGCAAGAGTCCTTCTCGGACTCCAGGGCTAGACGCCAGGGTTCCCGGCGTCTACCCCCTAGACGCCAGGGTTCGTGGCGTCTAGCCGCTGGTCTCCGCAAAACTTCCTTTTGCACTTTCCAAAACCCTCGTGGGCTTTCCCCTTTGGCCTAGATAAATTGTTCTCGTGCCCAAACATTTCGGGAAACATCCGGAACCCCTTCCGGTGAATTCCGGAACCCTTCCGGAGATCAAACACTATTATCCACATATCAATCTTTACTTCCGGACTATTCCGGAGTTCCTCGTCATATCTGTGATCTCATCCAAAACTCTGAACAACATTCGGTCACCAACATAAATAACTCATAGTACTATATCGTCAATGAACGTTAAGCGTGCGGACCCTACGGGTTCGAGAACTATGTAGACATGACCGAGACACCTCTCTTGTCAATAACCAATAGCGGGACCTGGATGCCCATATTGGCTCCTACATACTCTACGAAGATCTTTATCAGTCAGACCGCATAACAACATACGTTGTTCCCTTTGTCATCGGTATGTTACTTGCCCGAGATTCGATCATCGGTATATCAATACCTAGTTCAATCTCGTGACCGACAAGTCTCTTTACTTGTTCCGTAATACATCATCCCGCAACTAACTCATTAGTTGCAATGCTTGCAAGGCTTATAGTGATGTGCATTACCGAGTGGGCCCAGAGATACCTCTCCGACAATCGGAGTGACAAATCCTAATCTCGAAATACGCCAACCCAACAAGTACCTTTGGAGACACCTGTGGAGCACCTTTATAATCACCCAATTACGTTGTGACGTTTGGTGGCACACAAAGTGTTCCTCCGGTAAACGGGAGTTGCATAATCTCATAGTCATAGGAACATGTATAAGTCATGAAGAAAGAAATAGCAACAAACTAAACGATCAAGTGCTATGCTAACAGAATGGGTCAAGTCAATCACATCATTCTCCTAATGATGTGATCCCGTTAATCAAATGACAACTCATGTCTATGGTTAGGAAACATAACCATCTTTGATCAACGAGCTAGTCAAATAGAGGCATACTAGTGACACTCTGTTTGTCTATGTATTCACACATGTATTATGTTTCTGGTTAATACAATTCTAGCATGAATAGTAAACATTTATCATGATATAAGGAAATAAATAATAACTTTATTATTGCCTCTAGGGCATATTTCCTTCAGTCTCCCACTTGCACTAGAGTCAATAATCTAGTTCACATCGCCATGTGATTTAATACCAATAGTTCACATCACCTTGTGATTAACACCCATAGTTCACATCGACATGTGACCAACATGCGAAGGGTTTACTAGAGTCAATAATCTATTTCACATCACTATGTGATTAACACCCAAAGAGTACTAAGGTGTGATCATGTTTTGCTTATGAGACAAGTTTAGTCAACGGGTCTGCCACATTCAGATCCGTAAGTATTTTGCAAATTTCTATGTCAACAATGCTCTGCACGGAGCTACTCTAGCTAATTGCTCCCACTTTCAATATGTATCCAGATTGAGATTTAGAGTCATCTGGATCAGTGTGAAAATTTGCATTGACGTAAACCATTACGACGAACCTTTTTGTCACCTCCATAATCGAGAAACATATCCTTATTCCACTAAGGATAATTTTTACCGCTATCTAGTGATCTACTCCTAGATCACTATTGTACTCCCTTGCCAAACTCAGGGCAGGGTATACAATAGGTCTGGTACACAGCATGGCATACTTTATAGAACCTATGGCTGAGGCATAGGGAATGACTTTCATTTTCTCTCTATCTTCTGCCGTGGTCAGGTTTTTAGTCTTACTCAACTTCACACCTTGTAACACAGGCAAGAACTCCTTCTTTGACTGTTCCATTTTGAACTACTTCAAAATCTTGTCAAGGTATGTACTCATTGAAAAACTTATCAAGTGTCTTGATCTATCTCTATAGATATTGATGCTCAATATGTAAGCAGCTTCATCGAGGTCTTTCTTTGAAAAACTCCTTTCAAACATTCCTTTATGCTTTGCAGAATAATTCTACATTATCTCCGATCAACAATATGTCATTCACATATACTTATCAGAAATGTTGTAGTGCTCCCACTCACTTTCTTGTAAATACAGGCTTCACCGCAAATCTGTATAAAACTATATGCTTTGATCAACTTATCAAAGCGTATATTCCAACTCCGAGATGCTTGCACCAGTCCATAGATGGATCGCTAGAGCTTGCATATTTTGTTAGTACCTTTAGGATTGACAAACATTCTGGTTGCATCATATACAATTCTTCTTTAATAAATCCATTAAGGAATGCAGTTTTGTTTATCCATTTGCCAGATTTCATAAAATGCGGCAATTGCCAACATGATTCGGACAGACTTAAGCATAGATACGAGTGAGAAACTCTCATCGTAGTTAACACCTTGAACTTGTTGAAAAGCTTTTAGCGACAATTATAGCTTTGTAGATAGTAACACTACTATCAGCGTCCGTCTTCCTCTTGAAGATCCATTTAATCTCAACGGCTCGCCGATCATTGGGCATGTCAATCAAAGTCCATACTTTGTTCTCATACATGAATCTCATCTCAGATTTCATGGCCTCAAGTCATTTCGCGGAATCTAGGCTCATCATTGCTTCCTCATAGTTCGTAGGTTCATCATGGTCAAGTAACATGACCTCCAGAACAGGATTAGCGTTCCACTCTGGTGCGAATCTCACTCTGGTTTACCTACGAGGTTCGGCAGTAACTTGATCTAAAGTTACATGATCATCATCATTAGCTTCCTCACTAATTGGTGTAGTAGTCACAGGAACAGATTTCTGTGATGAATTACTTTCTAATAAGGGAGCAGGTACAGTTACCTTATCAAGTTCTACTTTCCTCCCACTCACTTCTTTTAAGAGAAACTCGTTCTCTAGAAAGGATCCATTCTTAGCAATGAATAACTTGCCTTCGGATCTGTGATAGAAGGTGTACCCAATATTTTCTTTTGGGTATCCTATGAAGACGCACTTCTCCAATTTGGGTTCGAGCTTATCATGTTGAAATTTTTTCACATAAGCATCGCAGTCCCAAATTTTAAGAAACGACAGCTTAGATTTCTTGCTAAACCATAGTTCATACAGTGTCGTCTCAACGGATTTCGATGGTGCCCTTTTTAATGTGAATGCAACTGTCTCTAATGCATAACCCCAAAACGATAGTGGTAAATCGGAAAGAGACATCATAGATTGCACTAAAACAAATAAAGTACGGTTATGATGTTCGGACACACCATTACGCTGTGGTGTTCCAGGTGGCGTGAGTAGTGAAACTATTTCACATTGTTTTAACTAAAGGACAAACTCGTAACTCAAATATTTTACTTCTGCGATCATATCGTAGAAACTTTTATTTTTGTTACGATGATTCTCCACTTCACTCTGAAATTCTTTGAACTTTTCAAATATTTCAGACTTGTGTTTTATCAAGTAGATATACTCATATCGGCTCAAATCATTTGTGAAGGTCAGAAAATAAAGATACTTGCCATGAGCCTTAGCACTCATCGGACCGCATACATCAGTATGTATTATTTCCAATAAGTTAGTTGCTCGCTCCATTGTTACGAAGAACGGAGTCTTTGTCATCTTGCCCATGAGGCATGGTTCGCAAGCATCAAGTGATTCAAAAAGTCCATCTGCATGGAGTTTCTTCATGCACTTTACACCAATATGACCTAAACAGTAGTGCCACAAATAAGTTGCACTATCATTATTAACTTTGCATCTTTTGGTTTCAATCTTATGAATATGTGTATCACTACGATCGAGATCCAACAAACCATTTTCATTGGGTGTGTAACCATATAAGGTTTTATTCATGTAAATAGAACAACAATTTATTCTCTTACTTAAATGAATAATTGTATTGCAATAAACATGATCGAATCATATTCATGCTCAACGCAAACACCAAATAACACTTATTTAGGTTTAACACTAATCCCGAAAGTATAGGGAGTGTGCGATGATGCTCATATCAATCTTGGAACCACTTCCAACATACATAGTCACTTCACCCTTAACTAGTCTCTCTTCATTCTGCAACTCCCGTTTCGAGTTACTACTCTTAGCAACTGAACCAGTATCAAATACCAAGGGGTTGCTATAAACACCAGTTACATTGTGACATTTGGTGGCACACAAAGTGTTCCTCCGATAAACGGGAGTTGCATAATCTCATAGTCATAGGAACATGTATAAGTCATGAAGAAAGCAATAGCAACAAACTAAATGATCAAGTGCTGTGCTAACGGAATGGGTCAAGTCAATCACATCATTCTCCTAATGATGTGATCCCGTTAATCAAATGACAACTCATGTCTATGGTTAGGAAACATAACCATCTTTGATCAACGAGCTAGTCAAATAGAGGCATACTAGTGACACTCTGTTTGCCTATGTATTCACACATGTATTATGTTTCTGGTTAATACAATTCTATCATGAATAATAAACATTTATCGTGATATAAGGAAATAAGTAATAACTTTATTATTTCCTCTAGGGCATATTTCCTTCACTACATGCCACCTATGATTTTGTGCAATGTACTGCCCCTGTTCCTAAATATATGTCTTTGTAGAGATTCCAGTATGGACCACATACAGATGTATATAGATGCATTTTCGAGTGTAGATTCACTCATTTTTGCTCCGTACGTAGCCTATAGTGGAATCTCTAGAAAGACTTATATTTAGGAACATAGGAACGAGGTAGTATCATGTATGACATCTACATATCTAATTTAGTAGCCAGTAGTAGAAATAATTGTTTGCACAAAGGGATTACTGGTCGAAAATCCTAGCAAAGCACGCTGGCAGGCATAGAACAATACAAGAGAGAGAGAGACGCGCTTACAAGATCATAGCAATGCCTCAGTCCAGGACCTTGGTTGGCCAAGCTGTTAGATCCATAAGAAACATCATCCTTGTAGTTTTTGCCAGCTGCATAATAGGTAACAGTGACCGATTAGTATATTTGAAGTACATCGGGCAGGTGATGCTAGACGGGTTTAAAGGTGACAAGTACCTAGGCCGTGGAGGGTGCTTGGCATCTCTCCAGACGGTGGGAATCAGGTTAGAAACATCGAGCGTGATGACATTGTGCTGGCTGTCGGGGTCCGGTAAGGAGATCTAGAACCGTCGAGTAGGGTGTTTGTGGAGCGGCAACGGTAGGGTGGACTACGGTGTGGGTTAAGTGGATCTGTGGCCGTGGACGAGGGCGTAGGTGAAGCTGCTCCAGTGGTTGGGTTAAGGATGGTGTCGACGACGCGAATCTGCGGCCGTGGACGGGGCGTCAGAAGCTGCTCCGGTGGTTGGGTTAAGGATGGTGTCGATGATGCAGATCTGCGGCCGTGGATGGGGCGTCAGAAGCTGCTCTGGTGGTTGGGTTAAGGGTGGTGTTGACGATGCGGATCTGCGGCCTTGGACAGGGGGTCAGAAGTTGATCCGGTAGGTTGGATGAGGGTGCGAGGAAGCGGATCTGAGCCCGTGGACTTGTGAGTTGGCAAAGCGGCCCCGGTAGGGTTGAGAATGGTATAGGCGAAGCTACTCCGGTAGGGTTGACGATGGTGTCAGCGAAGCGGCTCCGGTAGGGTTGAGGAAGGTGTCGGTGAAGCGGCTCTGGTAGGGTTGAGGAAGGTGTCGGCGAAGAGGATCAGAGGCCGTCGACGGGGGCGTCGGTGGGGTGGCTCCAGGGGGGTGGACGAAGCGTCTCCGGTGGGGAGTACGAATGAGCCACTGCTGATGCACGGTGGTTGACGAGAGTACCGGCGAAGCAGATCCGGCGCCGTGGACAAGGCCGACAGTGAATGGGTTGTGGTACAATGGTGGATGAGCAGTCTACTTGTTTCTAGGGGAGGTGGGAGGGGTAGATGTGGCCGTAGAAGTAGATCCGGCGAGGTGGACGCCGCTGGCAGTGAATGGGCTGTAGTACGCCGGTGGATGAGCAGTCTAGGGTTTCGAGATGGCGTGATGTAAGATGCTCTGGTGCTGTGGAGTTAGTCGTTTTTGCGGGAGGGGGAGAGGAAATGGGGGTGTCGTGTAGTTGGGGAACCGGAAGTTACCAAAGGAGCCCCGACCTATCATGTAGATGAGGGCGGTATTGTAAATGTTGGTCTCCGTGCACCAAAGACAAAAGGGGGATTTCGCATGCTAAAGACTAAGGTGGTGGAAATTTTAGAAAGAGGCGGGAGATTTTGCCGCCCACGGGATCGTTCATATCTAGTTTCAACTAATTTTGGATCGTACTAGCAGGAAAGTCATGCTAGACTGTGTACACGGGGCACGCGTCAGCAGTTAATAACTGGTGTGAAGTCCACCCCGGAAAAAAAGACAATAACTCGGGATGATGCGCCGATAACTTGGACGTTCACACAGGCGCGGCCAATCGTACGGGTCTAGTGGCGCGTTCACAAAAAAGGGATCAAATGCTCAGCTTATGTATTTCTCGTGTAAATAGATAATTTAGTGCCATTGGTTATTTACTTTAAACATAATGCATTGATGTGTTAGTGTAGAGGCGCACAAAAAGAAATGGGTATTGTAGTCAGCTACCTAAAAGTGTTACCTCATATGATTACATAGCCTCCATTTCATAAATTGCGTACCCGTTGAATTCATATATGAATATTACATATATTACTTCAAAATAGAAACTGAAATCATCCAAGACTAATGAATTTGAATGCAAGAGTAACAATGGTGCATGTACATGATAGCTACATTGGTTGTTTGAAGAAACATCACTGTAACTTTGGCATGCACAACTGAAAAGGTTTATTTAAATAGAAAAAAAATGTGATATGTGAGTGTCCAATCTTTATAGCGTTGAATCGATATTGTACCTTTGGCCACGATACGAAGTAGATATTGACTTATGTTCAAGCGATGCACGTCCACGATCGCTAGATAGTGATACGTGAATGAATTGTGCAATCTCTCTCACATGCATACATATCTCATTTCACTATAACTAGTACTTCATCTGTCAATTTATAAGGTGTGCTTACCTTTTCCATCAACTTCCTTCAATGCGCGGGCATCTTGCTAGAAACACTAGAATATGTCTATATAATCCGTATGTGATAGTCCATTTGAAATCTCAAAAAAGAAAAATATTTAGGTACGGAGGGAGTAATATATTAGGAGTATATCAAAACAATAGTGATTTCTTTCAAGTTTTTGAACAAATACTACTATTCTACTACTTTGGATGTGGGACCGCAGTTGAGCAAACCGACACGCCACCCGCCACCGGGTTGGAAAATAGAAATGAGGGGAAGATATAGCTATAGCACGGAAGCCAAGAAATATGGTCTCTGACGGGGCTCGTTGGTAGAGTAGGATCATTCCGTACTAGTACTACTCCTACTAGTACCAAGTTTGTACTCCTAATACTATATTACTAGTACTACCACTATACAAGTAGTAGGTACGTGCACGGCACAACTTCGTAGAAACAAAAAATGGGAAGATCTTGTTTTGGGTGATTTATCTTTTTTTCAATCAACGTAGTATGAATAATATGATGTGGGGGGCACCCATGAAGCTTATGTGTCTTGGTTGCATGGCTAGGGAAGGTTAGACAAAAATAAATAGATAATGTGTTTAGTGTGCACTCCACTAAATAGATATACATTGGATCCATTGCAACGGACCGGCACATATATATCTATACCCCCTATATAGTGTGTGAAAAACTTTGAAAGTTGGTTGTTCGATGATGCCAATCTGACGGTACAAAGATGGCCAATCCGAGCACTAATGGCTGTTGGATATCGTCCACCAGATTCTGCCACATGTATAATCTAGAAGACTCCATGGTTGAACTTAATTCATGACTAACTTTGCCACAACTAAGCTTAGGCAAAGTTATTAGTTCTACAAAATGAGAGCCACAAGTTCGAAAGCCTAAGGGAATCTGGCCACATTTTTGTGTGTATGTCACTACTAGAAAAAGGGCTATAGATGGGATTGACACTAATGGCGCACCAGACAAGCGGTGCGCCATTAGTATATACTAATGGCGCACCACCTTCGGATATGCCATTAGAGTTGAAACTACTAATGGCGCACCTGGCCCAGGGTGCGCCATTAGTATCAATTTTTTTTGAACTAGTGCGCCTGTCCAAACATACTAATCGCGCATCCAGACACAGTGCGCCATTACTAGTTGTAACTAGTAATGGCGCATCTGTCGGAAAGTGCACCACTAATGTTGTTTTTTATATTATATTTTTTATTCCTTTTTTTTGCAAAACTACTAATGGCGCACTGTTCCACCGTGCGCCATTACTAGTTTAAACTAGTAATGGCGCACTGTGGTATAGTGCGCCATTAGTATGTTTTTTTTGCAAAACTACTAATTGCGCACCACCAGAAGGTGCGCCATTAGTAACCTGGATTACTAATGGCGCATTTAGAGTTGGTGCGCCATTAGTAAGTGGGCAGCAACAAGATATTTTGGACAGCCTCTCCTACCCACACTCACTTTCTCCCCACTTCATTCTCTCCACCTCCTCCTTGTCTCGGGTGCCTCCTCTTTTTCACCTCATTTCCACCATAGATTCATTCAATTTAGGTGGTTAAATTACCTTGTTTTGATAGGTAAGTAAGGGGGGAAGCTATATTTATGTTGTTCTCCCTACAACAATGTGCACATGCACTTTTTATGGCCTAGCTAGATCTATGTATGTTCGTGGTGTTGCATATGTTTGTGGTGTTGCATATGTGTTTGTGTTTGCAGGTGTACCAGTATTTGAAATGCGATAGTTGCCAATATTTTGCCGGAATGTTGATTCATTTCCGTTTCAGCGAGAATTTTGGCATTAAGCATTCTTTTTGGTCCTCTTTTTAGGGAAAGTCATGCCAAATTTTTTCTTGGTTCTAAAATATCATTTTGCTCTACCCCGTAGGCGACCATGGTCCGCACGATGACCGAAGGCATCGTGAATAGGTTTTTGAGGTCCGCGAAGGCCGAGATGCTTCAAAAGAACGAGACGGAGATAAGATGTCCGTGTCGAAGGTGCAAGCTGAAGAGCCTTATTGCGGACCCGGAATCCTGGCAGGTGCGGGACCACCTGCTCTTGCGTGGTTTCATGGATGGCTATCGGTGGCAAGGTGATGAAGATGACTACGAAGTCGTCCATGGGGGCTGGGCAAGAAATGAGGAAGGGCAGCAAGACAACCACCGCGGCTCGGGCGGGCGAGAAGACGAAGTATCCCCAGGAGATGATCACGACGGTGACGCTGTACATAGTCATCATGTAGAAGATGCAGGAGATGATGATGAGGAAGATGCCGGAGCAGACGACGGGCATGATCATGAAGATGATGATGCCGGCGGAGCAGACGACGCTGGACCATCGATGGGCTGGGTGCAGGACCCTCATATTCAAGAGCTGCTTCTCAAGCAGACGGATAATGCAAGAGATGCCGCCCGAGAGAAAGCCAAGATGGATCAACTTGAGTTAGACGCGGTTACTCCATTGTATGAAGGATGCAGGCCCGAGGATACCCGCCTGAAAGTAACGCTCATGGCTCTGGAGATGAAGGTAAAACACAAAATGACCGACACATGCTTCGACGAGAACATGTTATTCTGGCACGAACGTCTTCCAAAGGGGAACAAGTGCCCGACCAGTTTGGAGGAGGCGAAGAAAATCGTGTGTCCTCTGGATTTACCGCATGTGAAATACCATGTGTGCATGAACAATTGCATCACTTATCGGGACGAGCACGCGGAGTCTACCATATGTCCGGTGTGCGGCGGCACTCGATACAAGAAGAGGAAGAAAGCTCCTCGAAAAGTGGTGTGGTACTTTCCGATCACTCCTCGTCTGCAGCGGTATTTCGCGGACCCTAAGGTAGCAAAGCTCCTGCGTTGGCACGCGGATAGGGAGGAGAAGAAGCGAGAAGATGACGCAAATGATCCGGAGATAGATAAAAAAGACAAGATGTTGAGTCACCCTAAGGATGCGAGCCAGTGGCAAGCGTTGAACTTCGAATACCCATAATTTGGGAAGGATCCAAGGAACATCGTGCTGGGCGCGAGCACCGATGGAGTCAATCCGTTTGGCAGCCAGAGAAGCACACATAGCACCTGTCCTGTGTTTGTGTGGATGTACAACCTTCCCCCCTGGTTGTGCATGAAGAGGAAGTACAATCACATGAGTATGCTAATTGAAGGACCGAAACAACCAGGGAACGACATCAATCTGTATCTGGGGCTGCTGAAAGAGGAGCTTGACACGCTGTGGAAAACGCCAGCCAATACATGGGACGCCGCAGAGAAAGAATATTTCCCTATGAGAGCCGCGCTGCTCATGACGGTGCACGACTATCTCAGTTACGGATATGTCGCGAGGCAGGTGGTCCACGGATTTTCTGGATGCGTCAGGTGCATGGATGACACAATGTATCGCCAGCTAGATAGAGATCCCGGGTCTTCGAAAACCGTGTTCATGGGACATCGAAGGTGGCTTCGCGACGATGACCTATGGAGAAAACGCAAGGATCTGTTCGATGGTGAAACCGAACCCCGAGGACGCCCGCGTACGAGGAGCGGGGAGGAAATGGACGAGCTGTTGAAAAATTGGAAAGACTACCCACTGCCGGGAAAGAAGCAAAAGGCGCCAGAGCCAGGAAAGAAGTGAAAGGCGCCAGAGCCGCTGCTGAAGGTATGGAAAACGAGGTCTGTTTTCTGGGACTTGCCGTACTGGAAGATCCACCATGTGCCTCAGAACCTTGATGTAATGCATATCACGAAGAACGTGTGCGAGAGTCTGCTTGGTACCCTGCTCAACATGCCAGAGAGGACCAAAGATGGGCCGAAAGCAAGGGCAGACTTGAAATCAATGGGCATCAGGCAGGAGCTTCACGCTATATATGATGATCATGATGATGAGGCAAAGCAGGACACAAAAAGTCGTCGCAAAGGCAAAAAGGCCAAGAAGACCGGAAATGACTACCCTCCCGCGTGCTTCACTCTAAGTCAGGAGGAGATCAAGCAGTTATTCACCTGCCTCCTAGGAGTAAAACTTCCTTACGGTTACACGGGGAAGATAAGCAGATACCTCGACCCAGCGAAGTACAAGTTCAGCGGGATGAAGTCTCACGACTGTCACGTGCTGATGACGCAGATACTTCCAGTTGCAATCCGTGGGATCATGGACGCGCACGTCCGCGAAACACTATTTGGCCTATGCAACTTTTTCGACGTCATCTCTCGGAAGTCGATTGGCGTGAGGCAACTCAGAAGGCTACAGGAAGAGATCGTGATGATACTATGCGAGCTTGAGATGTACTTCCCGCTCGCATTCTTCGACGTTATGGTGCATCTGTTGGTCCATATAGTGGACGATATCATCCAACTCGGGCCGACGTTCCTACACAGCATGATGCCGTTCGAAAGGATGAATGGTGTCATCAAAGGATACGTTCGCAACATGTCACGTCAAGAGGGAAGCATAGCCAGGGGCTTTCTGACCGAAGAGTGCATCTCCTACTGCATGAATTATCTAGGCATCGAGAACCCCGTTGGTCTGCCCGTCAACAGGCACCTCGGCATGCTCGCTGGATGGGGTCACCGTGAGGGTCGCCGCGAAATGCATGTCGACTTCGAGGGTCGACTCGCCGACTTTGAAAGAGCAAACCTTTATTAAGAAGACGTACAATGACCAAGGCCAACAGAGGACGGACGGAGATATAATCAAAGAGAACAACTCATGTTTCACGCGTTGGTTCAAGCAGAAGCTTCTGTCGTACACTTTACATGAGGATTCTTCCGCGGAAGAACAACTCATATTCACCTTGTCACAGGTCGCCGAGCACAACCTGATGACCTATGAGGCGTACGATATCAACGGCTACACATTCTACACCGAGGCCAAGGACATGAAGAGCGATGGTTGTCAGAACTCCGGGGTAACGATGGAATCCTACACCGGTAACGACAAGGACAGATACTATGGAAGGATCGAGGAGATCTGGGAGCTGAGCTACGCTGGAGAGAAGGTCCCGATGTTCCGTGTCAGATGGGGGAAGAGCGTCCTAAAAGAAGATCGGTATTTCACCACCATGGTTATACCCGAAGCCAAATCCAAGACCACGGGCGCAAACGTCACCGCGAAAAATGAGCCATGGGTACTGGCTTCCCAAGTGGACCAATGCTTCTTCATTACCGACCCGACAAAGCCCAGTCGTGTTGTCGTGAGGAGAGGCAAAAGGACGTCCGTTCCATAGAGGAAGCAGGACCACCCTACCTAAAGGACGTCCATTCCATAGAAGAACTCCATTTGCGAAAAAGAAGGGCAAGAAGATTGTGAACAGATAGCTAGCTAAGATCGATTGTATTTAAATCCTAGCCTTTATTGCTCGATTGTATTTCATGGGCACTTTTTGAACTATCATGAATATTTTTAAATTTCATGGACACTCGATCTCGATCCCCCTCCATCTCGATCTCTATCCCACCTCGCCAGATCCGGTCCCCCTCGCCGCCGAGCACCCCCCGGTGCACCGGCCGCCGCCGCCGACCCCCCGCACCCTCGATTCCCCTACTCAACCGCCGCCGCCGACCCCCCGCACCCCTCCCCTACTCAACCGCCGCCGCCGACCCCCCGCACCCCGCACACCCTCCCCCGCTCCACCGGCATTACTGTTTGATGATATTTTTAAAAAAAATATTACTGTCTTATAAAAAAATATTACTGTTATGATTTAAACAAGTTTGAACATATTTAAACACAAATAAGTATCAAACAACATTTTAAATGCATAAAAAATTGTGGAGCCTAGGAATCAAACCCAGGACCTCCTGGTGTGAGAAGTGGCTGCTGACCAGTCGAGCTAGTAGAGGGAACTTGGTGTGCATCAGGTCAGGTGGAGGATAACCTGTTGGCTCGAGCAGAAATCAAAAAAAAATACTAATGGCGCACCAGGGTGAGGTGCGCCATTAGTATGGATGTACTTATGGCGCACCGAGGGGTGGTGCGCCATTAGTATTGTGCCGCCCCCATCCATATTTCCTCCCCGGCCCAAACCTATCCCCTCTCCCTCCCTCGCCCTCGACCTTGATCCCCTTGCCCTCTCCTCTCCCGACGCCGCTGCCCCGCCGCCTCGACGCCGCCCGGACGCCGCGACGCCGCCCTGTCGTCCTCGTCTCCGCCCCGACGCCCCGACGCTGCGACGCCGCCCTCTCCTCTCCCGACGCCGCCGCCCCGCCGCCCTGTCATCCTCGTCTCCTCGGCGCCGCTCTCCCCGTCGC
>NC_041390.1:48502707-48518607 GCF_002162155.2 Triticum dicoccoides | reverse complement strand
CCCCTCGCAAGCTGGATCTTCCTGCCGGTAGGAGGATTTCAACGGAGAGTGGCAGTAGATAGATCGAATCCCTGCAGTGCACATTCTAATTCAGTCATGTACTAAGCATTCAAATGTAAATCTGTTCAAGTGACAGAATTTATTAGATCCCCTAGCTAGTAGATGGATCTAATCCCTGCAGATTCAGTCACATTCAGATTCCGTCATGTACTTGGCATTCAAATAGTATAAATCTGTTCAAATGGCATAATTTACTTGCTGATAGATAGTATAAATCTGTTCATTGTGAAGAAATGTGTGACAGTTTCACTAACTTAATTTCATTCTGAAGAAATTTGCGCCTAGAATTTCTTTTTGTTACAATGCTGCTTGCTGAATGGAGTGATGCATCAAATTGAAACATGGATAGAAAAAAATTGGTAACGCCGTATGCAGAAATGTAAATTGTTGCTTCTGTTGTGCGTATTTATATCATGCTAGAATAACTGATTTGTGGTGACAGTGCTGCCTGTTGTATGGAATAATGACATTATACCGAAATATGGATAGTATAATTTGGAAGTGCCATATGCATTTTCATATTATCATGCGAGAATAACTGGTTTGAGGCTATTTTGTTTGTGTGATCACATTGTGGTGCCTGGCATATTTGCCACAACACTTTGTAGCCGGAAAATATGCTTGTCATATATATGCCTTTCATTCAGCTATTAGTTGGTGATCCTATTTCGCTTGCTGTACTTACCATATGGTCTTCATTTTCTTTTAACCTACTTTGCATCTGTATCATGCACTAAGTTTCTGATTTTAGTGTTTTCAGTCTATTTTTCTATTTCTGCTTTAACATAACGGAATAACTAATGGTGGCTTCCTAATGATGACAGACTAAGTTTCTGATTTATTTTCTTATAGAAGTGTAGATTCATTGGTAGCAATTGTTTTCAGTGTCTCATGTTGCTTGTAGTGGTTTGTCCAAAATGTTGAATGATACTACTTGGAGATGCATATATTGTTTCACCTCTTCACATGCCAATGTATTTTCCATGTTGTGATGGAGGCCTTTTTTGCCTTGTCCACCCGAGAGGCCTTTTTTGCCTTCCGTTCCAGCAAATTCGGGTACTCCATATGTCCTATTTTTAGCAAAGGTCATGCTGAAATTTTCCGTGAATTTTAGCATGACTTTGCTAAAAATAGGACATATGGGGTACTTGTGACTAATGCATGGGCCAGGGTATCTTAGTAGTTAATTAAGAAGGATCAAGTGCCCCGGCATACTTGTGACTAATGCATGGCTTTTAGGGTGCCTCGGTGTCGATAAAAACCAAAATGATGAAAGCTTAGGCTTTTAGGGTGCCTCGGCGTCGAAAAACGCTCAATGATAAAAGCTTAGCTTTTAGGATGCCTCGGTGTCGACAAACCCTAAATGATGAGACCATGATCTTTTTCCTTGACAATAACCAACTTTTTGACCAAACTTTGTTCCTATTTAGAGAGAAACATGGCCAACAATGATGAGGCCGGGGGTTCGGGCGGCAAGGCATTCTGGGAGCTGTCCCAGGAGATGGAGGAACAACCTCACTTGTATGAGGACGCCGCCTTCCCCACCGATCCTGAGACCACTGATGGTACCGTAAGGATGACCCCACTGATGCCACCACTGATGGTGCCGCCGAGGATGCCACCACTGATGATGGCGGCGCACGCATAGATGGCAGCCAACCGAAGAGGCAACGGAAGGACCGGCGCCCGACCGTGCTCCGCACCCTCAAGGAGGAAGTTACTGAAGTGGACTCCAACGGGAATCCAACGGCGCCCGAACGAATAGTCAAGGGGTAATCGCTTCAGCTC
Organism: Triticum dicoccoides; assembly: GCF_002162155.2. Taxonomy (NCBI): domain Eukaryota; kingdom Viridiplantae; phylum Streptophyta; class Magnoliopsida; order Poales; family Poaceae; genus Triticum; species Triticum dicoccoides. The sequence continues at coordinate 48,516,759 of NC_041390.1, read as the reverse complement.
GGGTGCATTCTCTGGAGCACCATCTCGATCAACACCGAGAACCTGAGGCATCCTGACCGAGGGAATTCTCGCAACCTCCTCTTCACGAAGCTGCACGAACGATACAAGTTCCCCGCTGAATTTGAAAACACAAGCCTCAAAGGGAATAAAGTGAACAATGCTGCCCTCACGAAGATGAGCAATTCCCTGTCTACATGGAAAAGCAATGTGAAGAGAATGATCGAGAAAGGTGAGAGTTATGAGAAGATCAAGGAGAAAAAATCCTTCGATCACCGAAGATGACTACAACGACTTCAAGATCAATTGCTCGAGCACCGGAAACTCCGAATCAAGTAAGTGGGGGAAAGAAATGCGGGAGCTGAACCTAGGGGAACACACACTCGGTCCCGGCGGTTACAGAGTGGCGGAGCCTATATGGGACAAGGAGGAGGCGGACCGTGCCGAGCAAGGCCTACCGCCCCTCTTTGATAAATACGGTGACAAGCAGACCAGGAACTTTGTCAGGGCCCGGTACAAGAAGGACCCGAAAACAAAGGAGCTTACCAAGGACCCGAAGACCAGGGATCTTGAGCTTGTTCTGGTAAGGAATACACCCCCGCGTAATTAGCTCCATATGGTTGCATTCTAATTAATGAAGCCAAATTTCTAAATGGTTCACATTCCTTCAGCAGGCGACTGAAAGCAGTAGCGCGGGGTCGACTAAGAGAAACCCTTGGGACACCACTCTAAATAGGGCGTTGAATGTAATGAAGAACAAGGATAAGCTCAGTAAGCCGACGTCAGCTGGTCGTGTGGCCGGCAAAGGCTTGTCGACAAAATGGTCAACATACTATAACACTGGTGGGCGAAAGGAGAAAAAGACCAGCTCGGAAAGCCAGGCGCGCGAGGTTCAAGAACTCAAGGCACAGTGGCGCGGATTCCGGAGATTGTCCAAGAGCAAGTGCAACAACAACTCGGAGCGACGATCACCGCCATTGTGCCTACCTTGATCGAGGGGTTGAGTGCGTGGATTGCGGGCGGCCAACAGGGGCCGCCCCCGATTCCTAGCTTCACGGCCAGCAACTCGCAGAACGCGATGGCGAAGCCATTGGTGTCTCCGGCGGAGGCAGCATTGGTGTCTCCGACGCCGACACGGGAGCTTAATGCACCCAGGTGTACGCCGGCCGGCACCTCTATAGCAAGCGGCCCCTTCGTCAACTGCACGCCCGTCGTTGGCGGTGCCTCGACATTAGCCGAGCTCGACGCCATCATCACGGTAACTAATTAAGCCTCTCTCGCCTGAGGACTTCATCTCCTTGCCTTTGACTGGGCATCCCTGACGCCCTACAGGTTTTCGCAGGGCGCCGCCGACGTTCCGTGCACTCTCCTGCACTTCGTGAACAACGAGTTGGTCGATGTCGCCAAGGGAAAAATCGTTCAACCGGGCAACCCCTTGTTCCACGGTACCCAGATGCCACCCAACTTGTTTAGGGTTCAACTAGTTCGGGTGCTGCCAGGCTGCGACGAGTTGTTACCTCCGATTTGACCCGTCGGGGCCGACGATGATGACATGATGACCCTCAGCGCCTGCCTGAGCTGGCCCCTACTTTGGCCGAAGAGCCAGATTCGTTTGGGGGCGGGGGACACCACCCCAAAGACAACACCGCCAGTCGTGCCGGCGCCAAGTCGGCCCCATGGCAAGACCGCCGCAACCGTGCCGAACATCCCTATGCCACTGGATCCAAACATGCATATGGCACAGGATCAGAATGACGACGACGACGATACATTTGCCAACGTCGATCAGTACTTTGCCGATCATGGGTACGGTGGCGACTTCATGGGGCCTCCTTCTCAAGAACCCAACCCAACAAAAGACGTGCGTGATCTAGCTAGTACCGCGGAGAAGCCAAGTGGCAACAGGCGTCATGTGCAGTTCAGCTCTCAGGAGACGCCTCCAGCTGCCGACTTCACCGAGCCTCAGATAGGCGAGGTGCGAAATATTATCAGCCCCAACACACTCAAGAAGGCGGTCTGTGAGCAGAACTCGGTCCCATTACAGGAGAAGAAGAAGGCACGCAAAAGAAAGACTAACAAGGGTGCGAGCCAGCCGGCACCAAGTACGATCTATGCTCAGGATGGGCCACCTTCACCTGAGGATTTAATGAGGAGGTTGCATGTGGCGGGTAGACCGATGCTACCAAGAAATATGCTCGATGCTGCAACCGGTGCTATGCGGAGTCTGCATGACAGTGTTCTTTCTTTGGAGAAGCGGCTTATCAGAGAGAAGGATGTGGCATACCCGGTTTTCGCGGCCAAGGTGCCAGAGGGCAAGGGCTTTGTGGATAACTCCATCGGGGGTACGATCGTCCTGCGGTTTGATGACATCCACGCTATGTTGAACCTTCATCCGCTGCACTACACCTTCGTTCGGCTATTTTCGCTGAGTATGGAGATGCGGATCATTCGCAACAAGACCCCAGACATCGTGATAGTTGACCCCTTCTACATGCATGCCAAGATCTTGGGCAGCGTTGGGGACCGGCAAGTCACGAGTTCTTACCTCGAAGGTGTCATTCTGGCAAACCAAGATAAGGATAACTTCCTCGTGCCTTACTTTCCCAAGTAAGTCCTCCCCTCAACCGCCCCGTAACATATGAATTCTTAGATTTCAATCATTTTTCTTTTAACATTCCGTGTTTTCTGTAGTGACACACATTGCACGCTCATCCTCCTAAGCCCCAAATATTCCATGGCCACGTATTTCGACCCGGACCGTCAGTCGAACGTAGACTACACAAATGTCAAGAAGGTTCTTGATGATGTTCTCCCCGGCTACGCCAAATCTGGAGGCACCTTCACCAGGCCTATTCGTAAGTACGGCAAGCACGTGTTCTCCCACAATACGACGTTCTGCTGCGTCAAGCAGCCGCCTGGTGGTCAGAAGGGTGCCTACTACGCCATCCATCACATGCGGGCGATCGTACGGGACCAGCATCAACTTATGCTACCGAGTAAACTCAAAGATTGGGCCGCGAGCATGTCGGCAATCCAGGACGCGGACATCAGACAAGAATTCTTTCGCATCTAGTCGGAGTTTGCAGAAATCATCCATCAAGATGTCCTTCGTACCTCGTGGCAGTTATACCTCAAAAATCAACCGTCCAACAGTGACATCGACACAATGCTACAAATGCAGGCTGATAACGACCGTTATTTCATGACTCCCACGATAGACGGCAGCTTCATCCACGCTCCGGTCCCTTGAGTCGAGTCGAAAGCAGTGATGCTGTGTCTAGTTCTGAAACATCGATTGGCTCATGTTGTAATTAAACTTTAATTAACTTGTAGTATGTCTCTTTGGTTTCGAGAGTCGTTCAACTTAGATGTAATCGATGCTATTAATGTCTTGCTTTTCTCTTCCGATTGTTCTGTTGCATACTTATATATTGCTTATGTATTGTCTGTGAATTGGTACTAACGTTTCATTTGGCTAGTGCATAGCGATGCCGTCGTATGTCGTGTACAAGGGTAAGGTTCCCGGAGTCTACGACGACTGGGAGGAGTGTCGGAGACAGGTTCATCGATTCAGCGGTAACAGTTACAAAGGGTACACCACTAGGTCCGAGGCCGAATCTAGATACGCCCGCTATCTAGCGGGAGAGGGGAGGGAGCGTTGGAGGAACCAGATGAAGATGAGTTTCATCATGATGATGCTCATCGTGATGACCGCAGCTCTCTTCTATGTGATGGTAGTTTAGATGATCGATATCGACTTGTAATGTGAAGACAAACTCGCTACTCGCGGTCTCGAGACTTGTAATATAATGTTCCATCTTTGTTCGGTCTTTTCAATTCGGAGACTAATATGATGAATTGTATTCGGAGACTAATATGATGAATTGTATTCAGAGACTAATCTTCTATTGTATTCGATGAATCTGTTGTTGATGTGTGCTGTCTATATTTTGTCCAATTATACATTTTGTAACCTGTGCAAAAAACAGAAAATTAAAAAATAAAAAAACCTAATATTCATACTAATGGCGCATCACATCACAGTGCGCCATTAGTATGCCAAAGGATACTAATGGAGCATCATTAAACAGTGCGCCATTAGTATGCCGAAGTTACTAATGGCGCATCTTGTTGTTGTGCGCCATTAGTATGCCAAAGCACCTGGGTATACATGGCCCCCTGGGAGGCATACTAATGGCGCACTGTTGTATATACTAATGGCGCATCTGAGGTGCGCCATTAGTATACCAGATACTAATGGCGCACGAGTGGTGCGCCATTAGTAAAATATACTGATGGCGTGGCACTAATGGCGCACCACTAATGCGCCATTAATGGCCAAATTAGGTGCGCCATCAGTAGGCCTTTTCCTAGTAGTGTGTCATGTGGGGCCTTAGTGTGGCTTGCCTAAGGTGTGGCTTGAACCAAACACCCATCTAAGTTAATCAAACTTGACTAACCTTACATTCCACCAGATTTTGCCACATGTTAGAATCCAGAAAGCTCCATATGTAGAAGCATAATGCACAAACCACCAGAATTTGATGTGTGCAATGCACGTGTACCTTACTAGTACTAGTTGGTAGTAGTAAGAAACAAATTCCAGTTTTGGCACGAGCTCGTACTGCGGGAGCAACACAAGTTGGCAAGCCTAAGGGAAGCTTCCCCCACATCTCATTCTCATGGTGGTGGCGTGGTTCGCGACTCACTCGTTTGAGATGAACCGGCCGGTGGTGGCGTGGCTGTGGCGAGGTGCCACAGCTGGGCGTCGGGGCATTACGAGGCATAGATGGCCACACCGGCGGGTACTACATAAGTACTCCAGCTGAGGATTGATGCCCGGGACGAAATGTGTCACAGCCGCTGGATGAAATATTGATGGTGCGGGAGTATGGATCGGAGCACAGCAGTGGAGCAGGCAAACCGCGTCCAATCGGGTGTGTCTATGGTAGAAAGTTGATGGTCGCCACAGTTCAGCTGACCCGCATGTCATGCACACAAAGGCAGAGGATCGGTGGGGCCGAGAGGGATGAGGGGCACGTCGGGGGGATGCGGATCCCCTAACGCGAACAATCCTACCATTCTGTCACTGACATGTGGGACCCATAAGCGTGTGTCCCACCTGTCAGCGAACAAAAGGCAGTGCAAGGCAGTGATAGCCACGTCAGAGGATCCATGTCCACGTCGGGGGACGTCGTGCCGTGGGTTGGAGCGGCGTCGTGGGAATCGCGTGTGGGTGTGGCAGCGGTAGAAACAAGAAACGTGATGGTCGTCGTGGTTCAACTTCCATGGAGAAGCTGTCATGTCTGCTGACACATGTATATCAAAACTAGAGTGTTTATATTTCAAGCACGTGAACAAGTATTATTCTACTACTTTCGATCCATTGGCTTGCATATGTACGGGAGGGTACCAACATAAATTTGCACAACATTTACAACGGTAACACCATTCCAGTAGAACCTTTGTCCAACATTGGGATCAGCCATGCAATGGGCCATCGCATGAATTGGTACGATGGAACCATGGTGAGATTGAATAAGATAGCACAAACCATGCACATGGTGGTCAAAGGCGGACCATGCTGTCTGCGGCCGATTTGTTGCCGTATGAGTAGGAAGACGCTGTGCTCCTTTCTAACCACATCTTCACGGTGACAAACCAGGAGACATATTTTGTATGGGACACATCCTACGATATACTCCCTCTCTCCTAGTTTATTTGTTTTTAATCTTTTCGTTTTATAAGTTTCAAATTCAAATTTGGACCTCCCCATCACATGTTGAGACTACAATGTCCATTAAATCGTTGCGTGCATGTATAGTAAAGAAACAAATCTCGAGTTTGGCACGAGTTCATGCTGCGGGAGCACCACAAGCCCTGGTGCAGGTGTTACATTTCCCTCTCAGGGCTGTCGAGACTGAGCTTCAGCGCCTTACTACACCTACCTTTGAGTCAATAACATGTGGACCCGATAGGTGACTGGTCCACATGTAATGCTCCCGTTGGCAGAGGGGCAGCGGGGCCAAGAGGGGTGAGCCGCACGTCGGGGGACGTGTGGTTTCATGGGTTCGAGTGGCATTGTGGGTATCACGGGTGGCTGTGGTAGAAACTTGATGCTCGCCACATTTTAGGTGGCCCACATGTCATGAACACAAAGGCAGAGGGGCGGTGCGGCCGAGAGGGGTGAGGCGCTCGTCAGGGGCGTGGTGCCGTGGGTTGGAGAGGCATCGTGGGAATCGCAAGATGAAGCGTGATGGGCACCGTAGTTGAACTTCCATGGACAAGCTATCATGTCTACGGACACATGCACTGTATACGAATCACTGGAAGGAGTAGCAGAGAAAGCTATATATGCGGATAAATACTTCCTTATAGTCAAGCGGACCCATGCTACTACTCTGTTCCAAAGACATGCACACCATCAAAATAGTCCATCTATATCAATATACACTGAGAGGGAATAATTTTTTTTACAAGAGAGGAAATAGTTCATCCATCCATAATGCCCTCCTACTGGTGCAGCCTTTTCTTCTTCTTCTTCTTCTTCTTCTTCTTCTTCTTCTTCTTCTTCTTCTTCTTCTTCTTCTTCTTCTTGTTCTCATTCTCTGTGGGAGACGGCTTCACAACAAGCTCTTTGGACATTGTAGCTATCTCGAAACTCACACGGGCATCAAGGGCAGCATATTTTATCAGCTCGTACGTCAAGGGATAATTCTCCCATCCAGATGACCTTAATGCCACCGTCTCGTCACCCTTCTGAAGATTTGTACCGAGCACAAAATTTGCTACGTCGAATGGGGATGCTGTCTGTTTATCACAATCTTTTACAGGAATTTTGATTCTGGTTTGTAGGTCAGCGATGCTTTTCAAATCAAGGTTGTATGGCTCCAGCTTCTGTTTCTCCCCTTCGATGGCTGCCCCACAGAAGTATACGTCCTCCCTAGACAAGAAATCGTGAAGCTCACGTGGTATGGAGGGCGAGTGTATGATGTGGTACACCAAAACATCATTTTCATGGCACATCTGAAGGACGGCGGCGCGCTGGATCTTCCCAGGGGCACGCTCCATGTACTCTGCGTCAAGACCGACGACCCTCGTCTCTACCTTTTCGAGGGAGTTGGATACATTGTTGATCCACCGCTGAACAACCCTTGGGTGGACGGTGACAGTGGCAACTATGCGCATCGAGCCTTCATCGAGGACATGTTGGACGCTAGAAACCGGCATCTTGATCTCTATCGCCATTTGGAACCGCTTGAACGGAGGGCTATGGTTTGGAGAATTAGGATTAGATGGCTAGTCTAACTGAAGTAGTCGATGATTATTTAAAGAGGTTAAAACAATGTGAATGCAATGGGGATTGGATGCAAATGAAGACGAAGGGGAGGTGAAGAAGCCGAGGAGAATCGGTTCCCGATGAAGAAGTAAATGGGAGAAGTGGCGTGCATGCAGTTGATTAAATGGCTAGGTAGACTAAACGAAAAGGCTATGCGGGTAGACTAATGAGTCATCCCTGTTCGTGTACGTGCCCATCCTTCCTGATAGGCGGGACCTATGCAGACAGATAAAAAAATGTGTCATAGTTTTTTTTGAGGGCGTGAGTGGGAGACACAACATTCTCTGGTTAAGGAATACTCCATCTGTTTAGGTGAGTGTAAGTCACCTTATGAAAATCAGGTTTTCCCAAAACCTTTAGGTGTGGAGCATTAACTTCCTGCTCGATCCCCTCCCAGCCTCGTTAGCCAGTGTTCTCTTCCTCTGTTGCCGCATTCTACCTTTCCATTTTCCTCTTCTCAAGTGTGGACCGATCTGCATTCCGTCCTTGATGCTCTAGAACGACCACTGCATGCATCACGGCAGGGCATTGATTGGGCATGCACGAGAATTTGGTTCTCCTTGCAATATGGATGATACCTGAACGATGAAGTGAACAGGCATGCTAGCACGGTCACATATATTTACTATTTCTCCTCGCAATATTGATTGGGCATGAAGTGAAGATGGTAAGATTTCTACTATTTCTCCTTAGTGCATCTTTTGCATACATTATTTTTTTAGCCAAACTTCATTGCTAAGTATGTTACTATACAATGTTCTTCAACACCACTAGTGCAGAACCGGGCAATAGCACCGGTTCGTAAGGCCCTTTAGTGCCGGTTCCATAACCGGCACTAAAGTGTGGTCACTAAAGGCCCCCCTTTAGTACCGGTTCAGCACGAACCGATGCTAAAGGGCAACCACGTGGCATGAGCCAGCTCCGGGGGCCGGGAGCCCTTTAGTACCGGTTGGTAACACCAACCGGTAATAAAATGTTTGGGGGGTTTTGGTTTTATGATTTCTTTTTCATTTAATTTTGTGTTTTCCATTTTAATTCTTTTTCGTTTGCTGGTATTTTACATTACTACACATTGTACACGTTATGCATATATATATATAAATAGAATTTCTAGTAGAACCAATCATATATATATCATCAATGTCTCACAAACCACCATATTAATTCACACATACACACATGTATAGCTATATACAATTTCTCCTACATATGCATGTTGCCTTCGGAGCCAGTGGCATTAGCCTAATTGGTGCCTTCGGAGCACGATGACAATTGGAAGTGGTTCATAACCTGGTTGATGGGGGCGGTAGCGGGTAATAGTATTGTCCCTTCGGATTTATGACCTGGTCGAGCAAAAATCCCACTATTTCCTCTTGAATTGCTTCTACGCGCTCCGTTTCTAGGAGCTTGTCCCGCACCTCTTTGAACTGTTAAGAAGGAGATCAATATGCATGTGTATTAGTTGTGTGACTAGATATCGATAATGGTGTAAAAATTGTGAATAGTGTTCTGACAAGCGTACCCATTCGTGTCTTTGAGATCTGCTCCTTTCGGACGCCAACATGCGAATGTTCTCGCAAACGCAGAATGCACACAGATCAGTCCCCTGCGCCTGCTTCACGGCCTTTATTACTAGAATGGAATTTAATTTGATCAGATAATAATTAATCAAGAATGATAATTAAAGAGATGGCAGCTAGCTAGCTATCTAGTACTACTTAATTACTTACCTTGGGTCGAAACCATTTCAGCTGTCGTTTCCATTCGCCTTCCGTGACACTGATGAACCTTGCCCAAGCCCTGCCCACCGATAAAGAAAATGAATAAAGGGGTTATTAAATAGTTCATATCATGAAATGACGAACTAAATAGGCCGAGATATATAGTTAATAATGATGGAAATTACCTGTTGACTATCCCAAACAAGATGTTATAGTCACTATTTGCTTTGAGTAGCGAGTCCAGTATTTGAACTGTTCTGGCGTCAACTTTAATGATACACAAGATTCAGTGAAATCTACATGCACACACGTTTGCATGTCTTAATTAAGCGAGCATATGTAAGCAAAAACATGTAGCTAGCTAGTAGGCAAAAACAGAGAATTTGTAGTACAAGAAAGTGTGACTCACTGCAAGTTGTAAGGAAGTAGTATATCTTCATTGTATTTGAGGCGCTTCAAGAACTCTAGCATGCTGTCCTCTACCTGCTTTTCATAATGCTTGTTTATTTTCCATGTGCATTCATTAACGGTGTTTGGGTCAATGAACCCAATGCCAGAGCGTCCACCTTTTCTCATTTCATACATCTTCATCCTGCATAATACCATAGAAAAGAATATAGTGAGGATAATTACAGGTAATGATTGATCAAAAGGATCACTACAGCTAGCTTGAGACTTAAATTACAGAAAGAAATCACTTACAGACAATAGCAACTGACGATAGATTTGTCGAGTGTGTCTTGATTGTATAACTGAAACAGTTCAGAATACTCAACGGTCACAGGTTTCTCATGGTAGTAATGATCCTTCTTGACTTGCACCACGAGGGACTCTCGATCGGATCTCTTGGTAATGTCCATGTACCATTCATGTAATTCATACATTCTCGTTGGGAGCTTCTTGACCTCTTCTGGCTTGACCAAAGGTTGGCCCTGGGCATATTTCCGTTTTATTTCCTCCTCTTTAAGCACAGGCATGTCCTCGATCTCAAGGAGTTGTCCAACATTGATTTTGAGAGTTTCCTCCTGCATTATATGCTCCTGGGTTATTACCACATCGCCCACCTCGGGAACGTAAACTGTTTGGCCACAATAATATTGGGAGCCCGTACTGTCACGTGTTGTTGGCGGCACAACAAGCGGGGGGATCGATTGCGCCGCCTGTTCTCCTAGCTGGGCAACGGTTTTCCCGCATTTTTTGACAGCTGCTTGTTGTTTGCTCGAGCTCGAGCTCGCCTCCTTCTATAGACATTGTCGATGTAACTTCCTGATGTGGCGCTCATAGTCTGTGTCAACAGGCTTAGGAGCTGGTGGTTGAGCCTTACGAATGAAGTGGTCAACTACTTCCACAGGCACTTTCTCCCTTGGCGGCGGTGGCGGTTTCGGTCCAAAATGGGCGTCGACTTCTGCCCGCACTATGGCATTGGTTTGCTCCTCGGTCTTGTCGTAAGTCCTCACGGGAAGAGAAGTAGTGAGGTTTGGACCATATTTATGTCGCTTGCCTCCGCCTATACTTCCTGAACTATGACCTCGACTCGTACCGCTACGCACCATAGCTGCGGAGTGTCTCTTCTGCGATTGCTGAGGCAGCGGAGACGGCTAACGGGGCTGAGTTGGACGAGGAGGAGTGGCCTGAAGCTGTGCCGGACTTGCAGTGGCCTGAGGTTGTGCCAGACTTGGAGGAGGAGTGGACGTCTGACGCTGTGTCGGACTTGGAGGAGGAGTGGCCTGACACTTTGCCGGACTTGGAGGAGGAGGAGTGGCCTCACGTGTTGGTGGACTTGGAGGAGCGGGAGTCTACTGACTCGGTGGCGGACTTCGACGAGGAGTCGGGTGACGCGGTGTCGGTGGCCTTCGAAAGATGATGCAATCCTTTCTCCATAGGATGATACGATGTTTGGCATCTCCGAGTGTGTGCTCCTCGTCACCTCCAGGAATGTCAAGCTCTAGCCCCGAATATTGGTCCACCACCTCATCAACCACGACACGAGCATAGCCTGCTAGAATCGGGTTGCAATGGAAGGTTGCATCGGGGGAATTTGTATAAGTAACACCGTCCGCCACCTTCAAGGATATGTTCTTAATTTTGAAGTGTAGCTCGCAGTTAGTGTTCTCCGCGATATCATCCACGGGGTATCTATCCAGCATTGCATCAAACGGGGCGGAACCCATGCTGCTTCTCAGCATGGATGGGGCGGTGGTATCCAATGTTGGATCATCCGCTAGCTGCTACAGCTGCTGAGACCCCCTTTGCTGGCTAAGTGAGTCGATCTGCTCGTGCTGCCGCTGGAATTTGATTTCCAAGTCCGCGTGCGCTGATTCTAGGCCTTGAAGGCGTTCATAGTCGAGCTTCCTCTGCTCCTCCTCCATCTTACTCTTCTTCTCCTCCACAATCTTCTTTCTCGCACGGGTTTTGTAGTCGGCGTTCCAGTACGAAAACCCCTCATACCACGGAATAGCGCCCATGCCTCGTGTTCTTCCCAGGTGTTTAGGATTTCCCAGGGCACGCGTAAGCTCGTCGTTCTCTCTGTTGGGCTCGAACAACCCGGACCGAGCCTCTTCTATTGCAACAAGTAGCTTATCTTCGGCTCCGTCCAGACATGCCTTCTTGGAAACTTTGCCTGTCTTCGGATCCAACTCCCCCCCATGCGCATAGAACCAAGTCCTGCACCTGGGGGGCCAGCTCAATGTTTCGGGAGTGACACTTGCATCCAGCATCTCTTTCTCAGACTTATCCCACATAGGCATTCCCACTGCATAGCCACCTGGCCCCAGCTTATGGAACTTATCCTTTTTTCCGGCATTGGCCTTGTTTATTCTTGACCGTTCCATAGATAATTCTGAATACCTGAATTTCACGAAATCGTCCCAATGAGCACTTTGATTCTCTAGTGTTCCCTCGAAGACTGGAGTCTTCCTTCCTCCCTTGACGTACTTGTCCCATTCATGAGTCTTGTGGTTCTTGAATGCAACCGCCATCTTCCTAAGAGCAGCGTCCTTGACTTTCTGCACATCTGCTTCTGTGAAATGATCTGGTAGGGTGAAATGTTCCATGAGAGTATCCCAAAGCAGACTTTTTTGTCTGTCATCGACAAAAGTAAGATCTGGACGTGGCTTTGCTGGCTTTTCTCCATTCTTGAAGGGAGATCGGGAGTTGGTCCTTCACAAGAACTGCGCACTGACGAACGAACTTGTCCGCAATCTTCTTAGGCGCTAATGGTTCGCCATTACGTTTGATTGCCTCGATATTATACTTTACACACGCCGTCAACTTTTTGTTCGGCCTCGTTTCATCCTTTTGCCTGAAGATTTGCTCGATCCGGATGGCTAAAAGAAGAAAGATCGATTCGTTAATATATCTTCAACTCATTTAAAACATGTGATGATCACCGGATGCCTGCTTATATAAATATATATACCTCTCTGGTGTTGTCATAATCGTAGTTCATGACTTCATCAATTCGGTCGTCGCGATCGAATATCATATCACCCTCTCCGGTGTTGTTTAGAAATTCGGAGCCGTCATAATCTTCTTCATTCTGATCATTATCTGGCCCGCGTATTATATCGAACATGGTCTGTTCTCCCTCTCTGTTGGTACTGTCCGCCATTGCTTTTATTTAACTATGCCACAAGAAATATAAAAAAATTTAGTATTCAAATTACATCGTCTCAAATAATAGATATAATCTCGAATACATCGTCTCGAATAATAGATATAATCTCGAATACATCGTCTCGAATAATAGATATAATCTCGAATACATCGTCTCAAATAATAGATATAATCTCGAATACATTGTCTCGAATAATAGATATAATCTCGAATACATTGTTCGAATAATATATAATCTCGAATACATCATCTTGAATATTATATATCGAGTACATCATTGGCTAGGTAGCTAATAAAGATCGAATACTACAGAAGAATCTAGGACACTCGCGGTTCCTGCGGCGCGGGTGGTGGACACCCAAAGAGAAGGAACCCTCACAGGATCATAGCTGAAGTGAGAACCCTCACATGCTCGTCCTCCTCCCTGACACGGCGACATACCACCTCCGGCGGGGCCGGCTCCCTCCACACCAAAACTGGCCCACGCGAACGCCACCAAATGAGATCAGGGTCGATGACAGGACCCGGGGCTGGGTTCCTCATCAAGCGGCGCGCCCCTCCAGGCAGCACCTCCCAGTGCCAACCCGGCGGAGCCCAGTCCCGGACATGGTTCAGTCGGACGTCGTCGCGAACGGGTCGACGACGAGGATGCGGGCCGGGCATCGTCGAGAACAAATACTAGCTATATGCCCGCAAAAAGTAACATTTTTTTAATGATTGGATTTTGATAACTAAAATTTCTAACATTTCTACATAACTAACATTTCTATGACATTTCTAATATTTCTAGAACTAAAAAGAAGAAAAATTTCCAACTTTTTTATAACTATTTCTATAACTAAAAAAAAGAAAAATTTCTAACAATTCTAACTTTCTTATAACTATTTCTATAACTAAAAACAGAAAAATTTCTAACAATTCTAACATTTCTAACTATTCTAACAATTCTAACAATTCTAACTATTTCTAAAATACAGAAATTTTTTTAACAATTTCTAAAAAACAGAAAAATTTCTAACAATTCTAACTTTTTTATAACTATTTCTATAACTAAAAAACAGAAAAATTTCTAACAATTCTAACATTTCTAACTATTCTAACAATTCTAACATTTCTAACTTTTCTAACAATTCTAACATTTCTAACTATTTCTAAAAAACAGAAAAATTTCTAACAATTTCTAAAAAACAGAAAAATTTCTAACAAGTGTGTGTGTGTGTGTGCACCCTCACCGGCGAGGCGAGAGGCGACGGGGGGCGGCGACGGGGACGGCGACGGGCGTGGCGACGATGGGGATGACGACGACGGGGATAGGGACGGGGCGGCGTTGACGGGGACGGGGACGTACGGGCCGGGGCAGCGACGATGACGAGGATGTAC
>NC_041390.1:48493954-48502197 GCF_002162155.2 Triticum dicoccoides | reverse complement strand
GGATGTACGGGGCGGCGACGACGGGGACGGGGACGACGCGGGATGGGCCGGGACGGGGCGGCGGTGACGACGGGGGCGACGGGGACGGGGCGGCGACGGGGGCGGCGACGAGGGATCGAGACGTACGGGGGGCACGGCGGGCGACGGTGCAGAGGAGAAGAAGCAGATGAGAGACTGGAATTTTCATAAGTGTTGTTTATATAGGAGGGGCCTTTAGTACCGGTTGGAGCCACCAACCGGTACTAAAGGCCTGTTTTGGCCAGGCCAAGCGGCGGGAAGCGACCCCCTTTAGTACCGGGTGGTGGCTCCAACCGGTACTAAAGGCCCCCCCTTTAGTACCGGTTGGTGCCACGACCCGGTACTAAAGGGGGTGCACTGGCGCAGGTGCGGTGCGGCAAGTTTAGTCCCACCTCGCTAGCCGAGGGGCGACCACACTGGTTTATAAACCCCCGTGTGGTAGCTCTCTCGAGCTCCTCTCCAAAGCAGGCCTACTGGGCCTACATGTTCTATGCTGCCCTGTAGGCCTACTGGGCCTTTGCGGGCCTGCATCCTGGCCCAACAACAGGTTGGGTTTCTAGTCGTATGCCGGCCGCTTTGGCCTAGTAGGCGGGCATTTTTGTTATTTTTTTGCTTTATTTATTTTTGAGTTGTTTTTTTGTGTATTTAGAGTTTCTTTGTGAATCACTAGTTTGTGAATAACTTAACTTTAAAAATCAGTAAAGGCATGAAAGAATTTGTTTGCACATAAAATTTCTTCGCGTTTCAAATGCCAAAACACATAATTAACTACCCTAACTATTACAGAGATTCCCTTCTGGGTGTGAAACACAGAAGAAAGTGATGATAGTGAAGCCGATCACATCCCAGATCTTTGGGAGTGAAACTTTTTCTTCGCGTGTGTCCCTTTGCGCCGTGACCATGGAAAATCTTCATCATTTAATGGGATGCTCGGGTCAATATTCACTGTGAATGGAGCAATTTCATCAAACTTTTCATAATCTTCTGACTTGTCTGTCTTCTCATCCACTCCCACGATGTTTCTCTTCCCAGAAAGAACTATGTGCCGCTTTGGCTCATCGTACGATGCATTCGCTTCCTTATCTTTTCTTTTTCTTGGCTTGGTAGACATGTCCTTCACATAGAAAACCTATGCCACATCATTGGTTAGGACGAATGGTTCGTATGCATACGCAAGATTGTTGAGATCCACTGTTGTCATTCTGTACTGCGGGTCTTCTGTTACCCCGCCTCGTGTCGTATTGACCCATTTGCACCGAAACAAAGGGACCTTAAAACCACGTCGATAGTCAAGTTCCCATATGTCCTGTATATAACCATAATATGTCTCCTTTCCCGTCTTGGTTTCTGCATCAAAGCGGACACCACTGTTTTGGTTGGTGCTCTTCTTATCTTGGGCAATCGTGTAAAATGTATTACCATTTATCTCGTACCCTTTGAAAGTCATTATATTTGAAGATGGTAACTGGGACAGCAAGTACAAATCATCTTCAATAGAGGTGTCATGCATGGTACGTGTCTGCAACCAGCTGGCGAAACTCCTAGTTTGTTCACGTGTAATCCAGTCATCAGACTGCTCCGGGTGTTTGGAGCATAGCAAATTCTTGTGTTCATCCATATACGGAGCCACCAAGGTGGAATTCTGTAGAACTGTGTAGTGTGCTTAAGTGAGAGAATGTCTGTCCATAAATATTATTTGTTCCCCTCCTAGCGTACCTTTTCCATCCAGTCTGCCCTTATGCCGCGATTCAGGAACACCAACCGGCTTAAGGTCAGGAATAAAGTCAATACAAAACTCAATAACCTCCTCATTTTGACGGCCCTTGGAGATGCTTCCTTCTGGCCTAGCACGGTTATGAACATATTTCTTTAAGACTCCCATGAACCTCTCAAGGGGGAACATATTGTGTAGAAATACAGGACCCAAAACGTTAATCTCTTCGGATAGGTGAACTAGGACATGCGTCATGATGTTGAAGAAGGATGGTGGGAACACCAACTCAAAACTGACAAGACATTGCACCAAATCATTCTCTAACCTTGCTATGATTTCAGGATCGATTACGTTCTGAGAGATTGCATTGAGAAATGCACATAGCTTCACAATGGCTAATCGAACGTTTTCCGGTAGAAGCCCCCTCAATGCAACCGGAAGCAGTTGCGTCATAATCACATGGCAGTCATGAGACTTTAGGTTCTGGAATTTTATCTCTGCCATGTTTATTATTCCCTTTATATTCGACGAGAAGCCAGACGGTACCTTAATACTGAGTAGGTATTCAAAGAAGATTTCCTTCTCTTCTTTGGTAAGAGCGTAGCTTGCATGACCCTGATGTATGCCGTTTTTTCCGTGCATACGTTGCTGGTCCTCTCGTGCCTCAGGTGTATCTTTTGTCTTCTCATACACGCCCAAGAAGCCAAGCAGGGTCACACAAAGATTCTTCGTCACGTGCATCACATAGATTGTGGAGCGGACCTCTAGGTCTTTCCAATAGGGCAGGTCCCAAAATATAGATTTCTTCTTCAACATGGGTGCACGTCTGTCAGCGTCATTCGGAACAGGTTGTCCACTAGGACCCTTTCCAAAGACCACCTTCAAATCGTTGACCATATCACGTACATCAGCACTAGTACGGTGGCGAGGCTTCGTCCGGTGATCCGCCTCACCTTTGAAATGCTTTCCTTTCTTTCTTACGGGATGCCTGCTCGGAAGAAATCGACGATGTCCCAGGTACACATTCTTCTTACAATTAGCCAAATATATATTGTCGGTATCGTCCAACCAGTGCGTGCATGCGCGGTATCCCTTGTTTGTCTGTCCTGAAAGGTTACTGAGAGCAGGCTAATCATTGATGGTCACGAACAGCAACGCCTTTAGGTCAAATTCTTCCCCCATGTGCTCATCCCACGCACGTACACCTGTTCCATTCCACAGTTGTAAGAGTTCTTCAACTAATGGCCATAGGTACACATCAATGTCGTTGCCGGGTTGCTTAGGGCCTTGGATGAGCACTGGCATCATAATGAACTTCCGCTTCATGCACAACCAAGGAGGAAGGTTATATAAGCATAGAGTCACAGGCCAGGTGCTATGGTTGCTGCTCTGCTCCCCAAAAGGATTAATGCCATCTGCGCTTAGACCAAACCATATGCTCCTTGCGTCATCTGCAAACTCCTTCCCGTACTTTCTTTCGATTTTTCTCCACTGCGACCCGTCAGCGGGTACTCTCAACTTTCTGTCTTTCTTACGGTCTTATCTGTGCCATCGCATCGCCTTGGCATGCTCTTTGTTTTGGAACAAACGTTTCAACCGTGGTATTATAGGAGCATACCACATCACCTAGGCAGGAATCTTCTTCCTGGGGCGCTCGCCCTCGACATCACTAGGGTCATCGCGGCCGATCTTATAGCACAATGCACCACATACCGGGCAAGTGTTCAAATCCTCGTACTCACCGCGGTAGAGGATGCAATCATTAGGGCATGCATGTATCTTCTGCACCTCTAACCCTAGAGGGTAGACAGCCTTCTTTGCTTTGTACGTACTCTCGGGCAATTTGTTGTCCTTTGGAAGCATATCCTTTATCATTACCAGCAACTTTCCAAATCCCTTGTCAGATACACCATTCTCTGCCTTCCATTGCAGCAATTCCAGTGTGTTGCCCAGCTTGTTCTTGTCACCTACGCAATTCGGGTACAAGAATTTTTTGTGATCCTCTAACATGCGCAGCAACTTCTTCTTCTCCAAATCACTTGCGCAGTTTCTCTTTGCATCGGCAATGGCCCGACCTAGATCATCAACGTGCTCATCTGATGCCTCTTCTTCAGCTTCTTCCCGCATTGCCGGCTCAGCTTCTTCCCGCATTACCGGCTCAGCTTCTTCCCCCATTGTTGTATCATTGTATTCAGGGAACCCATGGCCAGGATAGCTGTCGTCGTCCTCTTCTTCTTCATTGTCTTCCATCATAACCCCTCTTTCTCCGTGCTTGGTCCAAACATTATAGTGGGGCATGAAACCGGACTTAAACAGGTGGACGTGAATGGTTCTTGACATAGAGTAATTGTGACCATTCTTACAGCAAGCACATGGACAAGGCATAAAACCATCCGCCTGCTTGTTTGCCTCAGCCGCAAGCAGAAAAGTATGCACGCCCTCAACGAACTGGGGAGAGCATCGATCATCGTACATCCATTGCCGGCTCATCTTCATTACACAACACCGAATATACCAAATTAATACAAGTTCATACATAAAGTTCATACAACACTTAAATGCAACAAACAAATAACTCTCTAGCTAAAGCATTTAAATGCAACAACAAATACGATCAAGATCGCAACTAAGGTAACAATGGATCCAACAGCATAATGATACCAATCCTCACTATCGATGGCATATTTTCTAATCTTTCTAATCTTCAAGCGCATTTTCTCCATCTTGATCTTGTGATCATCGACGACATCGGAAACATGCAACTCCAATTCCATCTTCTCCCCCTCAATTCTTTTCAAATTTTCCTTCAAATCCTCGTTTTCTCTTTCAACCAAATTTAACCTCTCGACAATAGGGTCGGTTGGAATTTCCGGTTCAACTACCTCCTACATACAAATATCTATGTCAACTTGATGTGCATAATTTGTCATAAACAAGAAATGCAACTAGTTTTAAAAGATAATATATATACCACATCCGAATCATAACAAGGAGAGGGCCGACTGGGACGGATATCAAAACCATGGCACTATATGTATAACAAACAACGTACGGGTAAGATAATTATACGAGTAACTATATATCCAAATCACACAAACATCAATTTTTATATAAAATTTCATGAACAAGAGGCTCACCACAAGGTGGTGCCGGCGATGGGACGGTGCGGGCGATCGACGGTGGTTACGACGGAGATTTAGAACGCACTAAGTAAACCACACCTACATATGCAAACTAAGTGTTATTTTGACCTCAAATTGCATATAAATCAAATACTAGCACATATATATATCCTCCCAAATTACTGAACTCACAAATTAATCACTATATAAAGCATTGCCAGAGCTAATCTAGCAATGAGAGATGAAAGGACAAAGTTGCTAACCTTTGTGATCATTTGAATGAAGGGTTTATGTAGGACGACCTTTAGTACCGGTTTGTGCCAAGAACCGGTACTAAAGGGGCTGGAGGGGCCACAGTTTGACAATATCCTACAATGCACTTTACACTACTAGGGAAAAGGCTAGCAACAGCGCGGGTTTTAGGCCTATCAGTAGCGCGGGGGTATGCGCTATTGATAAGGCGCTACAGCTATTCCTTAGAAGTAGCGCGTATTACACGCGCTATTGCTAGGACAAGTAGCTGCAGCGTTTGTTCAATCCCGCGCTACTGCTAATGTAACTACTGGCAGCGCGTTTTCCGTCCATCGCTACTAGTATTCTTTTTTTATTTTTTATTTTTTAGTGTATTTATCATACAAATATTGGTACAATACCAGTTATGAGGTTTACATCATTATGTCCATAACAGTGTGTCAAATGAAGGTGGATTAGTCTCAAGTGGAGGCAATATGTGGTACATGTCAAAAGTATACTACAAATCCAAACTTGATCTAGTTTGGACTAGTAGTACTTTCGATGTGCACCACATGTTGCCTCCACTTGAATCTAATCCGCCAACACAAGCTATTTAATTATCATCATAGTCATTACCACCAACATTAGCTATTTAATTATCATAGTCATAGTGTAGCACACATCATCATCTTGAAACTCTCATTCTAGCTAGCTAATCACCACCACCACTAGCTAATAATAATCATCATAGTCATTACCACCAACACTAGCTATTTTATCATCATAGTAATAGTGTAGCACATCATCATCCTCAAACTCATTTCTAGCTAGCTAATCACTCCTGCTGCTCTCTCTTAGGTAAAATAACATAAAACATATGTAGCTCTCCTCCTAGATCAAGTTGGAGCATGCAGATGAACCTGTCTCCTAATTTTGGGTAGCACATCTGTTTGCTGCCCCCTAGTACTTCTCTGCACTCCCCCATCACATATCTGGTCCAGTCTTGCATTATTAAGCATTCGTCGCCGATCTTGAATGCACTAAAGTAACATGTAGGATATCTTGGCCGTAAGCTAATAATACTCATGGTACCTTTAGTCTCGTTCCCATAAGGCACAACATTCATCGGGAGTCCCTGTTGAAAAAACATCGTATGGTAACATACTTAGCAATGAAGTTTAGCTTCACAAATAATGTATGGAAAAGATGCACTGAGGACAAATAGTAAAAATCTTACCATCCTTCCTAAATAGATGTGACCGTAGTTCATTACGAACACTATTGGTCGCGCATTTTCAATACTAACATTTCTAATTCGAGGAAGAAAATTTGTCTTGACAGTATCAAGATCCTCAAGCCATGAAACATAATGACTTAGCTCCTCGCAGTTTTGTTCAGCCCCGGGAGAGTAGTAGGTCCTGTCTACCAAGCGCTAGACATGTTTGCTTGCACCGAAATAAGCTGACAATACAAATTACTTGTCAACTATTTTTGAATAAACAATATCAAAGACATAAATATGGTTGAGAAACTTACATAATGGTGTAACTGGAGGCGTCTGCACATCGACCCAGATGTCAGTATTACCTTCAATATCATCTTCCAGACGAATATCAAAGGTGATAAACATATCAGGCTCAAATGCATAAGTCTTGCATAGTGCTTGCCATGTTTTGCATCCAAAATAGGTGTAGTAGTCTGAATTGTATAATTTTGCACGGAAAATATAACCATGCTCGATCTTCAAGTAAACTTTCTTTACCTCCATAGTATGACTGAAACCTATCTTATCCAATACAAAAACTGTTGCATGGCAGGGGATACCCTAGTAGAATAGTAAAAAAAATAAGTTGAAGCAAATGAAGCAGATGTCATGCTTAATTACGAAAAAAGACTTGTCGTTGTGACTTACTGTATCCACTTTGAAGTTCTCATCCAGATTGATGCTGAAGCGCCTATCTTCATCTAGGAAGATTCCGTCGCACAGACCGCGCTCATCTTAGCAGTATTTGCAAATACCGAAATCCTTTTTGTCGTCAGACATTTCCTATGTTCATAGTTAAAACATTAATTGAAAATCAATAGAAGACAACTACCCGGATACTCAACACACAAATCCGGGGCACTCGATATTTCCTACATATTCTGGCAAAAGTCATGCCAAAATTCACGGAAAAATCCGGCATGACCTTTGCTAAAATAGGACATATCGAGCGCCTGAAATTTTTCGGAACGGAAATGAATCAACACTCCGGCAAAACATAGGCCACTCGGAGGTGTAACCTGCAAACATGACCGGCCACTTGGATATATTGAGCAACACAAGATATACATTTCAAAATATCATATAGGACTCAAATTAGCATGCATTCAATAAGCAAAAGTAAATCATCTCATGCGTCCGTACATCGTCGAATATTATCACTAATACATCCCGAATAGTGTCATACATATAACATCACTAGTACAACTAAAACCCTAGCACACGACTGGTATCGGCGCGGGCGGTGGACACCCACAGAGAAGGAACCATCACGGGATCATAGCTCCAGTGAGATCCCTGGAGAACCTGCCAGGTATTGGAGAACCTGTGCTCCAACGCAAACAAGTACCGACGGACGTGCGCGTCCTCCTCATGGACACGGTGACGCACCACCTCCGCAGAGTCCTCGAGCCTCTGGACTGTCACTGGCCCACGCGACCACCACCAAAGAAGGTTTGGGTCAATGACAGGCTGGCTCCTCACCAACCTGCGCCCCCCGGTAGGTAGCGCCTCCCAGTACCACCCCGGCGGAGCCCAGTCCCGGACATGGCCCATCTGGTCAAGCAGGTGTCGTCCCCCGCCGACTCGACGACGAGGATGCGGGATAGGCATCCTCCACGTCGATGCGATAGAAATTGCTTTAACTAAAAAAATAGCAACAAGTTCTTACTAACTAGTTCTATTAATTCAACTCATTCTTACTAAATAAAAACTTACTGTAAATAGAAAGAAACTAGCACATCTACTACTACTAATTAACATCTAACTACTACATCTACTACTAATTAACATCTACTACTACTAATTATACAACTAGTTTACCATCACTACTTCTAAAAATCATTATCTATGAATCCTAAATTAACATCTACTACTACTAAAATCATCTACT
>NC_041390.1:48488123-48493531 GCF_002162155.2 Triticum dicoccoides | reverse complement strand
GCTCGGCGACGGAGGGGCGGCGAGGGCGGCCTCGGGATCAGGAGGCGGCGGGCTCGGTCAAGGGCGGCGATGGTGAGGTCGAGGGCGGCGATAGTGTGCTCGAGAGCGGCGACAGTGAGGTTGAGGGCGGGCGGCAGCGGTGGTGAGGGCAGGCGCGCTCGGGCTCAAGTGGTGGCGACATGAGTAGGGGAACCGGCCGGGGTGGGGGAGGGAAGGAGGACTTAGCAAATTTTTGATTCGGGGGGTGGTTAACTCGAACTAGCAGTAGCGCTCATATGGAAAACGCGTTATAGCTAACTTATCTATAGCGCGTTTTAGAGAAAACCGCTACTGCTAATGGAAGCAGTTATTTCTTTTGTTTATCCCAATATCAGTAACGCTTTGTCCTGAAAAAACGCTATAAGTCTAAGGAATGTAAAAACATCAAAAATATACATTGGTCATCATTGACTTTTTGTGTATAATCTAAATAGTCAACATGAATCCTCACTGTACCTGTATAGGTACAGGCGAGGATTCATATTGCAACCACAAATCATACACATATAGTTCAATGAAGACCAAGTGCTCGAGATAGGTTGAGAAGTAACATATTTAAGGTGGTAAACACCTTGTTCGCTTAGCAGTATGGGACTAAACTTAATTAGTTGCGGTGATACTTAGCAGCAGCTAGTTTTGAAGAAAATCGCCGCTACTAAGTTCTTTAGCAGTAGCGCGTCCACGGGAAGGGCGCTACTACTATATCTAGCCTGGGGGCAACACCGTGGCAATTATAGTAGTAGCGCTCTTTTCACCTAGAGCGCTACTGCTACTTAGTCATTAACAGCGCTCTTTACTGAAGATCGCTACTGCTAATTAGCAGTAGCGCCTGTTTTTAGACCGCGCTGCTGCTAAGATTCTATGTATAAGGTTTTCCCTAGTAGTGTTAGTGCATTCGGGTTTTCTAATAGCAAGGAATTCTTAATACTAAAAGACTAGAGCAAAATTGTGAACGATCACACAGAAGTACTAGGGGGCAGAAATCAGAAGCGCAACCCATGATTAGGAGACAGGTTCATCTACATGCTCTAATATGATGAATCTGGAAAGCTATACATGTTCTATGCTATTTTACCTGAGAGAGAGCAGTAGGAGGGATTAGCTAGTTCATGCTCTTAGTACTTGTCCTCTCATGTCTGTGTTCTTCGTCCTGAACTTAATCTCAAAGAGTGATTTGCTTTTGTGGTGTTATGAACGCTTATAATATCATTACCATGTTGAACTCGATGATATCTTTGCTTCTGGTACAAGTGAATGTTTCTTCTTTAAGCTAGTGTTGGTGGTGGTTAGATAGCGGTAATGACTATATGATGATTAAGTAGTGGTAATGAGATGACTATTATATGATGATTTTTAGCTAGCTATGAAAACTGTTGTTGGTGATGATATATATGATGCAAGAGTTTTTATATTAATATGATGATGATGAATTATTATATCATTTAAGAAAGAAACCGCAGATTAGTTTCAACTGGATGGAATCTAGCTAAGTGATCAAGTATATGCCATATCCATATTACCTCGATCACTCAATTAGGTGATCAAGTATATATAATATGGATATGGCATATACTTGATGACTTAGCTAGGATCCACATGCATCCAGTCAAACTAATCTGCGGTACTTTCACCTAATGATTTAACAACTCATTATAATGTAAAAGAATAACTAACCTAAATTGAAAACACAAAATTAAAGTAAAAATAAAAATAAAACCAAAACACATCCAAACATTTAGTACCGGTTGGTGTTACCAACTAGTACTAATGTCCTACGCGCCCCTGGAGCTGGCTCGTCCCACGTTGTTGCCCTTTCGCACCGGTTTGTGTGGAACCGGTACCAAAGGGGGGGGCCTTTAGTCCCCACACTTTAGTGCCGGTTACCGAACCGACACTAAAGGGCCTTACGAACCGGTGCTATAGCCCAGTTCTGCACTAGTGTAACATTACAACATACAACCATCTCATACATAAACTCATTATTATGACGAAGGCTATACCACATCATATGCATACCCTGCAAAACCAAGTTACACATCCTTTAATCGGTTTTAGAAATAAATTAATTACGTGGTTAACCAGTTTTAGTAAGTAATACTAGCTACATACGTCCACAATTTAGGTGATGATTCTTGATACTAGAGTAAGTTTTGGGGTGTGTGCGAAGAAAAGACTGCATATAAAGTCTTGTCCACCACACAAAACTTCATCTACAACGCGTGACCCCCTAGAAGATCGTCCTTCTTCGGCACCCTTTTGAGCTGAATAGAGGTATTTTTGCAGCGTTCAAACCCACCCCTGGCTGACATCAAGTAGATCACCGTCTTTTTTTCTATTCTATGTAGAGGGTTTCTCGGTGTTGTTATACAAGGCTCAACAGGAAAATAGGATTTGGGGTGTCGAGTTGGGGGAGGGGCGACCCTTACATAATACGTACACCTCTTATTTGCAGATGACTATTATTCCACTGAGGATACCATGATGGAGCTGCATACCATTCATACTATTCTGGGTGTCTATGAGGAAGCATTAGGCCAAAAGGTTAATGCAAATGGAAGGGGTGGTGAGCATGCAATGGTTGGCTTGAAACAGGTTGTTGGTATCGGCAATGAAGCGCTCAAATGAGCGCTATTTCAAGCTTGCAATGGTGGTTGGCCACTCAAAGGACGGTTGTTTGAAATATGTGAGAGAACAATCTACTGCAAAATGGATGGATAGAAAGGCCAAGGGATTTCTAATACGTGCAAAGAGGTGTTAGTTATATTAGTCCTCCAACCAACTCCTACGTATACCATGAGCTACTTTCAGTTCTCCGAAAAATATTGTCTCAGAACCTGACCATGATCTCCTCAAAATTTTCACGCGGATCCAAGCATAGTAAATGCAAAGTTCACTTGATCACATGAGATAAGATGTGTTTGAGCGAGAGAATAGAAGGGATGGGGTTCCGTGAGTATGATGCTTTTAACCAGGTGCCACTTGAAGTGTAAGCGTGGCACATTCTCTATTCATCAAACTCCCTCTGTGCACGCGTCGTAAAACCCCATTATTTTCACAAGTTAGATATTCTAGAAACCTCTAACCCAAAAAGCGCATTGTTTACCTGGCATAAAAATTTTGCATGGCCGGATCTGTTGCAAGGGCTTTTGTGGAGGATCAACGACGATCAGTGTCTGCATAGATTGTTGGATCTCGAGGCAAGGTGCAACGAAGCCAATGGGAGGAAAAGATAGAACAGACGTTAATAAAATTGACCATAAGTTGAGTTAAATGTGCAGAACCACCACATTCGTTTCATGATTAGCAGAATACTACCACTTCACGTTTCATGACATTTTCGACTGAACTAAAAGTTTGTCAGTGCCAAAAACACCAATGATAGATACTAAGCATTTGGATGACATCACTAATTGGCCAGGCCCACCTGTCACGCTGAGTTCGCAAATAAAAGTGCCACATAGATAAAAAATAAATCCATGTCTTCTTCCTGCTCCTCTCTTTGGGCAAAAAAAACTCTTCTGCCTCCCTTGCCTCTTTGGATCGGCCAAACTCTAGTCTCCAGGCGACCACCTTCTCCACTCCCCCACGTGACCATGCCATCCTATGGACACCGCGCCGGCACTGGCTCCTCCCCTAGCCATCTCCCCACGTGAGGCTCGCCTCTACCAGCAACTGGAGCTGTGGAATCCAGCGTCCCCTTGTGGGGCTCGCCTCAGCTGGCATTGGAGGTGCTCGACAGCTTGAATGCCTGCCCGCTCCATGGATGTTGCCAGCGCACATCGGCCCTGATGGCCAACGCACCGCACCTCCACTCTGCCATCCACGAGCTCTTCCTGTGAACCACCACACCAACCGCCGCACCACCATCCCGCTCACAGATAGATGCGGAGGCCGACGACCAGTGCTCTTCGCGCGAACCACCTGCTCCTAGTACCTGGCCGCAGACGAAAGCAAGGGCTGATGATGGCTCTTCCCTCCTCCCGATTAAGATCCACGGTTGGATCCCGAGGTGCTCCAGGAGCAACACCTCGACTCGGCGTCGATGAGGCAGGAGGCAAGCCGACGGGGAGGTACCAGGGGCACCGCGTGCACGATCATCACCTACCTCCTCACTAGCATGGCGTTCCTACTTATCAATCCGTGGGAGGCGTTGGATGAATATGGTCTCTCTCAAGCAACTCTGCAACCAAATAGCAAAGAGTCTCTTGTGTCCGTAACACACCCAATACAATGGTAAATTGTATAGGTGCACTAGTTCGGCGAAGATATGGTGATACAAGTGCAATATGGATAGTAGATAATGGTTTTTGTAATCTGAAAATATAAAAACAACAAGGTAGAAAGTGGTAAAAGTGAGCACAAACGGTATTACAATGCTAGGAATCAAGGCCTAGGGTTCATACTTTCACTAGTGCAAGTTCTCTCAACAATTGTAACCGAATTGGATCATATAACTATCCCTTAACATGCAACAAAGAGTCACCCCAAAGTCACTAATAGCGGAGAACAAACGAAGATATTACTGTAGGGTATGAAACCACCTCAAAGTTAACCTTTTAGATCGATCTATTCAAGAATCCGTAGTAAAGTAACATGAAGCTATTCTTTCCGTTCAATCTAACATAGAGTTCATACTAGAATACCACCTTAAGACACAAATCAACCAAAACCCTAATGTGACCTAGATACTCCAATGTCACCTCAAGTATCCGTGGGTATGATTATACGATATGCATCACACAATCTTAGATTCATCTATTCAGCCAACACAAAGAAATTCAAAGAGTGCCCCAACGTTTCTACCGGAGAGTCAAGACGAAAACGTGTGCCAACCCCTATGCATAAGTTCATGAGGTCACGGAACTCGCAAGTTGGTCACCAAAACAAACATCAAGTGGCTCACATGATATCCCATTGTCACCACAGATGAGCACATGCAAGAAATACATCAAGTGTTCTCAAATCCTTAAAGACTCAATCCGATAAGATAACTTCAAAGGGAAAACTCAATTCATCACAAGAGAGTAGAGGTGGAGAAATATCATGAGATCCAACTACAATCGCAAAGCTCGCGATACATCAAGATCGTGCCGACTCAAGAACACGAGAGAGAGAGATCAAACACATAGGTACTGATATATGCCCTCAGCCCCAAATGAGAACTACTCCCTCCTCGTCATGGAGAGTGCCGGGATGATGAAGATGGCCACCGGAGAGGGATTCCCCCCTCCGGCAGGGTGTCGGAACGGGTCTATATTGGTTTTCGGTGGCTACGGAGGCTTCTGGCGGCGGAACTCCCGATCTAGCTTATTTTCTAGAGGTTTTCATATTTATAGGTATTTTTGGCGTCGGTCTCACATCAAGGAGAT
>NC_041390.1:48477882-48488062 GCF_002162155.2 Triticum dicoccoides | reverse complement strand
GGGGGGTGGGCGCGCCTCCCACCCTTGTGGACGCCCCGAGACTCTTCTGGCCCAACTCTTTTACTCCAGGGTCTTCTTTTGGTCCATAAAAAATCGTCAAAAACTGGCAGGTCAAGTGGACTCTGTTTGATATTCCTTTTATGTAAAATTGAAAAACAAGGAAAAAACATAAACTGGCACTGGGCTCTAGGTTAATAGGTTAGTCCCAAAAATCATATAAAATAGCATATAAATGCATATAAAACATCCTAGATGGATGATATAATAGCATGGAACAATAAAAAATTATAGATATATTGGAGACGTATCACCTACTCACCGTCCTTGGCGTGTCGAAGCGCCAGCGGCACGAGGAGGCGGCTGCCATGGCTGGCGGAAAGCTGCTGTTTGCGAAGAAGGGGTCTTGGAACACCAAGTCGTTGGAGTGGTCAGGATCCAAACCTGAGAAAGTGAGGAAGGAGGAAGATGAAAACCAAGTCCAATCTGTCTATGTGGCATTTTTTTCTGCCAACTCAGCCAGACGGGTGTTGGTCTGGCTGATTAATGATGTCAACAAACCACTTAGAATTTACCATTAGTGTTTTTTGTCATTGTCAATTTATGTTTGGTGCAAAATGTCACCAAATTTACTCCCTCCTTCCATCTATATAGGGCCTAATGTATTATTTAAGACTGCCTTTGACTATTGATAAGACTAATAATACAAGAGATGTATAATGTGAAAATTATATCGTTGGAAGCTCCTTTCATGTACGAATTTGACGGTATGCTTTGTGTAACTTGCATGTCATATATTATTGCTATAACACTTGGTCAAAGTTAGCCTCAAAAAACAATTAGGCCCTATATAGATGGAAGGAGGGATTAAAGTGATGGCACTCCACTAATTGTGACACGAACTTGGTGGTTCTATCCATTTAACTCTGATAAGTTGGACCACTTAGGCAAGGAATGGGATGTGGCAAAACTACAACGGTTCATTCATGAATCGATTGTTCAGGATATTCAGAAAATACCAATCGCTGGAATTGGAAAGGAGAACTATCCGGCATGGAATCACACAAAAAATGGTGTATTCTCGCTTGGTTCGCCTATCACTTGTCCATGGATTTGAGGAGGATGAGAGCGGACAACCTAGAAAGCTCATTGGTTGCTGAACATCAAGGATGGTTAGAACTCTGGGACACCAATGTGCCAGCCAAGGCCAAGATTCATACATGGATGCTCATTATGCATGGATTAGCAGTGGGTGCCAAACTACAACATTGAAAAATGAAAAAGGGTGTGCTATATGTGCGGTCTGCAGCGAAGAGATAGTTCTTCATCGCTTCTGGCCATGCCCTTTCGCCAAACACTTCTGGTTTCCCATCGATGCATACATGGGTGAAGAAATTTTCCAACCCCGCCCTGAGTTCGTATATGATCATCAAGGCCTTAGGAACTACTCCTTTGTCCCATAATGTAAGGCGTCTTTTAACACTATACTAGAATCAAAAAAGTCTTACATCATGGGACGGAGTGAGTAGTTGTTTTAACTGGTTCGGCAAAGCAAAAAATGCAGATAAGTTAGTCAAGGTTATGACGCTATATCACATGTGGCTAGCTCGGAATGTGACGCGAGATGGCGAGGTTATTGAAACACCTGGGTGCTGATGGATCGTGTATCAGTGGCGATTCGGTGTAGAATCTGTGGGGTCAGTTAACCCCATAACTTCTGTAAAACCAGCATAAATTACTATATAGTTACTATACACTATGAAGAAAATAATTCAAAAAAATTAACAATGACCAAACAGATTCATTCAGTTGGCTTTGCCACTGTCTTGTGTGACGACTACTCGAGGAGTGGATGGAGGCCCATCGATCTCTCCCTGGTGGTTGTGCAGGGTGGGCGGCCGTTGTAGCCATGGCGTTGACCAGAACCAGGCTGGACTAAGTTGAATGTAGATGGAGCTATACAACAAAGTTGATGGATCAGGTGCCGGCAGCGCGGTTGTTAACGACCCTCATGGTGTGTTCCTAGGAGTGATAACCCACAAGTATAGTGGAGCGCAATAGTTTTCAAGGGTAGAGTATTCAACCCAAATTTATTGATTGGACACAAGGGGAGCCAAAGAATATTCTCAAATATTAGCAGCTGAGTTGTCAATTCAACCGCACTTGGAAAATTTAATATCTGCAACAAAGTAGTTAGTAGCAAAGTAGTATGGAAGTAACGGTAATGGTGGCAAAGGTAACAACATTGGTTTTGTAGTGATTGTAACAGTGGCAACGGAAATGTAACTAAGCAAAGATCAATATGTGAAAAGCTCGTAGGCATCGGATCAGTGATGGATAATTATGTCAGATGCGATTCCTCATGCAATGGTTATAACATAGAGTGACAAAGAACTAGCTCCAGTTCATCAATGTAATGTAGGCATGTATTTCGAATATAGTCATACGTGCTTATGGAAAAGTACTTGCATGACATGTTTTGTCCTACACTCCCGTGGCAGCGGGGTCCTGTTGGAAACTTTGGGATATTAAGTCCTCCTTTTAATACAGTGCCGGACCAAAGAATTAACACTTAGTGAATACATGAACTCCTCAAACTACGGTCATCACCGGTTAGTATCCCGATTATTATCACTTCGGGGTTAAGGGATCATAACACATAATAGGTGAGTACAGACTTGCAACATAGGAACAAGAACTCATATATATATTCATGAAAACATAACAGGTTCAGATCTGAAATCAAGGCCCTAGTGACAAGCATTCAGCATAGCAAAGTCATAGCAACATCAATCTCAGAACATAATGGATACTAGGGATCAAACCCTAACAAAACTAACTCGATTACATGATAAATCTCATCTAACCCATCCCTGTCCAGCAAGCCTACGATGGAATTACTCACGCATGGCGGTGAGCATCATGAAATTGGTGATGGAGGAAGGTTGATGACGATGATGGCGACGGATTCTCCTCTCCGGAGCCCCGAACGGACTCTAGATCAGTCCTCCTGAGAGAGATTTGGGCTTGGCAGCAGCTCCGTATCGTAAAACGTGATGAATCCTGCTCCCTGATTTTTTCTCCCCAAACGTGAATATATAAAGCTGCAGTTGAGGTCGGTGGAGCACCAGGGGGCCCACGAGGCAGGGGGCGCGCCCAGGGGGGTAGGCACGCTCCCCACCCTTGTGGACAGGGTGTGGGCCTCCTGCCCTTGATTCTTTTGCCAGTATTTTTTATATATTCCAAAAATATCCTCCGTTGATTTTCAGGTCATTCCGAGAATTTTTGTTTCTGCACAAAAATAACACCATGGCAATTCTGCTGAAAACAACGTCAGTCCGGGTTAGTTCCATTCAAATCATGCAAGTTAGAGTCCCAAACAAGGGTAAAGTGTTTGGAAAAGTAGATACGATGGAGACATATGAACTGCCCCAAGCTTAAACCTTTGCTTGTCCTCAAGCAATTCAGTTGATTAACTGAAAGTGATAAAGAAAGACTTTTACAAACTTTGTTTGCTCTTGTTGTTGTAAATATGTAAAGCCAACATTCAAGTTTTCAGCAAAGATTATGAACTAACCATATTGACAATAACATTTAGGTCTCATGTTTACTCATATCAATGACATAATCAACTAGCGAGAAATAATAATAAATCTCGGATGACAAAACTTTCTCAAAACAATCATAATATGATATAACAAGATGGTATCTCGCTAGCCCTTTCTGAGACCGCAAAACATAAATGCAGAGTGATACGTCTCCAACGTATCTATAATTTTCGATTGTTCCATGCTATTATATTAGCTATTCTAGATGTTAATGGGCTTACTTATACACTTTTATATTATTTTTGGGACTAACCTACTAACCCAAGGCCTAGTGCAAATTGATGTTTTTTTGCCTATTTCAGTGTTTCATAGAAAAGGAATATCAAACGGAACTCAGTGCTTGAGTTTATCACGGAGGGCTCTGCCTATTTCAGTGCTTAGCTTTGGGTTCAATCTTGCGGTGTCCTTTCCCAATGACAGCAGGGGCAGCAAGGCACGTATTGTATTGTTGCCATCGAGGATAAAAAGATGGGGTTTATATCATATTGCTTGAGTTTATCCCTCTACACCATGTCATCTTGCCTAATGCGTTACTCTGTTCTTATGAACTTAATACACTAGATGCATGCTAGATAGCGGTCGATGTGTGGAGTAATAGTAGTAGATGCAGAATCGTTTCGGTCTACTTGTCATGGACGTGATGCCTATATACATGATCATGCCTAGATATTCTCATAATTATGCACTTTTCTATCAATTTCTCGACATTAATTTGTTCACCCACCGTAATACATATGCTATATTAAGAGAAGCCACTAGTGAAACCTATGGCCCCCGGGTCTATTCTCCATTATATTAATCTCCCGTCAACTAGCTATTTCTGGCGCCATTTATTTTGTAATCTTTATATTCCAATCTATATCATAAAAATACCAAAAATATTTATCTTATTATTATTATCTCTATCAGATCTCACTCTCGTAAGTGACCGTGAAGGGATTGACAACCCCTTTATCGCGTTGGTTGCGAGGTTCTTATATGTTTGCGCAGGTACGAGGGACTTGCGTGTAGTCTCCTAGTGGATTGATACCTTGGTTTTCAAAAACTGAGGGAAATACTTATGCTACTTTGCTGTATCACCCTTTCCTCTTCAAGGGAAAACCAATCAGTGCTCAAGAGGTAGCAAGAAGGACTTATGGTGCCATTGCCGGAAGAGCTACTCACAAGTTAAGACAAAACAAGTAACCATCACAAACTCTTATCACAAACTCTTATCCCTCGCATTACATTATTTGCCATTTTCCTCTCGTTTTCCTCTCCCCCACTTCACCCTTGTCGTTTTATTCGCCCTCTTTTTCCGCTTGCCTCTTTTTCATTCGCCTCTTTTTGTTTGCCTCTTGCCTGCTTATGTGTTGGATTGTCTGTCATGATGGCTCAAGATAATACTAAATTGTGTGACTTTTCCAATACCAACAATAATGATTTTATTAGCACTCCGATTGCTCCCCTTACCAATACTGAATCTTGTGAAATTAATATTGCTTTGCTGAATCTTGTCATGAAAGATCCTTTTTGTGGCATTCCTAGTGAAGATGCCGCTACCCATCTGAATAGCTTTGTTGATTTGTGTGATATGCGAAAGAAGAAAGATGTGGATAATGATATTGTTAAATTGAAGCTATTTCCGTTTTTTCTTAGAGATCGTGCTAAAACTTGGTTTTCATGTTTGCCTAAAAATAGTATTGATTCTTGGAACAAATGCAAAGATGCTTTTATCTCTAAGTATTTTCCTCTCGCTAAGATCATCTCTCTTAGAAACGATATTATGAACTTTAAGCAACTAGATCATGAGCATGTTGCACAATCTTGGGAGAGGATGAAACTAATGATTCGTAACTGCCCTACACATGGTTTGAATTTGTGCATGATCATACAAAAAAATTATGCTGGATTGAATTTTGCTTCTAGAAATCTTCTAGATTTGGCCGCAGGAGGCACTTTTATGGAAATCACTTTAGGGGAAGCTACCAAACTCCCAGATAATATTAAGTTTAATTATTCACAATGGCACACCGAAAGATCTACTAGTAAAAAGGTTCATGCTATGGAAGAAATTAATTTTTTGAGTGAAAAGATGGATCAACTTATGAAATTGTTTGCTAATAAGAGTGCTTCTTCTGATCCTAATGATATGCCTTTGTCTACTTTGATTGAGAATAATAATGAATCTATGGATGTGAATTTTGTTGGTAGGAACAATTTTGGTAAACAATCTTATAAAGGTAATTTTAATCCTACGCCGTATCCTGGTAATTCCTCTAATAATTATGGTAATTCCTACAACAATTCTTATGGAAATTATAATAACATGCCCTCTGATTTTGAATCTAGTATGAAATAATTTATTAGTTCGCAAAAGAATTTCGATGCTTTGATTGAAGAAAAATTGTCTATGATTGATGAGTTGGCTAGGAACATGGATATAATTTCTCTTGATGTTGATTCTTTGAAACTTAGATATGTTCAACCTAAGCATGATATCAATGAGTCTCTCAAACCCATGAGAATTTCCATTGATGACTCCAAAGAAAGAATCGCTAGGATGCGTGCTATAAAAGATTGCTTCATAAAAGTGTGTTCTTCTAGTTTTGATTATAATAAGGATGAAGATCTAAAAGTGATTGATGTGTCTCGTATTAAATCTCTGTTTTGCAATATGAATCTTGATAATGATGGGACTGGAGACGAGTTAACTTTAATTAAAAGGCGTCCCAATAATACGGAGTTTTTAGATCTTGATGCAAAAATGTTAAAAGTGGGATTGATGAGGTTAAAACTTTACATAGCAATGAACCCACTATTTTGGATTTCAAGTAATTTAATTATGATAATTGCTCTTTGATAGATTGTGTTTCCTTGTTGCAATCCGTGCTAAATTATCCGCATGCTTATAGTCAAAACAAAGCTTTTACCAAACATATCGTTGATGCGTTAATGCAATCTTATGAAGAAAAGCTTGAATTGGAAGTTTCTATCCCTAGAAAACTTCATGATGAGTGGGAACCTACTATTAAAATTAAAATTAAAGATCATGAATGCTATGCTTTATGTGATTTGGGTGCTAGTGTTTCCACGATTCCAAAAACTTTGTGTGATGTGTTAGGTTTCCGTGAATTTGATGATTGTTCTTTAAATTTGCATCTTGCGGATTCCAGTATTAAGAAACCTATGGGAAGGATTAATGATGTTCTTATTGCTGCAAATAGGAATTATGTTCCCTTAGATTTCATTGTTCTTGATATAGATTGGAATCCTACATGTCCTATTATTCTTGGTAGACCTTTCCTTAGAACGATTGGTGCAATTATTGATATGAAAGAAGGGAATATTAGATTCCAATTTCCATTAAGGAAAGGCATGAAACTCTTTCCTAGAAAGAAAATTAAATTACAATATTAATCTATTATGATAGCCACTTATGGATTGCATACCAAAGATGATAATACCTAGATCTATTCTTGATTTTATGCCTAGCTAGGGCATTAAACGATAGAGCTTGTTGGGAGGCAACCCAATTTTATTTTGTTTCTTGCTTTTTGGTTCTGTTTAGTGATAAATAATTCATCTAGCCTCTGTTTAGATGTGGTTTTATGCTTTTAATTAGTGTTTGTGCCAAGTAGAACCTTTGGGAAGACTTTGGGAAAGTCTTTGTGATCTTGCTGTAAAAAACAGAAACTTTTGCACTCACGAGATTTGCTGCCATTTTTTTGCTGGAGAGTATGATTAGGTTGATTCTTTTTTGGATGATTAATAGATAAATTCCTCACATCCATTAATTTATTGAAGAACTGGAAAGAGTGCCCGTCGCCGGGAAACACAAAGAAAAAGGCGCCGAACCCCCTGCTGAAGGTATGGAAGACGAGATCTGGTTTCTGGGACTTGGAATACTGGCCCATACTCGACACGCCTCATAGCCTTGATCAAATGCATATCACAAAAAATATCCTTGAGAGTTTGCTTGGAACATGCCGGAGAGGACCAAGGATGGGCCGAAGGCAAGAAAAGACTTGGAATTTTTGAAAATCAGGAAAGATCTCCAAATGCCCGGTAAAAGGTCGTCAAAGGAGACCGAGACAGAGACGGAGACAGACGATAGGGGCAAAAAGGTAAACAAGAAGGAAGAACAATATTGCCCCCTCTTGCTTCATGTTAGATCCGAAGGAGGTCGATCAATTGTTCAAGTGCCTTGCCAGAATCAAAGTAAGTTCCGGATACTGTGGGAAGATAAGCAGATATCTGGACACTAAGAAAAAAAGGTTCAGTGGGATGAAGTCTCACGACTGTCATGTGATGATGACGCAGTTACTCCCGGTTGCACTTAGATGGATTATGGACACACATGTGCGTGAGACGCTTACTGACCTATGCCACTTTTTTGATGCTATCTCTCGAAAGTCGATCAGTGTGAAGCAACTCCATAGGCTACAGGAAGAGATCGTTGTCATACTAAATGAGATAGAGATGTACTTCCCACCCGCGTTCTTTGATGTCATGGTGCATCTATGTGTCCACATCATGGACGACATCATCGACGTAGGGCCGACATTCCTGCATAGCATGATGCCATTCAAGAGGATGAATGGGGTCATCAAAGGATTCGTTCATAACATGTCCCGTCCAGATGGAAGCATAGCCCAGGGATATCTGACCAAAGAGTGCATCTCTTTATGTGAGAGTTATCTGACCAAAGACCATTTTGTTGGTTTGCCCGTCAACAAGCAATGTGGAAGGCTCGAAGGCGAAGGTCACACCAACGGTCATAGGGATTTGAATGTGTTACACTCGGGCTGACAAAACGACATTGACAGGGCAAACTTTGTAGTGCTACAACACCTAGATGTGCTAGAAGATTTCGTGACATTGCACAAAGAGATCATCGCAAAGAAATACCGTGACCGTGGGGTGCACAGGATGGACGCTGAAGTTATTAGAGAGCACAACTCCACTTTCGTGCGTTGGTTCAAAGAGCGAGTTCTGGCTAATTCCCCGGAAGAGGGTTGTCCGAAAGGAACACTCATGTGCGCCTTAGCACATGGCCCCTCGACCAACCTCGTGACTTATCAAGCATATGATATCAACGGATACACGTTCTACATTGAGGAGAAAGATCTAAACAGTGATGACCAAAACTCAGGGGTGACGATGGAAGCCATGACCGGGAATGTAATTGAAAGATATTGCGGAAGGGTCGAAGAGATATGGGAGCTTAACTGCTCTGGATTGCATAGTGCGACGATGTTCCGTGTCAGATGGGCTAAATATGTACACAGAGAAAATCGACATTTCACTACCATGTGTATACCCGACTCCGATGATAGCGGTACCGTCAACGTCATCGCCAAAAATGAGCCATGGGTACACGCTAAACACGTGACACAATGTTTCTTCATAACTAATCCGATCAATTCCAGCCGTGTTGTCGTGAGGAGAAGCAAAAGGAGCATCGCCGGAATGGATGGAGTCACCAACGGGGAAGACTATGACTAGTATAGTGATCCGATGAGGGAAGATGATGCTGATGACGACGAAACATTTGTCAAAAGAAGAATGTAGACTACATTACCTACGAAAGATCGTAATCCCTGGAGAAGGAAAAGTCACGACCATGGGCTCAATTATTCGACAATGAACAAAAGAGGGAAGAAGATCAGTCTAAAGCGTCGTCGTCGCCCAAGCTGACAAACTAATCCCCAAAGTTTGTGTGTGTCTCTTCTGTATACCGGTGTTAGAGGTCAAATCATGTAATATATATTATACTAATTATTATCCGGAGGGTAACAGTGGTATTGCTCTAGCGACAGACCAAATTAAAGGAAGGAAAGTGCAAAAGAAAGATAAGAAAAAGAAAAGTGCAAATGAAAGAAAAAGGAAAAGAAGAAGAAAAATAAAAGGAAAGGAAGTTTTGCAAAATGAAATGAAAAAAAGGAAAAAGAACTAATAATTTGTAGAAACTAAAATGAAAGAAAAATAAAAAAGAAAAAGGAAGGAAGTTTGTGGAATATGAAAAATAAAAAGAAAAAGTAAAAGAAGAAGAATAATAAATATAAAAAGAGAAATATAAATAAAATAAAAAGGAAGAAAGTTTATGGAATATGAAAAATAAAAAGAAAAATAAATATAAAAAAAGAAAAAAATTAGCAGTAGCGCATTTTGGCCTGGGCAGCGCTATAGCTAAGAAAAATAAAAAAAGAAAAAAAAATAGGAGTAGCGCGTCTTGGCTTGGGCAGCGCTATAGCTAACTTAGCTATAGCGCATTTTGCCCACACGCCCTATAGCTAAGTTGCCTACAACACAGTCCGCTGGATCCTATATCTTTCCTCTCTCTCTCTCTCGCTCGAATCCCCTTTCTCTCGCCACCGCCGATGCCTGCACCTGCCCACATCGCTGACGCCCGCACCCGCCTACGCCACCGGCGACGCCCGGACCCGCCCATACCGCCGACGCCCGCACCCGCCCACGCCACCGCCGACGCCCGCACCTGCCCACGCCGCCATCGACGCACGCCGCCCCGACCTTGACGCAGGCCACTGGCCACCCCGACGCTCCCTCCCCCCATGCTGCCCCCTGCCCTAGGT
>NC_041390.1:48471812-48477643 GCF_002162155.2 Triticum dicoccoides | reverse complement strand
GCCGCCCCTACTCTCTCTCTCTCTCTTTGACCAAATTTGGTCTCTCTGCAGATCGACCAGGAGGAGAAGGACCCCGGTCCCTCTGCCCCGGCGACCCCAACCTAGGTGCACCCGGCCCCTCTGCCCCAACGACCCCGACCGTGATCCCAACCCCGATCGAGGTGTGCTAGTTTTGTTCAAATGCTTGCTTTCCAAATGTACAATGCTGTTAAAATGCATGTTGTTAGAGTGTTAAATGTCTGTTCTTAGAGTGTTCAAATGTGTGTTGTTAGAGTGGCCATTTTTTGTTAAAATGCCTATTGTTAGAGTGTTCAAATGCTTGCTGTTAAAATGCATGTTGTTCAAATGCTTGCTGTTAAAATGCCTATTGTTAGAATGTTGTTAATATGGTTGTTTTGGATTTTGTCGCTAGAGTAAATGAAAATGAGTGTTTAGTTTGTTTATAGAGTAAATAGAATGAAAATGAACATTTTCTTAGGCAGATCGTAGGTCCACAATTGATCTTGTGTGTCTACAATAATTTATCTTGTGTGTCTACAAAAATTTATCTTGTGAATGCTTAACGCACAGGTAGATCACCGACGTGCCGCTCGACGATGCTGTTCGAAGATCATCAACACCACACCCTCATCCTCGACAAGCAGATAGTGAGCATCCCAAAACCCACACTATATAGAGCTCTATCCGTGCAGATGCTAGAGGAGAGTACATGTGCATTTGGTTGTTGTGCTGCTATAGTGAGCATCCTATATTGTTGCGCTGTTGTAGTTCTACCGGACTTTGGTTGTTGATTCATTTCCCGATTGCGAGTGACATATGTTTTGCCGGAAATGTTGATTCATTTCCATTCCGGCAAATTTCAGGCGCTCTATATGTGCACTTTCTAGCAAAGGTCATGCCGAAATTTTCCGTGAATTTCGGCATGACTTGTGCTAGAAAGTTGGACATATCGAGTGCTTGAGATTTGTCACGACGGGAATGAAATGACATTTCCGGCAAAACCAAGGTCACTTTTTTTCATTAGTCACTTTATTATATAAAGCTCGATAATTAAAGCACTACGACATTTAACCCTAGGAACATGACCGACACCGATGAGGCCGGAGGTTCTCAGTCCCAATTAGGTCAAGCACAAACCTACCTTGACTTTCTGGCGGATCAGGAGAGACAGGAAGCTGGGTGTCCGGACCGCCTTGTCATGACGGTTGACGACGGTGGTGGCGCCAGCGCTGACACTGATTCCACCAACGACACCGGCACTGAGGCTGGCGCTGATGATGTTCCTAACTGCAGCACGAAAGGTGGGACCTCCCAAGCCAGTGAGGGACAGAAGGAAAAGAGGACACGACACCCAAATGATCTCGGCACCGGAAGAATGGTGGTCATTGCGGTGCACCCTGGCGAGTTCAAGCCAATAGAGCCGCGAGAAGTGGCAGCGTGTTACGGCAACCAACTAGGATGCATCCTACGGGATACCTCTAACATCAACACCACAAAAATATGGAAGGATTAACATTTGAAGAAGCTGCTTCTAACTAGGTTGCACGCAAGATTCCAGTTCTCCGGTCGGAATGATGATGTCGACCCATGGGATGATGAGGGCATGAAAGAAAATCAATAACAAAGCCCTAGGGAAGTTCAACAACGCATTGGGCGCTTGGAAAACTAGGGTGAAAAGGGCGATTCAAGTAGACCATGAAACCTACGCCGAGATTGTTGCAGATAATCCGAAAATTACGATAGAGGACTTTGAAAGGTTCAAGGAGACTTGCAATGAAGAAGCTGCCAAGGCCAGGTCGGAGAGAGGCAAGCAGGTGCAGGCAAGGAACATGGGGAACCACCGCCTTGGAAGTCGTGGTTACACGGGAAAGAGGCCCGTGTGGGCTAAGGAGGACACATAACA
Organism: Triticum dicoccoides; assembly: GCF_002162155.2. Lineage (NCBI taxonomy): Eukaryota > Viridiplantae > Streptophyta > Magnoliopsida > Poales > Poaceae > Triticum > Triticum dicoccoides. The sequence goes on along the minus strand of NC_041390.1, from coordinate 48,475,740 downwards.
TGAACGTCAGGGGATCCCAGACCCATTGGCTGAGTTCACCGACCAGCAGGAGCACGACTTCATCAGGGACCGATTCTCGTGGGACCCCAAGAAAAAGATTTTTTTGACCAATGGGCTGACTAGGCAATTCATGAGATTACTGGTAATTATCCTTTTTACCACCTTACATATTACATTCTGATCAATGAAGTCTACTACATTCTAGTCGCATTCGTAAATGATTCACGGTCCATTTTGCAGAGAGAGCAACACAAGCTTGCGGCCGAGACTGACTCGTCGACTCAGTCGAGTCAGTCGTCGACCAAGTACAAGTGGGACACTCCTTTCAATCGGGCCATGAATATAATGATAGGACACCCGCCCGGCCAACGGCGCAATATGGACATGTGCATGGCGCCGGGGATGGGGCCACTTGGAAGTACTATTATAATGAGGACCCCGAGGCCAAAAGACCGAGAAAGAAGTTCAGTCAAGTGACAATCGACGAGAAGGTCGCGTGGGCGATGCAGAAACCAAAAGCTGAGATAATCACTGCCTGTAGAGATGATATGGTGGCTGCCTTTACAAGCTTGATTCCAACAGTGGTCTCATGGGTGCAACAAAATCCAAACGCGCCACCAAGTGATTTTCCCATGCCCAGCTTCAGCGGGAGCAACTCAATGAACACCGCACACATACCCGTACCTAGTATGGCTACCGGCGCACCTCCTCCAGTGGCACCTGCTCCTCAGCCCAGCTCTCACAGCAGCCCTAGCTCCGTCTCTGGCTTGAATATCGGGCCGTCGACATTGGCTGAGCTCGACGCCCTCACGGTAAATACGCGTCGTCGCACCTTCGTCAACTCAACTAATTAATTAATATTCAGCTGCCATTCTTTTTGGATCTCTGACGCCGCCCGTATATGTCTTTGTAGGCCGACTCCACTCCGTGCACCCTCCTTTACAACATGAAGGGCGGGTTGGTGGATGTGGGGAAGGGTACTATAGTGAAGCCTAAGGATGGATTGTTTCACCGTCGGCAGATGCCTGATAACGCCTTAAGGGTCTCCGTGGCGAGTGTGAAAGTGGGCTGCGAGGGTCTCCCTCGTCCGATACAAACCGATGGAGAGGATGACGAGACCCCCACACAGCTTGGGCAATGCAAAAATTGGCCAATCCCGTGGCCGAAAAATCTTCTTCGTGTCGAGGTGGCCGGGAGCACACAAATGGGACCTCAGGAAGGTATGACCACAACACCACCTACACAAGTACAACCATCGTCTGTGCTGCTTGCTGAGATCGAGAGACATGAGGAAGGAGGGCCAACCATTCCGCCGGCAGATGATGCCATCTGCCCCTTGCAAGAGGATAGGGATCATGACATGGAGGAGGTCGACAATGACCCTAACCAGTATTTCAATACTGCCTTTGACAACGATGTAACAATGAGTCAACCATATGAATATGAGATGCATGTACCAGAGCCGGAACATCCTCGGGAGTGCAAGAAGTCTTTCTTCATGCAATCCTCGCAGGACACGACTCTAGATGACGGCTCCACCCAAGCTCAACTGATTAGCCAGATTCGTCCAAAGCCGAGCCCGACAACACTAGGGGTGGTGCTCAGGGAGGGTCTGACAGACCCACCAGCACCTGAGCCCACTAAGAAGAAGCAGGGGAAGAGACCGACGGCGAGAAAATCCAATAAAGCTGGCAATGTTGGTTCTAGCAGCCAGCCGCCTTCGACCAAGGTTGACCGTGTACCGATGAAACATGCGCCATTAATCCATGTCGCGGGACAGCCAATGGTACCGGCGAATGCATTAGCTGCCATAGAAGGGGATCTCAGGAGACTGCATGACCATGTGCTTTCGACAGAGAGAAGCCTCCTCGCCTCGGATGATCCAGGATACCCACTTTATACGGTTCATGTGTCGAGCAGTTGCAAGATGTATGTCCACACATGCCCCGTGGACCTCTTCTTCCTGAGGTTTGATTACATCTTCCAGATGTTTCAAATGAGCACACTCGATTTACCTTCGTCCGCCCATATGCGCTGCACATGAACTACATCGTCAGGAGAGAGCAAGTCACCGGTCTTGCGGTCGCGGACCCATACTACATGCATGAGGGCTTCTTGTCAATCAACGACACCAACCGTCAATATGCGAGTCAGTACATCAAAGAATTCTTGGTCAGCAATAAGGACAAAGAAACGATTCTCCTACCTTATCATCCCAGGTAAGACATCCGCGGATAGCACACATACATCATTTCGTGCATTTCAATAGTTACTTTGCACGCATGGAGGCTAAACTTGATCGTGTATTTTGCGCAGCGGGGGGTGTCGTGCCGTTCTCATTGTTCATTACCCGCATTACTCCCGCGCTGTATATCTGGACCCGTCGAAGAACATACAGAAGAAAGATTACACACACATTAAGTATGTTCTGGACAGAGCTATACTGGGCTTCAACATGCGGGGTGGCTACGTCCAATGCAAGAAAAAAACAAGTAAGGCCGGGCTTTGTTTCAGCCACAAGACTGACTTCTGTTGCATCCAGCAACTGGCAAGAAATGAGAATGATGGATTCTACGTCATCCCTCTAATGATGGAGTACAGAAGCGATGTGCAATCAATTTGCATGAAATCTTTATCCGATACCCATATCCAGAGATGGGCCGAAGCCTTTGGAGCCGTGCCAGATAATCGACTTCAAAATGATTTCTACCGGATCCAACAGGAAATTGCGTCCATCATCATCAAAGATGTCCTCGAAGAGAATGGGATGTTCTACGACGGCCCAATATCGTGAGCTGACGTCCGAACCCGCATTGCCCTACAGCGTCAGGACATGAGGCCTTTCACTAAGCTTGGTGACACCCTTCCGGATATGGACAGATGGGAAGAGTGCACCGCTTAAAAACAATGTGTCTGTTTAGTTACTTGTTACTTTATATATGACGAAACTTCGAATCTCTCAGTACGACGACACTATTAGATGTATGGTGCCACGCTCTAGTTAATTACTTTCGGTACGATGAAATTTGTTAACTATGTTTACTATATATGTTGCTTCTATTTCATAACTGTTTTATTGAATTCGCTTCATGGTATATATATGTGCATCTCTGACAGGTACATACACTACTATGGAAAACGTTATACACAGAATCTTAGCAGCAGCGCGTTTTAAAAATAGGCGCTACTGCTAACTAGCAGTAGCGAGCTTAAAGGAACCGTGCTACTAATAACTAGATAGCAGTAGCGCTCTAGGTGAAACAAGCGCTACTACTATAATTGCCACGGATTTGCCCCCAGGCTAGATATAGTAGTAGCGCCCTTCCATGGACGCGCTGCTGCTATAGTACTTAGCAACAGCATGTTTCTACAAAACTCGCTGCTGCTAAGTGTTGCACCTAATTAAGTTTAGTCCCATACTGCTAAGCGAACAAGGTGTTTACCACCTTAAATATGTTGACTATTTAGATTCTACACAAAAAGATCAATGATGACCAACGTATATTTTTTATGCGTGCTTAGACTTTGCAGTAGCGTTTTTCCTGAAAACGCGCTATAGCTACTTTAGCTACAGCGCATTTCCTGAAGTGCGCTACTGCTAGTTCGACTTAACCACCTGCCCGCTCAAAATTTCGCTAAGTCCTCCTTCCCCCCACTGTTCCCCTACTCATCCGTCGCCGCCGCCCAAGCCCGAGCATGCCCTCACCGCCGCCGCCCGAGGCCGCCGTCAACCTCACCGCCGCCGCCCGCCGCCGCTCTCGACCTCACCGTCGCCGGCGCCTCCCCCACTCCATCCGCACTCGACCTCACCGCAGCTCTCGACCTCACCGCGGCTCTCGAGCTCACCGTCGCCGCCGCCTCCCCCAACCCCGCCGCCGCATCCTGATCCCAAGCCCGCCCTCGCCACCCCTACCTCTCCGTCGCCGAG
>NC_041390.1:48362724-48471447 GCF_002162155.2 Triticum dicoccoides | reverse complement strand
ACTAGATGTTTTTTAGTAGTAGTAGTAGATGTTAATTTAGGGTTCATAGATAATGATTTTTAGCAGTAGTAGATGTTAATTAGTAGTAGTGATAGGACGAGTTAACTATTGTATAATGTAGTTTATTTTTACTGCTTTTAATAAGTGTTTAAAATAATTAGTAAGTAAATTAATAAACTAGTTAAACTACTTTAGTTGTAGTTGAACTAGTTTAGTAAGTAAATTAATAAACTAGTTGAATTAATTGAACTAATGTATTTTTAGTAAGATAAATAATATAACTAGTTGAACTACTTTATTTTTAGAAAGAACTAGTTTTTTTCTATTTATAGTAAGTTTATATTTAGTAAGAACTAGTTGAATTAGTAAAACTAGTTGAACATGTCATATTTCTTGTTATTTTTTAGTTTAAGCAATTATTCGGGATGTATTAGTGATAACTTATACGGTTTTTGCTTTTGCAGAAATCAAGGAGCCCCTCCATCATCCCCGCTGTCGTCCCCGTCACCGACCCCCTCCGACATCGAGGTGAGACCAGGCAAATATCCATGTATATCTTGTGTTGCTCAAATAGGATATGTGGTTGCCCAAGTGGCCGTTCATGTTTAGTTTACACCTCCGAGTGGCCTATGTTTTGCCGGAGTGTTGATTAATTTCCGTTCCGGCAAATTTCAGGCGCTCGATATGTCCTTTTTTAGCAAAGGTTATGCCGGATTTTTCCGTGAATTCTGGCATGACTTGTGCTAGAATATGTAGGAAATATCGAGTGGCCTGAATTTTCTCCAAAAATAATGATATCATTTTGGTTTTTAGTACATATATTTAATCGTACAAGTTTAATCTTTGAATTATGAACGTAGGAAATGTCGTACTCGGACGACGACACTCTCCCGGGGGAGTGCAGCTGGTGCCACGACGATCGAGGTATGTGCGACAGGTTCGTTGAGCTGGACGAAGATCGGCACTTCAGCATTAAGCTCGAGGAGACCATCGATGTTGAAACGGTACGCAACAACGACAAGTGTTTTTTTCGTAATTAAGCATGACTTCAACTATTTCCACATCTAATTTTCATCTTTTACAATTCGACTAGCTTATCCCATGCCATGCAAGATGCTATGTCTTGGAGAGGATGGGTTTTGAAGACCATGAAAATTTTCAAACAAAGAAAATACACCTAAGGACCCATCATGATATCGATTTTGAAGCAAATCTGTACAATTCTCAGAGCATAACCCATTTTGGTTGCCAAAATTGGGAAGCACTTATGATTTTTATGAGGGTATGATTGTCACCATGGATCTTGGTGATCCTGACATCGAGCAAGACAATATGGACATTTGGGTCCTTGTTGATACGCTTCCGATTCTACCGCAATGTGAGTTTCTCAAACATAGTTATTAACAACTTTATATTGTTTATTACAAAATAGTTGACAGCTTATTTCCATTGACAGCTTATTTTGAAGCTCCAAAGAATGTGCAGAAGATGGTAGACAAAACCCACTACACTGATGGCTCCGAATTAACTTATAAGGAGAAAAGTCATCTGATTGCTTATTGTACTTATCTTGAGAATTACAATACCGATTATCGAACTCCTCCAAATTATGGTGAATACGTGCCACTAGTGCACGCGTTGAACCATGGTAATTTCAATGGAGATACCCTGGTAAGATTTTTTACTATTACGACATCAATGCATCTTTTGCATACTTCTAAAACTAGTACATCATTGCTAACTATGAAGTTATTACTATGTTTTTCAACAGAAAATCCCGATGGATTGTGTGCCTTGCAGTTCTGAACATACAGCCAGGTCAATCTAAGGAGCTCACCTATGCATATCAGATTTCTAAAACCGGTGAACACATGCTAATCAAAGAATGGAAAAAATGTTTGGACATTTGCAAGGAGGTTCTTGGAAGTAACATTAATGGAGAGTCAGGGGCTATCTTGTTTTTTGCTATTTTACCTTAGAGAATATAGTAGGTCCTAAGAGAATGTAGTAGGTTCTATGAGGTACAATATGTTTATTATGTGATACAATGTGTTAGAGTTGATGATGAGGAGTACTTGTGAGTACGACTATTGACCAATTTGCTATTTGATGTCTCAATTATGAAAACGATGATCTTGAGGAGGTGTTACATGACAATGATGTATTATGATGATAAATTGTTAATGATATGATGATAATGATGATATTTTTTATATCATTGGGTGAAAGAACCGCGGATTAGTTTCAAGTGGATGTCCATCCACTTGAAACTAGTCCACGGTTCTTTCACCCTGTGATGTAATAAATCATTATGATGTAAAAACAATTTCTAAATTCATGTTGTATGAAAACTTGTGTTAAGGTGTAGGAATACAACATGAAATAAAAATGAAATAAAATACAAAATAATAGTAGCAGCGCGGGCAGGGAGAAGCGCTACTACTAATTACCAGTAGCGCTCCTCCGGGAAGTCGCTACTACTAAGTCGATTTAGCAGTAGCGTGGGCGGTGGCACGCTACTGCTATACGTTAGCTGTAGCGCCTTATCAGTAGCGCATCGCCCTGCACTACTGATAGGCCTAAAACCCGCGCTGCTGCTAGGCTTTTCCCTAGTAGTGATAGATCAACGATGGCGAGGAAGTGGTATGCCGTGTATGTAGGGCATGTTCCAGGTGTGTATGATTAGTGGCCAGAGTGTTAGGCCCAAGTCTCTGGCTTCTCCGATGGAAGGCAGAAAGGGTTTGATAAAAGAGCGGAAGCCGAAGCTAGTTACCTGAGATTCATAGCACAATAGGGGATTTAGAACCAGCGCCGCCGCAAAAAACTACTACATCATACCGCTTTTGATCATCATGATCACTCTTATCGTTTATGTCTTAGTTTAGTTAGATGATGAAACATGTCTCTATGGTGACAATGTAAGAGACATGTGATCATTAACTTGTATCGCTATTTCGAGATGATGAGATCGACATCATTTGTGTTGAGACTATGTTGATATGATGAGACTATGTTGTACCACTTCTATGATGATGATGATATATTCCTTTTTCATACAGTTTCGGTGTATGTGTATGTTGTAATTGTATAAAACCTGTAAAAATACGAATACAGCAACATAAAAAAAGAAAATACTAGCAGTAGCGTGGGGTGTTGGAGTAGTAGCAGCGCTGCTTACCAGTAGCGTTTTTTTGAAGCCCACGCTACTAGTATTAGCAGTAGAGACAGACAGAGGCGCGCTACTGCTAGATACAGATAGCAGTCGCGCCATAGCAGTAGCGCTGGTGCCCGCGCTACTGGTAGCTCAAAAACCAGCGCTACTGGTAAGGGTTTTCCTAGTAGTGGTTGATTATGCCATTGATATGAGTAAACATGAGACCTAAATGTTATTGTGAATATGGTTAGTTCATACTCTTCGCTGAAAACTTGAACGCTGGCTTTACATATTTGCAACAAGAAGATCAAACAGAGTTTGTAAAGTTTTTCTTTATCACTTTCAGTTTTTCAACTGAATTGCTTGAGGACAAGCAAAGGTTTAAGCTTGGGGGAGTTGATACGTCTCCAACATATCTAATTGTACAAACACTTTTGCCCTTGTTTTGGACTCCAACTTGGTTGATTTGAACGGAACTAACTCGGACTGACGCTGTTTTCAGCAGAATTGCCATGGTGTTATTTTTGTGAAGAAATAAAAGTTCTCAGAATGACCTGAAAATTAACGGAGAGACGTTTTGTCATTAATAGAAAATACTGGCGAAAGAATCAACACTATGGGGCCCACACCTTGTCCATGAGGGTGCAGGCCACCCCCCCTTGGGGCGCGCCCCCTGCCTCTTGGACCCACTGAGGCTCCAGCGACGTCAACCCTGACTCCATATATTCACGTTCGGGGAGAAAAAAATCAAAGAGAAGGATTGAGGGAGTCCTGGATTAGGGGGTCTCCGGACAGCCGGACTATATCCTTTGGCCGGACTGTTGGACTATGAAGATACAAGATTGAAGACTTTGTCTCATGTCCGGATGGGACTCTACTTGGCGTGGAAGGCAAGCTAGGCAATACAGATATGCATACCTCCTCATTTGTAACCGACCTTGTGTAACCCTAGCCCCCTCCGGTGTCTATATAAACCGGAGGGTTTTAGTCCGTAGGACAACATACAATCATACCATAGGCTAGCTTCTAGGGTTTAGCCTCTCTGATCTCGGGGTAGATCTACTCTTGTACTACTCATATTATCAAGAATAATCTAGAAGGATGTAGGGTTTTACCTCCATCAAGAGGGCCTGAACCTGGGCAAAACATCGTGTCCCCTGCCTCCTGTTACCATCCGCCTCAGACGCACAGTTCGGGACCCCCTACCAGAGATCCGCCGGTTTTGACACCGACATTGGTGCTTTCATTGAGAGTTCCTCTGCATCGTCACCGTTAGGCTTGATGGATCCTTCGATCATTGATAGCGATGCAGTCCAGGGTGAGACTTTTCTCCCCGGACAGATCTTTGTATTCGGCGGCTTCGCACTGCGGGCCAACTCGCTTGGCCATCTGGAGAAGATCGAGAGTTACGCCCCTGGCCACCAGGTCAGGTTTGGAAGCTTAAACTACACGGTCGACATCCGCGGAGACTTGATCTTCGACGGATTCGAGCCCCTGCCGAGTGCGCCACATGGTCACGATGAGCATGATTTAGCTCTACCATCGGACAGTGTTCAGGAGACCGCACCGGCAACTGCTCCGAACCTCAATTCAGAGCCAATTGCGCCATCCATGGACGGGTGGATAGACCCCGCCATGGAGGCCGTATTCTCAGCTGCAATCGAGCCGAATATCGACCTTACCCTTCACGGGAGCCGTGACGAACTACCGGATTCTTCCCCGACCACGGACTCTGAACCACCTGTGCCCGTGCCTATCGAATCCGACTGGCGCCGATCACGGAGTTCACCTCCACGGATATCTTTTAGCACTCGCCCTTCGGCGACATACTGAACTCATTAAGTTCTCTCTCCCTGCCAGGAGAGTCCTGGCCGAACTATCTTTGGCAGGATTGGAACGCAGATGACGAAGAAATTCACCGCCCACCACCCACTTAGTAGCCACTGTCGACAATTTGACCGACATGCTCGACTTTGACTCCGAAGACATCGATGGTATGGACGACGATGTGGGAGACGAAGAGGAACCACTTCCCGCAGGGCACTGGACAGCCACCTCATCATATGATATACACATGGTGGACACACCCAAAGAAGGCAATGGCAACGAGACAGCGGAGGATTAACCTTCCAAGAAACAACCCAAGCGCCGACGTCAGCGGCGCCGCTCTAAGTCTCGCCAAAAGCAAAAGCGGTGACACTGGCACATGAGATAATAGCACGCCGGACAGTACCGAAGATGACAAGAATCCACTCCAACAAGATTTAGAGAAGGAGGATGGAGAAGCCAGCCCTCCCGAGAGAGCGGCAGATGGAGAGGCGGAGGATGATAATTACATGCCTCCCTCCGAAGATGAGGCAAGCCTCGACGATGACGAATTTGTCGTGCCTGAGGATCCCGTCGAGCAAGAGCACTTCAAGCGCCGGCTTATAGCCACGACAAATAGCCTAAAGAAAAAGCAGCAGCAGCTTCAAGCTGATCAAGTTTGCTAGCCAACAGATGGACCGATGTCCTTGCGGCCGAGGAATATGAACTCGAACGCCCCTCCAAGAGTTACCCAAAGCGCAGGTTGCTACCCCGACTGGAGGAGGAAGCATTAAAACCTACATCTCCAGCATATGACGCGGCTGATCGGCCACCTTGTGGCCGCGCACTACTAGGGAAAAGATTATACACGCGCTGCTAGTAGCCATTGTACCCGCGTTGCTAGTAGCCATTTTACCCATGCTGCTAGTAGCCTTTTTCCTAGTAGTGGCGATAGAGACGCAATTCAGCCAAAAGCTCGGCCCGCACCCCGACACCACTCAAATAAAAATGTCAAGACACGGGAAACACGCTAGACCAGCGAGACATATTGGAGGACAAAGCAAGACACGCAAGATCGATCTACGGATCACGAGGGCGCACCACAACGCGACGATAACCGTCACGCCAGATACAGTAAAAGTAAATCCGGCTGGGCCAAACACAGCGGACAAATCCCATTTGAGCTGCGTCGCGACATAGCCCAGTACAGAGGTGCCGCACACCCCTTATGCTTCACAGACGAAGTAATGGATCACCAAATCCCAGAGGGTATCAAACCCATAAATATCAAATCATACGACGACACAACAGATCCTACGGTATGGATCGAGGACTTCCTCCTGCACATCCACATGGCCCGCAGTGACGATCTACACGCCATCAAATACCTCCCACTCAAACTCAAAGGACCAGCTCGGCATTGGCTCAATAGCCTGCCAGCAGAATCCATTGGCTGTTGGGATGATCTGGAAGCCGCATTCCTCGACAACTTCCAGCGCACTTATGTGCGACCACCAGATGCCGATGACTTGAGCCACATAATTCAGCAGCCAGAGGAATCGGCCAGGCAATTCTGGACACGGTTCCTGACAAAGAAAAATCAAATCATTGACTGTCCGAATGCAGATGCCCTAGCAGCTTTTAAGCACAACATCCGCGACGAGTTTCTCGCCCGGCACCTTGGCCAGGAAAAGCCGAAATCCATGGCAGCCCTCACGACACTTATGACCCACTTTTACGCGGGAGAAGATAGCTGGCTAGCTTGCAGCAATAACATATCAAAGAACCACGGTACGTAAGATAACAAGGATAGCAATGGCAAGTCACGTCGCAACAAACATAAGCGCCACGTCAATAGCGACAATACCGAGGATACGGCAGTCAATGCCGGATTCAGAGGCTCTAAACCCGGTCAGCGGAAAAAGCCATTCAAAAGAAGCACTCCGGGCCCGTCCAGTTTGGACCGTATACTCGATCTCTCATGCCAAATACATGGCACCCTCGACAAGCCAGCCAACCACACCAACAGGGAATGTTGGGTGTTCAAGCAGGCCGGCAAGTTAAGTGCCAAAGACAAAGATAAGGGGCTACATAGAGATGACGAGGAGGAGCCCCGGCAGCCGAACACCGGAGGATAGAAGAGGTTCCCCCCACAAGTGCGGACGGTGAACATGATATACACAACCCACATCCACAAGAGGGAGCGGAATCGTGCGTTAAGGGATGTATACACATTGGCGCCAGTCGCTCCAAAGTTCAACCCATGGTCCTCCTGTCCGATCACTTTCGATCGCCGGGACCATCCCACTAGTATCCGTCATGGCGGATTGGCTGCACTAGTCCTAGACCCAATCATCGACGGATTTCACCGCACTTGAGTCCTCATGGACGGCGGCAGCAGCCTGAACCTGCTTTATCAGGACGCAGTGCGCAAAATGGGTATAGACCCCTCAAGGATCAAACCCACAAAAACGACCTTTAAAGGCGTCATACCAGGTGTAGAGGCCCATTGCACAGGCTCAGTCACACTAGAAGTGGTCTTCGGATCCCCGGATAACTTCCGAAGCGAGGAGTTAATCTTCGATATAGTCTCGTTCCGTAGTGGCTATCATGAACTGCTCGGGTGAACCGCATTTGTGAGATTCAATGCAGTACCGCATTATGCATACCTCAAGCTCAAGATGCCAGGACCTCAGGGGTTCATCACAGTCAATGGAAACACAGAGCACTCTCTCCGCACGGAGGAGCACATTGCGGCCCTCGCAGCAGAAGCGCAAAGAAGCCTCTTAAGGAAATCCACCAGTTCGGCGATTAAAGACCCGGACACCTTCAAGCGTGTCCGGAGTAATCGGCAACAAGACCGCCTCGCACGTTCCGAGCTCGCATAGCAATGCGGCCCCTGCCCTAGTCCCAGCCAAACGGCGAAATCCGTGCCATGCGTACATAATTACGCATTGAAAATACCATGGACACAGGTGGGGAGGGGGGCACGACTACAGCATGCCCCAAGACGCGGCTCGACTGCACTAGAGGCTTCCCGCTTTGTTATTTTTCTCTCTTTCAGGACTTTAATCTCTGGACACCCTGTCCGGCAGTATGATTGCCGGACACACGATGCAACAACCAAGGAGGCAGAAAGCTACGTCGCACCACGGAACTCCCAGGTGGTCTCCGATAATGAGTCAAATAGTCCTACTTTTTGCTTATCGCACTACTTGTATCATTCTGCTTCGACACACCATTTTGAATAAACTAGTTATTTGGATCACAACAGCCCCTATATAGGGCCTGACAGGGCCCTCCCGAACTTCTGAACTGCTGTCGGCCCGACAGGATCCACTGGATCCCGAGGCTCCCCGACAGGATCCACCTGATCCCGAGCCCGAGCCGCCCCAGCCCCCCTCCTACCCTCGATCCCCGACCTCCCCCCGTGGTCGCCGCCGATCTTCGCCGGATCCGCCACCTCCCCCCCGTCTCCAGCTCCTGGCCGGCCGGATCCGGCCCCTCCCCTCCTTCCCCAGATTCTGGCCGACCACCGGCGCGAGCGAGCGAGCGACGGCGGACGCCAGCGCGAGGGAGCCCATGTCGCCTGGACGCGGCGAAGCTGCCATGGACTTCCGGAAGCCACATACTCCTTCCATATTCACCACCCGACGCATTGGCAGAGAAGATGACGGCCCGACGCAAGCTATGGCGAACGACGCGACGAACGGGGCAACTTCACGGCGAAGGCGGCATCGGAGGCGCCTTCAAATTCAGTAGCGGTACATGAACTTCCTCCCACTTGTTGCCTTCTTCTTCAATCGTCCCTTGCCTGACCTTCTTGCTTCGTGCAGATGAACTTCGCGCCCTATGCAAGTCATGGATTGCCATGCGGTTCCTCTCTAGCTCTCCGACAAATTGCTCACAAGGTGGCCTATCAGCTGCTGGAAAAAGGTTGGCCGAACTTCTAGCCAGGGTATGGTTGAACTTCTTCCCTCTGCTTGTTTTTTTCTTACTGCCATGAGAAGTTCAGGTGGTGTGTAGCATCAGTCCATGAGAAGTTCAGGCTGCCAAAAATAGTAGTAAATCTGCCTGAACTTCACATCCATGAGAAGTTCAGGTACATCTGTGAGCATCAGCCCATGAGAAGTTCAGGCTGCCAAAAATAGTAGTAAATCTGCCTGAACTTCAGATCCATGAGAAGTTCAGGTACATCTGTGAGCATCAGTCCAGGCTACAAAAGCTTTTTTTAAATCTGCCTACTGAAACATGTGAAGTTCATGTAGTCTGTGAGCATCAGTCCCGGCTGCAAATAGTAGAAAATCTGCCTTCTTATAGCCATGCGAAGTTCAGGTAGTTTATGAGCATCAGTCCTGGCTACAAATAGCTATATATATATTAGAAGTTCATGGTGTGAATAATGCTAAGTTCAGTTAGAAAGGTATAGGCAGATGTAACTTGTGTGCTAATAAACATTTTTTTTCTTTTTTGACAGGAAGACGAGAGACGCATGAAGAAGCTCAGAAGTTCCCAGCAGCAAGTACTCAATCCCAAGTCCGTACGCGTTGCACCGACCCCCTCCCCCCTTGCTCGGCCTCGCGCTATTGCATTTGTCAATAGGCCCATTTAAATCCTAAAATAGCAAACATAATTATAATTAAAGAAGTTCAAATAGAAAAGATATAGAAGTTTGGGACTGTTATTCAATGAAGATCTTGAGCATTTTAAAAACATACCCCGTCTTCGATGCTTTGAGTGGTGAAGACCCTCTGCAAAGCATTATCTAGAAAAATTGAGCAACTCTCCCTTCTAATGCATAAATAAAGGTGAACAGAGGCCTATCAGAACAGAGAACCAACTTGGGTCATACACGAACTTCTTTTGTCCATTGTCATTCCAAGAAGAAACAGCCATTATCGTCCTTCAATACCACAACAACAACAATTACAGTAACGTAATTAAACACACTTGATATTTATTCATTGTCTTGACATGTATAATCAGAGTACAGTTGTAACATACTTGTCAGTATCAAGTAATTTCACTGCAGCCTCGAAGTAGTCAAAGAAATCTGGGGCGATCTCCATGTCATCTGTTAACCAATTAACCATGGAAATGAGATGGCATGCGGAAACATCTAAGAACAAGAACCATCAAGGAGATCAGACCTTCTAGAATGATTACTCGACAGAAATCATGCTTAATGAATAGCTCATCCAAGGCCCATTTATAGTGGTCTAAGTTAAGAAACATCGTTAGGACAAGAACCGATCATATCATCAACTCTAAAGAAAACACTCATCAATTCAGGACCACCTACTAGCTATCTTGTAATATGTAACTTTTTCTCCTAGTCTTTCAGTGCGCACAGGCTCAAGATCCACATGCTGCAACACATCAAAGGCAAAAAGAACACCGAGTTCTATCTAAAAAAACAAATCTACACTTAGTAATAGATTTTTTTCAAAACCTCAAATTAACATTTTAAAAACGATTAGCACACAGAAGTTCAGGATAGTTATTCACTGAAGATCGAACAACTACTATAAGTACGAAAATAGACTAGAAAAATAAGAAATATACGCATATTCGTAGGCCAATTACATGGTTGCTCATGGGACTATCAAAAAATCCAAAGCAATGCAAAAGAATGAAAATAACATAAAAAAGAAAGAAACACATAGGGCTTGCTCCATTACCTTGCAAAGAAGGAAAAACAGAAGTTCAAGTATGAACAGTATAGAAGTCTAGCTTGTACAACGACCCTTAGATGATCTGGAAAAAGTGCATGCATACTTGGACTAATCCCATGATTGACCACGAGACAAACTCAAAAAATAACATCTCAAGAACTAAAATTATAAAAAATAAAAAAAAAGAAAATATATAGCACCATGCACCTTTGCCTTGCCAAATATGGAATGCAATGTGGAAAACCAGAAGTTCAACCATTAATTAGAAAGAAGTCCAGCATCTACTGAAGATAGTGGATCATCAAAAATAACAAACCATCAACTGAAGTCAAGCATCTACTTACAGCACAGAAGTTCATGTGCGAAAGTCCTAGCAGTCCAGCTTGTACAACAGAACGAAAATTGATTGAAACAACAACCCCGATTAAATTTGGTTCCTAGATTTAATCGTTTGGGTCAATTCCAACATGTCAAAATCCATTTCGAATGTCGTCATACTCCAGATAAAACATCCAAAAAAGATCCGCCATCAATTAGTGCGCTCGAACAACAAACCGTGACGGGAGGCAGAACGTGCAATCCGCAATTTCGGAATGAATGACCCAGCCAAATCGAATTAACAAAACGGGGAGGATTCAACCGCCATTTCGAACGTCATCATGCTCCGGATAAATAAGAAAATGATCCCCATCATACTGTCCCACGAACAAAAAACCACGGCGGGAGGCAGAAGATCCAATCACCGGATTTCGATTTGTATGAGCTCGCATATTCAAATTAACGACATGGGCAGAATTTTGTCTCACTAATGCACACAAATCCACACCCAATTTGAACAGAAAACCTACAAATCTAGAACAGCGGCCGAAACCAATCCCGCAGACGAAGAACAGAGGTGGCGGAACACCAAATCGAATTCGTTCGAAAATAACAACAAATCATGACATAAACTCGTACCTAAACCCAATTCTCATCCTATTAGGGATTCTAGAACATCCAGTACATGCAAAACACTTGTGACAGACCCATGTTCATCACTGCCCGAGAGCAAATCCGCCAACCAGCTAGATTCCTAATCAAAACAAGCATTTAGATTCTAAAAACCGTGTAAACATTACACTTACATCGCCAACAACACGAACGATCATAAAAACTTGCGGTAGAAGGCACGGTTGAGAAGGTAGCCCGAAGGTCGGGTTTGTACAGAGGGAAGGTCAGGCGCGTTACTCAGGCAGTTCAGGTTGTGATCAGAATATTATTCTGATCCCGTGATCAGAATAGTGTTTATATAGCACTAGACTATTACCGCATTCTCTATTCTTTCTTTATATATATATGTTCGTTCATGACATTCAGCACCCGTACACTCTGGTACGGCCAATATGCCAGGGGCTTAAGCGTACCCCATAATACGGCGTGAGAAGTCCGAACACTTTCGAAAGTGCGGGACCCCAAACTAATAGAATTATATGCATCAGCTCCGAATCATGTCTTGGGTCAATATTTGGGTTTGCCCGACTCCCATGTTTTGGTACCTTACGTTCCGCTATATCGGCTAAGGTAGCACTAGGAGAACTACTGCGATTCGAGCGAGGAGTCCCTAAATACTTATGCCGCTTCGAGCGAGGAGTCGGCTTTGTCCGGATTAAGGCGTGTATAGCGCCCCGAATTCGGCCTTCCGAATACTAGGGGCTTCGCCAAAATTTCAAATTATAGACTTCTATGGCTAAGTGAGAGTGATAAAGAATTATAGTCTGATTGCCTTGTTCGTTGTGCTGAGCACCTCCCTCGAAAGACCCAACAATGGGTAAAAGAGTGCTTAGATTTATCCCGAACACCCCAACACTCGTGGCATGGGGGCAGAAGCCGACGACTGGCCATCTCTCAGATTTAACAAATAGCCGCATAGAAGGTAATATTTGAAATTCAAACAAGCGTTGCATAGCGCATATGAACAAGTTTTCATAATACAGGATCACACAAGCAAGTTTATTCAAAAATTACATCCTTCGCACACTCGTCTGTCACAAGACGGGCACCCTCATAATACATCTCAGGGTGGCGATGCTCCTTGCCCTACGGCGGCCCCTCCTTCACCAGCTTCTCGGTGTCCATCTTGGCCCAGTGCACCTTCGCACGGGCAAAGGCTCGGCGTGCACCTTCGATGCTGACGGACCACTTTATGCCCTCCAGCTGTGGGCAGGCATCCACAAGCCACCTCACCAGGCCGAAGTAGCTATTGGGAAGGGAGTCGCCAGGCCACATCCGGACTATAAGGCCCCTCATGGCCTGTTCGGCCGCCTTGTGCAGCTCGACCAGTTACTTCACTAGTTGCTCATAGGCATCAGATGTTCGGTCCTAGTATACTGAAACCAGAACAAGTTCTTCGTCGAGCTTCCCTCCTCGGCCTGGTAATATTTCACGGCATCCGACACGCTATGGGGCAAATCTGTGAATGCTCCTGGAGAGCTCCAGACTCGGTTAAGTAACAAGTAATTGACTTTCACATGCTTGATTTGCATATTGAATGCCTTACCCGCCGCTATCTTCCTCATCGCCTCAATTTCCTGGAGGGCCTTTTGGGCTTCAGCCTTGGCATGCTTGGTACTCTCGAGGGCCGCGGCAAGCTCGGACTCTCGCGTCTTCGAGTCAAGCTCCAAAGTCTCGTGTTTCTTCACGAGAGCCTGGAGCTCTTGCTGCACCAATCCCACCCGTGCCTCTTGTTTCTCCCACTCGGTGCGCTTCTTGGCCGCTTTGTTTTCGGCCTCGGACAATGCCTGCTTCAGGGTCGCCACTTCGATAGTGGCCCCTGGCACAGATGTTCCTGTCAGTTCGCAACCACATTTTCTTTTTCATATGGACAAGGCATTACTTACCTTTGTTCTCCTCGAGTTGCCTCTTGGCAAGGCCGAGTTCTTTCTCGGACCGCTCGAGGTTCTGCTTCAGTGCGGCGACCTCCGCAGTCAGTGCGGTAGAGGTCAGCAGCGAAGCCTACATACGCATACAGACATACTTATATTAGACTCCTGCAGATATTTTTTGATCCTCTATTCGGCTTTTCTTTGTGAACACCAAACAGAGCATCAGGGGCTATTGTCTATGCGGTAATACTTTTCCCATATTTTAAATACTTACCTCAAAGCCTGTTAGAAGGCTCGTACAGGCTTCAGTCAGTCCGCTCATGGCGGACGGAACCTTCTTGATCACCACACTCATAATAGTGCGGCGCTCTTCGTCGAGGGAAGCGCCGTGAAGCACTCCCAGCATTTCGTCCGGCGCCTCTGGATGGACAGAGGTCACCGGCACCGACGGCTTGCCCCTCTTGGAAGGGGCCGCCTGCCCGAGTCCGGAACCACTGGAGGTTCCGGCGTGGTGTCCGGCTGCGGGCCAAACTTGGAGCCCCTGGGAGCCTTGCTACCTTTGCTCCTGGAGTTCGGAAGGTCGCCTTGAGGCGCCTCCGGGACTGTATCCCCCCGGCTCGGTGCCCCTTGAGACAGTACCTCCGCATTGTCTGTAGGGCAAGGAGAGGTGGCGGTTGGAAGTGTATCACTATCCATGTCCGACGAGTCCAAGGAACCGTCTGACGATGATACGTCGATACAGGCTTGGGGCGGACTGCATAATCATATTCGATGTTAGTACAAGCAGTGCAACAAAAGTATGCTATGAGCTACTCTAGTATTCGAATACTTACGACCTCTCCGGGGGCTTGGCCCTGAGCAGCCACTCGTCTTCGCCATCAGCGGCAATGGTGGAACAGTCCAGAAGGAGAGTCCTTCCCTTCTTGGACCCTTCGGCCTCCCCGGTTGGGGCGACCTTCCTCTTCATGTCTCCTCTGACTGGAGGGGGAGAGTCTTCGTCTTCCTTCTCCTCGTTTTCATGGGAGGAGTGTGTCTCGGAGTTATCGGACGATGAGTCCGATACCACCTGGCATAGGGAACTCTTTTGGGTTCCCTTAGCCTTCTTCTTGGTCTTTTCCGGCACCTCATAAGTAGCCAGAGTCCGTATCTCCGTCAGGAGAGCGTTTGCAGGGTCATCGGGCAGAGGGGCCAGACAGTTAATCTGCTCAAATGTCTCCATGCAGTCCTGTCAAAGGCATGGGAGCTCAGACCCCGCACATGGTTAAGATATGAGAAATAAATACCCTGCCAGATGTACAGAACTTACCGGATTCGCCAGACGCTTCGCGCTTAGCCCGCGGTCCTCGGTAAGAGAAGGAGCGACTTCGGCGCCCTTGAACCGCACCTTCTAGACATCCTTATGCGTCGTGTCGAAGAGCTCGCACAGAGTCTGGTGCTGGGCCGGGTCGCACTCCCATAAGTTGCAAGCCCGTTGTTGACACGGGAGGATCCTGCGAAAGAGCATGACCTCGACTATGTTGACAAGCTTAAGTTTCTTCCTTGTCATGTTCCGGATACACTTCTGGAGTCCGTCCAGCTGCACCAAAGAGCCCCAAGATAGGCCCTTCTCCTTCCAGGAAGTGAGCCGCGTGGGGATTCCGGATCGAAATTCGGGGGCCGCCACCCAGTTGGTGTCGCGCGGCTCGGTGATGTAGAACCACCCCGATTGCCACCCCTTTATAGTCTCCACGAAGGAGCCCTCGAGCCATGTAACGTCGGGCATTTTGCCCATAATGGCTCCGCCGCATTCCGGTTGTTAGCCGCCTACTACCTTCGGTTTGATATTGAAGGTCTTCAGCCAGAGGCCGAAGTGAGGCCTGAGGCGGAGGAAAGCCTCGCACACGAGGATGAATGCCGAGATGTTGAGAATGAAGTTCGGGGCCAGATCATGAAAGTCCAGCCCATAATAGAACATGAGGCCGCGAATGATTGGATTTAGGAGAAACCCCGGTCCATGGACGAAGCGGGGGAGGAAAACCACCCTTTCGTGTGGTTTCGGGGTAGGGACGATCTACCCCATGGCTGGCAGCCGGTGCGCGATATCTGCGGCTAAGTATCTGGCTCCGTGTAGTTTTTTCATGTGTCCCTCCATGATGGAGGAGGCCATCCACTTTCCTCCTTCTCCGGACATATTTGGAGAGAGTTGAGGAGAAGGATGTGGACTTGGGCGTTGGAGCTCGAGTGCGCAAGAATGGATGGGCAACGAGGAAGAAGGCGTCGGTGAAAAAAGGTGAGATCTTATCCCTTTATAAGGGCGGACTAAACTATGCGCCCCCACTAGCCTGGCAAAACTCGCTTATCCCCCAAGCGATGTAATTGATGTCGCGGTTGGGTTACCCACGCCCGTATTGATGAGAATCCCATAATAAGAGGAACATGATCTCTGCTTTGACAAGACGTGTCAAGAAACCGCCTCACGTTATGTGCGGGGCTGGTTAAAGAAAAACCGTTCAAATAATTACCGGGCCGTGGCGTGATGTCATGTTGCCAAAATGTGTCAGCAGATTAGATTTGTTGTAATATTATTCTCTCTACGGTGGTATGTGGAACTTATTTTGCAGGGTCGGACACTATCCTTTTATTCAAACTATTCCGTGGTGTATTCGGAGGAGGAACCCGCCTTGCAATGTCGAAGACAACACTGTGCGCCGGACTCATCGTCATTGAAGCCTGGTTCAGGGGCTACTCAGGGAGTCCTGTATTAGGGGGTCTCCGGACAACCGGACTATATCTTTGCCCGGACTGTTGGACTATGAAGATACAAGATTGAAGAATTCGTCCCGTGTCCGGATGGGACTCTACTTGGCATGGAAGGCAAGCTAGGCAATACGGATATGCATATCTCCTCCTTTGTAACCGACCTTGTGTAACCCTAGCCCCCTTCGGTGTCTATATAAACCGGAGGGTTTTAGTCCGTAGGACAACATACGATCATACCATAAGCTAGCTTCCATGGTTTAGCCTCTCTGATCTCGTGGTAGATCTACTCTTGTACTACTCATATTATCAAGAATAATCAAGCAGGACTTAGGGTTTTACCTCCATCAAGAGGGCCCGAACCTGGGTAAAACATCGTGTCCCCTGCCTCCTGTTACCATCCGCCTTAGGTGCACAGTTCGGGACCACCTACCTGAGATCCGCCGGTTTTGACACCGACAAGGTTTCATTGTGTTTTACGATACGGAGCCTCCGCCAAGCCCTAATCTCTCTTGGGAGGGCTGATCTGGAGTCCATCCGGGGCTCCAGAGAGGGGAATCTGTCGCCGTCGTCATCATCAACCTTCCTCCATCACCAATTTCATGATGCTCACCACTGTGCGTGAGTAATTCCATCATAGGCTTGCTGGACGGTGATGGGTTGGATGAGATTTACCATGCAATTGAGTTAGTTTTGTTAGCGTTTGATCCCTATAGCATCCATTATGTTCTAAGATTGATGTTGCTATGACCTTGCTATGCTTAATGCTTCTCAGTAGGGCCCGAGTGCCACGATTTCTGATCTCAACCTATTATGTTTTCTTGAATATATGTGAGTTCTTGATCCTATTTTGAAGTCAATAGTCACCTACTATGTGTTATGATCCGGCAACCCCTAAGTGACAAAAATCGGGACCACTCCCGGTGATGACCATAGTTTGAGGAGTTCATGTATTGACTAAGTGTTAATGCTTTGTTCCAGTACTCTATTAAAAGGAGGCCTTAATATCCCTTAGTTTCCAATAGGACCCCGCTGCCACGGGATGGTAGGACAAAATATGTCATGCAAGTTCTTTTCCATAAGCACGTATGACTATATTTGGAATACATGCCTACATTACACTGATGAACTGGAGCTAGTTCTGTGTAACCCTATGTTATAACTGTTGCATGAGGAATCGCATCTGACATAATTATCCATCACTAATCCATTGCCTACGAGCTTTTCACATATTGATCTTTTCTTAGTTACTTTTCCTTTGCCACTGTTACGATTACTACAGAAACCACTATTGTTACTTTTTCCACCGTTACCGTTACTTCCATACTACTTCCCTACTAAATACTTTGGTCTAGATATTAAGTCTTTCAGGTGTGGTTGAATTGACAACTCAACTGCTAATACTTGAGAATATTCTTTGGCTCCCCTTGTGTCAAATCAACAAATTTGGGTTGAATACTCTACCTTCAAAAAATGTTGTGACCCTACTTGTGGGTTATCAGCTGTGGGGTCTCAGGGAGAACAGGGAAGTCCTCGAACCGGCATAGGGGCGCGGCGGCGGGCGGATCGGGGGACCGTAGATGGCGACGGCGGATCAGACCCACGAAGGACGATGGGGACACCTTGTCGGCCACCTCACCGGTGTTGGGCGAAAAGGCCAAGATAAACCTCCTTTTGGCCATTGGCTCCTCGTGCTCCCCAGCACACATGCTGAGGTTGTGGATGGAGGCGCTGGCGATGGTGGCTGAGGGAGTCCTGGACTAAGGGGTCCTCAGGCGTCAGGCCTGTTAGCCATGGGCCGGACTGATGGGCTGTGAAGATACGAAGACCGAAGATTGCACCCTTGTCCGTATAGAACTCTCCTTGGCGTGGAAGGCAACCTTGTGTAACCCTAGATCCTCCAGATGTCTATATAAGCCAGAGGACTTAGTCCTGAGGGGGGGAGATTCATTATCATAGTGATACGTCTCCAACGTATCTGTAATTTTTTATTGTTCCATGCTATTATATTATCTGTTTTGGATGTTAATGGGCTTATTTTTACACTTTTATATTATTTTTGGGACTAACCTATTAACCGGAGGCCCAGCCCAAATTGCTGTTTTTTGCCTATTTCAGTATTTCACCAGAAAGGAATATCAAAAGGATTCGAAATGGAATGAAACCTTCGGGACTATTATTTTTGGAACAAACGTGATCCAGGGGACTTGGAGTGGACGTCAAGAAACAATCGAGAAGTCCAAGAGGTAGGGGGCGCGTCCACCCCCCTGGGCGCGCCCTCCACCCTTGTGGGCCCCTTGTTGCTCCACCGACCTACTTCTTCCTCCTATATATATCCATATACCCCGAGAACATCCAGGAGCACCACGAAACCATATTTCCACCGCCACAACCTTCTGTACCCAAGAGATCCCATCTTGGGGCCTTTTACGGAGCTCCGCCGGAGGGGGCATTGATCACGGAGGGCCTCTACATCAACTCCATGGCTTCTCCGATGATGTGTGAGTAGTTTACTTCAAACCTTTGGGTCCATAGCTAGTAGCTAGATGGCTTCTTCTCTCTCTTTTGATCTCAATACAAAGTTCTCCTCGAATATCTTATAGATCTATTCAATGTAATCATCTTTTGCGGTGTGTTTGTCGAGATCCGATGAATTGTGGGTTTATGATCAAGTTTATCTATGAACAATATTTGAATCTTCTCTGAATTCTTTTATGTATGATTGGTTTATCTTTGCAAGTCTCTTCGAATTATCAGTTTGGTTTGGCCTACTAGATTTATCTTTCTTGCAATGGGAGAAGTGCTTAGCTTTGGGTTCAATCTTGCGGTGCTCGATCCCTAGGACAGAAAGGGAAACGACACGTATTGTATTGTTGCCATCGAGGATAAAAATATGGGGTTTATATCATATTGCATGAGTTTATCCCTTTACATCATGTCATCTTGCTTAAGGTGTCACTCTGTTCATATGAGCTTAATACTCTAGATGCATGCTGGATAGCGGTCGATGTGTGGAGTAATAGTAGTAGATGCAGAATCGTTTCGGTCTACTTGTTATGAACGTGATGCCTACGTACATGATCATACATAGATATTCTCATAATTATTCGCTTTTCTATCAATTGGTTGACAGTAATTTGTTCACCCACCGTAATACTTATGCTATCTTGAGAGAAGCCACTAGAGAAACCTATGGCCCCCGGGTCTATTCTCCATCATACAAGTTTCCAGTCTACTTCATTTTTCAACATTTACTTTCAATCTATATCATAAAAATACCAAAAATATTTATCTTAATATTATCATATCTATCAGATCTCACTCTTGCAAGTGGTCGTGAAGGGATTGACAACCCCTTTATCGCGATGGTTGCGAGGTTCTTATTTGTTTGTGTAGGTATGAGGTGACTCGCACGTGGTCTCGTACTGGATTGATACCTTGGTTCTCAAAAACTGAGGGAAATACTTATGCTGATTTACTGCATCACCCTTTCCTCTTCAAGGGAAAACCAACGCAGTGTTCAAGAGGTAGCACATAGACATACAAGCTAGACCCCTAGGATTTAGCCATTACGATCTCGAGGTAGATCAACTCTTGTAACACTCGTATTCATCAATATCTATCAAGCAGGACGTAGGGTATTACGTCCATAGAGAGGGCCCGAACCTGGGTAAACATCATGTCCCCTGTCTCCTGTTACCATCGACCTTAGACGCACAGTTCGGGAACCCCTACCCGAGATCCGCCGGTTTTGACACCAACATTGGTGCCTTCATTGAGAGTTCCACTGTGTCGTCGACAACAAGATCGATGTATCGCCGTGTTCTCAAGGATAATATGACCATCAGAGGAACGCTGGCTCCAGGCCAAACCCTCTGACTGGGTGGCTTTACCATGACCGCCCGTTCGGTCATTAAGCCGACAGTGACCTCTCGGGTCATCAAAAACCCCCTTCGTATCGACTCCAAACACTCCAAGCAGATGGATCCGGTGGAGCTTTCATCCTTAAATGAGCTCCTAGATCGCATCGCCACCGTGGGGGTCGCTACATACTACGATCGGATTGGGCTTAAACCCGATCAGAGAAAAATGAAATCTCCACCGATCACCCACCATATAGCGGTAGTCAATGAGCGAGTCGAAAACTCTTCCTCCATATTAAGGATGGACTATGTTTGGATCTTCGGTCTTGAAGAGCCGGACACCTACCCGCCACGTGATGCATCCTGCCCTCCGAACATAGAATCAGACGACGGGCCTAAGAAATTAGTGACATCCCGGAGCCCGATCTGCTAAGTTCGGAAGACCTTCAGACTCCGGATCCAAAACTGGGGCAGGGTTCAAATTTAAATCCACCCACCCACCCGAATGCAAGCACTCTCATGAGCATAAAACAGCAGTCTCAGGAAACGGTCCACCACTTCTGGGCGAGATTCCTTCTTATCAAAAACAAGATTAAAGATTGTTGCAATGAGGAAGCGATCTCAGTGTTCCGCAACAATTGCAGGGACGAAGGAATCCTCAATGCCATCAACCGCCATCGCATCATACACTTTGCTAACTTGGCAACTATCATAAAGAAGTACAGTGCAATGGAAAGTGACTGGAAAATTCAAGGAGCTCGTTGGGAATCATCGGTCCCCACTAAACCCCTTATTTAGGCGAAAAGGGTGCACCCTTGCAACACGCCCGGTTCCATAGCAAAGAAATACAAGTCCAGTATGGGGTGCGGAACCGTTCTGGAAGCATGACTAGATGGGCCATGCAAAATACACGCAACACCGGATAACATACCAACACATAGCCTTAGAGCATGTTGGATACTCCGGCAAGTGGCCAAGAGCGGTGAGGATATCCTCACCAAGAATAACCCTAAAGAACACCCGCCGAGGACAATGACGATCTTCGAGACTTTCGCCTCAAACAATAGGCGCAAAAGAGCACTACGCGGACTCGCCGAAGTCTGTCAAATAGCAGCGATAAACCGTTGGAATGACATGGCTATAACTTTTAATGTCGGCGATGAACCAAAATACAAGACAGTCCGAGCACGAGCCGCCTTGGTCCTCAGTCCAATCGTGGATGGCTTTCGGCTCACTAAGGTCCTCATGGGTGGTTGCAGCGGACTAAACCTCGTCTATGAAGATACACTCCACAAAATGGAAATAGACAGGAGCTGCATTGAGCAAAGCAGCACGATCTTCCGAGGAATTATTCCCAGTCGGGAGGCGCAGTGTGCGGGAAAAATAACACTCGACGTGGTATTCAGCACGCTGGAGTATTATCGGTCCGAAGAAATAACCTTCCAAGTGGCCCCTTTCAACAGTGGCCCCTTTCAACTCGTTTTACGCGCTTCCAAGCAGTACCCCATTATGGATACACGAACCTTAAGATGCCTGGGCCCAATGGTATAATCACACTAGCTAGTGATCCGGACATAGCACTCCGCGCCGAGAATAAAACCGCATCCTTGGCCCTCGAGGCATTATCTGAAGCCCTCGTGGCCAAAGAATTAACCGTGCTGTGCTCCATGCTGGACAGGGATGATGTGGTCCTAGAAAAATTACCGAAATCCACCTCCTTCAAACCAGCGGAAGAAATAGCCAAATTCCAAGTCCATCCAGCGGACCCCAAGAAGACAACATCCATCGGAGCACAATTAGACCCCAACGGTTGACGCCACACTACGAGAGTTCCTGCGCGAGAATTGGGATATATTCGCCTGACACCCTTCCGATATGCCAGGTATCCCTCGCGAATTTGGTCGAACACAGCCTCAATATATTAAAGGGATATAAACTGGTTAAGCAAACACTGCGGTGCTTTTCCGAACCCAAACGTCAAGCTAATGGGGAGGAGCTAGACAAGCTAATTGAGGCCAGATTCATCAGGGAAATAAAACATTCGGACTGGCTGGCAAACCTGGTGATGATATCAAAGAAGGAAAAATCATGGCGGTTGTGCATCGATTTTAAAGACCTCAATAAGGCTTGCCCTAAGGATCCCTTCCCCCTCCCCCGCATTGATCAAATCATTGATGCTACCGCAGGACACGACTCACTATGTTTTCATGATATATATTCCGGATACCATCAAATTAAAATGAAGGAGTCCGATCAAGCTGCCAGAGCATTCATTACCACATATGGGCCATTCTGCTTCAACTCCATGCCCTTCGGGCTCAATAACGCCGGCGCCACATACCAACGCATGATCCAAACATGCCTGGAGAAACAGATCGGCAAGACAGTCAAAACTAGGCGCATCGAAACATTAATAGATAATTTACGTCTCACATTCGATAACCTTCGCGTATGACATTAAGCTCACCCCTGAAAAGTGTGTTTTCTGTGTCCCCGCCGGAAAACTGCTGGGCTTCATCATTTTCAACAAAGGAATTGAAGCAAATCCAGCCAAAATCTGAGCTATGTCACAATTGGCTATGCCAACAGACCTTAAACAAGTTCAAAAGCTCGCGGGTTGCATGGCAGCTTTAAGCCGCTTTATCTCCAGATTGGGAGAAAAGGCACTACCACTCTATCGCCAAAATGGGAGAAAAGGCACTGCCACTCTATCACCTTCTATTGCGAACCGATCAGTTTGAGTGGACGGATGCGGCAACAGCCGGACTGGAGGAAATAAAAACCCTTCTTGTGAGCAGCCCAATCCTGGCCGCGCCCAAGGTCGGTGAACCGATGTTATTATACATGTCGACAACACATCAGGAGGTGAGCGCCGTGCTCGTCATCGAACGAGAACAGACACAAATTCCCACTTCAGAAGCCAGTATACTATGTATCCACTGTCCAGACACCATGCAAATCCCGGTACCCCCATTCTCAAAACATAGAATACGCGGTCTTCATGGCTTCCCGAAAGCTCCATCACTACTTCCAGGAGTGTTCGATCATGTTGGCTTCTGAAGTACCACTCAATGACATTATAAACAACCGTGATGCCACGGGCCGGATTGCCAAATGGTCCATTGAGCTCCTTCCATTTGATATTACATACAAACCACGTCGAGCTATTAAATCCCATGTACTGGCTGACTTCATCGCCGAATGGACAGAGGCCGAACTCCCTAAAGAGTACGGCGCAAATTCCAATCGGGTTATGTATTTCGATGGCTCGAAACTGATGGCAGGGCTAGGGGCGGGCATCGTCTTAACATCACCAACTGGAGACGTCATTCAGTATGTTCTCCAAATACTATACACAGACTCCAACAATGCAGCCGAATACGAGGCCTTATTGCATGGTCTCTGGATGGCTGTCTCCATGGGCATACAATGCCTAGAAGTGTGCGGGGACTCAAACCTTGCAATACCTCAAATAAATGGAGACTTCGACGCCAAAGATCCAAAGATGGCAGCTTACTGTAATGCCATCATAAAAATGTCGGCCCGGTTCGAGGGGCTCGAGTTCCACAATGTGGCTCGAGAAAGTAATCAGGCGGCGGACGTCCTTGCTCGTATCGGCGCTAAGCGCGACCCCGTTCCACCTAATATCTTTCTGGAAAGGCTTTTTAAGCCATCCGTGGTGTGGCAAGGGGAAAACGGTAACACTAGTTCGGATCCGAACATAACCCCAAATTCTGGAAACACCGAAATAAAACCGTCGGCGCATCTCATCATGGCAGTCATTGCCCCATGGACCGAACCCTTCCTGGCCTAGCTTAACAGGAAGAAGGTTCCTGAGGACTAGAATGAGGCCCGCTGCATTGTCCGGCGTTTGAAGGCCTACAAGGTTCATGGCGGAGAGCTTTATAAGAAAAGCGCTACCGGAGTTCTTCAAAGATGTATCTCCGAGGAAGAGGGGCGACAACTCTTGGCCGAGATTCACGCCGGACTCGGAGGTCACCATGCCGCAACTCGGGCCCTTGTTAGGAAGGCCTTCCGTAATGGGTTTTATTGGCCGATGGCCCGAGCAGATGCACAAGACCTTGTCCAACATTGCGTCGGATGCCAACTCTTCGCCAACAAAAGCCATATGGCCCCCACTACCTTACAAACAATCCCCATCACTTGGACTTTTTCGGTCTGGGGACTCGATATGGCCGTGCCCCTTAAAGGAGGAAGCCATAAGAGAAAGTATATGCTGGTCACAGTGGATGAATTCACTAAGTGGATATAGGCCAAACCAGTCAAAACGGCCGAAGCAGGGACGATAATAGATTTCATATCCGGCGTGGTACACCATTATGGTGTCCCACACAGCATGATCACCGATAATGGTTCTAATTTCCCAGCCAATGAAGTGAAAACCTAGCGCGCTAATCTGGGCATTAAGCTTGATTACGCCTCTGTCTATCACCCGCAAACAAACGGTCAAGTCGAACGAGCTAATGGTCTTATTATGAGCAGCATCAAACCTGGACTAGTGTGGTCTTTGAAAGAATCAGACAAGCACTGGGTGGAGGAACTTGACTCCGTACTCTAGGGGCCGCGGACCACACCCAACCGCACTACTGGATATACACCTTTCTTCATGGTGTACGGTGCAGAAGCAGTGTTACCCTGCGATATTATTCATGACTCACCTCGAGTGCACATGTACGAAGAGAGAGAAGCCAAGCTTGATCGGCAGGATAACTTAGATGCCCTAGAGGAGGACGCGACGTTGCAAAACCCCAGTCCTCATTTTATCAACAACAGGCTCGCAGGTATCAAAGCAGAGAAGTACGGGCCAAGACTTATAACGTTGGCGCACTCGTTCTACGCCTGCCAGAGAATAAAAAGGACAAACTCAGGCCCAAGTGGGAGGGGCCCTTCATCATTGACGAAGTCCTCACCGGAGGAGCGTATCGCCAGCGTGATGCGTCAGACAATCACCTGGAGCCGAACCATAGCGCCGAACTCTGTGTTCGTCTCCTTCCTCCTGTTATTAACGTTATTTTTCTCTCTCTCTTTGCGTTTTTTATCTTTTTTTATTTTTCTCTTTAGCCCTACGACTTTAGTACAACTAGACTATCCTCCCCAGATGCGTACATCCCCACATATGTACGTTCATTATACCTGGGGGCTTCTTGTACAGAAGCTTGCTATTATCCTTTGAGCATCAAGCTCACCACATATGTCTTTTTCCATATGTACCTTTTCTTCGCCATTATATGCATCGATATGACTTAAGTTTTGGCCAAGCTGGGTTGCCTGGCTCCTGCCACTACAAAAAAAATACATTTCTGTGATGATACGTGTTTGTCATAGTAGGTCGCGTTTTTGTCATGCATGTACATCCATGACAAATTTATGACATAATCAAGATAGTTATACTTGTGCTATCGTAGAAGTGTTCCATGACATTACCAAAATTATCATCACGAAAGTGTCCACTTCCATGACGATAAATCGCACGTCACAGAAGTGCTTTCATAAAGGGTGACCGACACGTGGCATCCACCGTAACGGAACACCGTTAAGCTATCGGGTCGGGTTTTGGATCCGATAACCCGTTAACAGCCCGGACCAATGGAAAACACGTGTTGGCTCATCGTTGGGACAGATGTCATCCACTCACTAGACAAAAGGCGCCTATGATATGTCGACACGTGCCATGGCCCAACAGTGCCACATTCCTGTGAAAAGGCTGGACCGTTTGACTTGGTCAAAAGCTGGCGGGCTGGCCCATGGAAAGCGTGTTAACAGCATGTTCGCATATAGCCCATTTACAGCCTGCTAATCCAAGGCCCATTACGCCCTATCTGAATTAGGCCCAGTAGCGTCATCTGGGCCATCCAATATGATTCCAGCCCATTTTCACTTCTGGCCCATGTATAGCCCATGACGTATTTTGGCACAAATGAGGCCCTTTTTAACTCTTGCCCATTAGCGGCCCGTGCTGAAACTGGCCGGTAATGAATAGTGTATTACTTTACACCCATTAACGACCCGTGGTGAAACTGGCCCATAATGAATAGTGTGTCACTTTATACCCATTAACGGCCCGTTATTCCGTTGGGCCGTTTCCAGCCCAAGTTAACTTTTGGCCCTCTGAGGGCCCATTTATTATTGGGCTCATTTGCAGCATTCGGTTACTTATGGCCCGTTACTGTCATTTTCTGCTTGTTGGCCAAATTCAGCCCGTCGTTACAGTTGGCCCATTTGTGGACCATTAGTCTGTTGGGCCATTTTCATAGCATCACCAAATACGGCCTATTAACGGCCCATTATGGTCAGCCCATAAAATGTACAATTTCGATTAAAGGCCCATCTACGGCCAATTAAAGGCCCGTACAAGACCCATAAATGAGTCGGCGGCCCATGGATCCTACGAGACGTAGAAGGCCCATGGATCCTATGAGACGTAGAAGGCCCATGGATCCTACGAGACGTAGAAGGCCCATGGATCCGACGGCCCGTGAAGGTCCATGGTCGGGGGAGTTGGCCCCCGTTTGAATGATATAGCATATTCAAAGAAGTATCCTACTCAATACTATCACCTCTAAAAAGCATACACTATACAACAAAGAGATCAAGGCATAGAAAGGTAGAATAATCCTACACTATACAATAAAGAAATTACAGCCGATTTTACCCACTGGGCATTATGGTTCGGCACAGGTGATAATAAAGCATACACAAACAACAAATTACATATACTGGGCAAATACAGCTCATACACCATGGACGCGCATCAACTTAACTCCATTTGAACTATAATCTCTTCAGAAAATAGGATTGGCCGGATTTAGATAGCACAAATTTCAGTCTGCAAAATCTACAATTCCTTCATGGTTACCTTAGTGTCTTGTTTCATTTTTTGACTCCTACATCTAATACCTGCATGTCCAGTCTCAGCTTGTTGATTATAAGTTGACACTCGTGTACACATTGTCTTGACACCTCTAGTTGATGCTCGAGAACATCAGAACATTCCAATTCCAATCCATAATCATTCAGTAATGGCCATGCCGCACTGCTTGTAGATCTTTGTGTTGCTATCACTTCATCCTGAAATGTTTCTGTAAGTACACATGACAAGGGCAAAAATATAGTTACAACAGTGAAGCGAACAAGACACTATTTTGTACTGCATGGCAGAACAGGACTAACAATAATGTTACACGTCACATTAAAAAAATATAATTTTACACGTCATGAAGCATAAGCAGGTGATATTTTAAAAATTATAAAAAAGATAGTTTGTGCAGCCTGCATACAGAAATCCCTCTTAGCTCACTAGAGGAGCATGACGTTGGGGCCCAATCAAAAACAAAGAAAAGTTACAAATTTAGACACCATGTTGTGTATAAGTAAGCAATCAGTTGGTCATTTTGTGCCTCAATTAAAGTCTTAGGGAGCATAATGAACAGTAGAGGGTTTCATACAAACATACTACAGCAGGCAAAACTATGCAATCATTAGCGTCGTATAAACTAGATTTTGAGCCTCATGCAATAATAGTTGGTTAATAGACTTCAAAGCTTCAGGCACACTTCGGCAGAGTAATTAAATGGTAAGGACTTTAATTATGTCAACTAATAGTGATACAAGTACCGAACATCAGGCATGATTATTTGTGCATCTCATTAACTGAGGATAAATAAAGCAATTGAAAAGAGAAAATTAACTATGCATGAAACAAACAAGGAATTGAACTGTTGAGTTGCATACAGTGACTTACCTTAGCAGGTTGAAGAGGCTCAGCGCAACTCCTACTTCTCTTGCAAGGCTCCTTCCTAACATCTTGTACTTCGAAATCCTCAATCTTATCTTCATTGCACCCCCTCTGCAAGGTGACACAAACTAGTTACTCATCTCCTTGGAAGTTAAATATGCATACTTTCCAGTCTATGAACACAAAAGGATGAGATTATAACAAAACAACACCACATAATGAAACATGCCGCATCTCTTGCACTTGCACACAATGAAATGAGCATTTACTAT
Organism: Triticum dicoccoides; assembly: GCF_002162155.2. Classification (NCBI taxonomy): domain Eukaryota; kingdom Viridiplantae; phylum Streptophyta; class Magnoliopsida; order Poales; family Poaceae; genus Triticum; species Triticum dicoccoides. The sequence continues at coordinate 48,443,324 of NC_041390.1, read as the reverse complement.
GTCTACGCTATGTAAAAACTAGGCATACATTCGAACTGGATCTCCAGGTACTCTTGGAGAGCCTACTGTAGTGTACAGCCAAACCTTTATGTTACCTATTAGTTAGACAAGGCCCCACTACATCAGCCCTTAGTGTTTAAATCGTTGACAAGCTCTGTTAGAGTGTCAGGTCAAGAACAACAAGTAATCAAAGCAAACAGTCCTAGTATGGCTGGCTGATGCAAACAAGCAATTGAACAGATGTGTGAGCAAATCTTACATATCATGAAAAGAAGCAAAGAAGGAGGCTTAAAGACCATCACTTGACTGACCAGATTTAAGGGGCATTTAAAAATCATGTGCAACGTATGAACTAACATAACCATTGCATATTCCAGATTCTACAATGGAATGCACATGTATTAGGTTATGCCATGTATGATGATGCCTAAATGTATAGATAGCAGGCAGGGGTGATTCATCATTGCACGCACAATTGAATTGCAGGTTAAGGGCCAGTTCAATTCCGCCGTTTAAGGGTATATTGTCAAAATAAGCCATAAAAGATGTAAAGAAGTCATTTTTGAGTTATCGGCTTGGGCTTAACTAATTTCGCTTTGGAGGGGGGTGTTTTGGGTAGAACCTCACTAAAAATTGAAGGGAAGGGGAATAGTGAAATGACTCTATTGTCTGCCTATATTACACACAAAATGCAACTGCTGACTCCCGTGTCACACCTGACCCTCAAGTAAAAACAAACACGCAAGCATTCATTGCCCTGCCCGCTTGCATCTCCCCTCCCCTTTCCCTCTACCTCGATCCCCTGCCTGCAGCACTAGGGTTCCTCTAGCGAGCCATCGCAACTGGTCCCATCCGGCCTGGTCCTCGACGATGCTATGTCCAGCTAGGCTACATGGCCGGCGGGTAGGGGCAAATCTCCCTGGCTGCTCCTCCCTCTGGCGCCGCCCCTCATTCTCATGGTCTCCAGCAGCTGCTCCACTGCGATTCGTCCAATGCACTGCTCCGGTGGGTGCTGCACAACTATGGCTGATGCCACATTGTGGCAGAAGGCAACTTATTCCCCCTCCCATCCTCCCAGGCCATGGCCTTGAGGTGTTGTTGAAGGATGAGCTCATCCAACAAGGTGAGGATCTCCTCTGATTTTTTGCCAAATTTTCATTCTGATCCACTATACGATGAATTGCTATGAACTATTTCTGTTGCTCCTATATGATGCATTGCTATGAGCTGCTCCTGCTGCTATATGATGAATTTCTATGAGCTGTTGCTGCTGTATGATGAATTGCTATGAGCTGCTGCTGCTATATGATGAGTTGCTACAAGCTGCTCCTGCTGCTGCTATATGATGAATTGCTATGAGCTGCTTCTGCTGCTGCTATATGATGAATTGCTATGAGCTGCTCCTGCTTCTGCTATATGATGAATTTTCTATGAGCTGCTGCTGGTATATGATGAATTGTAGACTGCTGCTACTGTATGATGAGTTGCTATGAGCTGCTGCTGCTATATGATGCTTTCAGGTGGTGCTGCTATACGATAATAACCAGCCACTTGGACCATCGAATTTCAATAAATAATTGTTCTTCATTTAAATGTGGGTAATGCGTTCTTCGTTTAAATTAGGCAATGGGATCTCTATGGAAAACATTCACCAAAGTAGATTGTGCCAAGTAGATGGTATCTTTATATTTGCATTTTGACCAAATAGTGATGGTCTGTTTTCCTATCATATTAATTACTGCACTGGGTTATATTTGTGATGTTTGCAAATCAAATTAATTTCCATATGGGCAGCAAAATGAAAAAAAATATAATGCAATCTAGACATAACACTGATCATACCAAAGATAAGCTGAAAACGCAATGAAAAGAACTGGTTCGCTTATTACATGGAGCTTATATTCGCAGGTGCTTATTTTCTTAGGATAACTCGTAATAATTGTCCCTAAGAAATTTGGCTAATAGAACTGGCACACAAATAAGATGTCATGATGATTGCAATGGAGGAGTGACGTATCATAGCACACTGTATATGCTCACCGCTGCCTCTCCTTTTTTGCGATGTTCCATGAAATTGCCACATGCATCTTGTACTTTTTCATTGTGTAACCCTATCTGCAAGTTGACACTGCTAATTTCAGACATCTCTACATGATACTACATTGCATATCCCTTGCGCATATTTAAACCACCAATTAACGATTGTGTGTGTACAATAAGCTAGCCATGACTCTGTATGCTGGACTAGCAGGCACTCTAAAGGAGCCTAATGTAGTGCACTGTAATTCCTACATGTTGGGGAACGTTGTAATTTCAAAAAAATTCCTACGCACATGCAAGATCATGGTGATGCATAGCAACAAGAGGGGAGAGTGTTGTCTACGTACCCTCGTAGATCATTCGCGGAAGCGTTATATCAACGCGGTTGATGTAGTCGTACGTCTTCACGTCCGACCGATCCAAGTACCGAAAGCACGGCACCTCCAAGTTCTGCACACGTTCGGCTCGGTGACGTCCTCGCCTTCTCGATCCAGCAAGAGGGGCGAAGTATTAGATGAGTTCCGACAGCACGACGGCGTGGTGACAGTGTTGGTGAAGAACAATCTCCGCAGGGCTTCGCCTAAGCACTATGAAATCTATGATGGAGGATAAAATAGAGGAGACGGGGTTGCCGGCACAAGGGTTGGTGTTTCTTGATGTGTCTTTGGTGCTAGCCCTACCCCTCTATTTATATTTTGATCCCTGGGGTCGAAACTTGGAGTAAAAGCCTCCTCAAAGTCGGTTTCAGCCGACAGGTAAGAGTTCTTCTCGGACTCCAGGGCTAGACCCCAGGGTTCCCGGCGTCTACCCCCTAGACGCCAGGGTTCGCGGCGTCTAGCCTCTGGTCTCTGCAAAACTTCCTTTTGCACTTTCCAAAAGCCTCATGGGCTTTCCCCTTTGGCCCAGATAAAGTGTTCTCGTGCCCAAACATTTCGGGAAACATCCGGAACCCCTTCCGGTGAATTCCGGAACCCTTCCGGAGATCAAACCCTACTATCCACATATCAATCTTTACTTCCGGACTATTCCGGAGTTCCTCGTCATATCTGTGATCTCATCCAAAACTCCGAACAACATTCGGTCACCAACATAAATAACTCATAGTACTATATCGTCAACGAACGTTAAGCATGCGGACCCTACGTGTTCGAGAACTATGTAGACATGACCGAGACACCTCTCTTGTCAATAACCAATAGCGGGACCTGGATGCCTATATTGGCTCCTACATACTCTACGAAGATCTTTATCGGTCAGACCGCATAACAACATACAATGTTCCCTTTGTCATCGGTATGTTACTTGCCCGAGATTCGATCATCGGTATCTCAATACCTAGTTCAATCTCATTACCGGCAAGTCTTTTTAATCGTTCCGTAATACATCATCCCGCAACTAACTCATTAGTTGCAATGCTTGCAAGGCTTATAGTGATGTGCAGTACCAAGTGGGCCCAGAGATACCTCTCGGACAATCGGAGTGACAAATCCTAATCTCGAAATACGCCAACCCAACAAGTAACTTTGGAGACACCTGTAGAACACCTTTATAATCACCCAGTTACGTTGTGACGTTTGGTGGCACACAAAGTGTTCCTCCGGTAAACGGGAGTTGCATAATCTCATAGTCATAGGAACATGTATAAGTCATGAAGAAAGCAATAGCAACAAACTAAACGATCAAGTGCTATGCTAACGAAATGGGTCAAGTCAATCACATCATTCTCCTAATGATGTGATCCCTTTAATCAAATGACAACTCATGTCTATGGTTAGGAAACATAACCATCTTTGATCAACGAGCTAGTCAAATAGAGGCATACTAGTGACACTCTGTTTGTCTATGTATTCACATATGTATTATGTTTCCGGTTAATACAATTCTAGCATGAATAATAAACATTTATCATGATAAAAGGAAATAAATAATAACTTTATTATTGCCTCTAGGGCATATTTCGTTTAGTCTCCCACTTGCACTAGAGTCAATAATCTAGTTCACATCGCCATGTGATTTAATACCAATAGTTCACATCACCATGCGATTAACACCCATAGTTCACATCGACATGTGACCAACACCCAAAGGGTTTACTAGAGCCAATAATCTTGTTCACATCGCTATGTGATTAACACCCAAAGAGTACTAAGGTGTGATCATGTTTTGCTTATGAGAGAAGTTTAGTCAACGTGTCTGCCACATTCATATCCGTAAGTATTTTCAAATTTCTATGTCAACAATGCTCTGCACGGAGCTACTCTAGCTAATTGCTCCCACTTTCAATATGTATCCAGATTGAGATTTAGAGTCATCTGGATCAGTGTGAAAATTTGCATTGACGTAAACCATTACAACGAACCTTTTTGTCACCTCCATAATCGAGAAACATATCCTTATTCCACTAAGGATAATTTTTACCGCTGTCTAGTGATCTACTCCTAGATCACTATTGTACTCCCTTGCCACACTCAGGGCAGGGTATACAATAGGTCTGGTACATAGCATAGGGAATGACTTTATAGAACCTATGGCTGAGGCATAGGGAATGACTTTCATTTTCTCTCTATCTTCTGTCATGGTCGGGTTTTGAGTCTTACTCAACTTCACACCTTGTAACACAGGCAAGAACTCGTTCTTTGGCTGTTCCATTTTGAACTACTTCAAAATCTTGTCAAGGTATGTACTCATTGAAAAACTTATCAAGTGTCTTGATCTATCTCTATAGATATTGATGCTCAATATGTAAGCAGCTTCACTGAGGTCTTTCTTTGAAAAACTCTTTCAAACATTCCTTTATTCTTTGCAAAATAATTCTACATTATCTCCGATCAACAATATGTCATTCACATATACTTATTAGAAATGTTGTAGTTCCCCCACTCACTTTCTTGTAAATACACGCTTCACCGCAAGTCTGTATAAAACTATATGCTTTGATCAACTTATCAAAGCGTATATTCCAACTCCGAGATGCTTGCACCAGTCCATAGATGGATCTCTGGAGCTTGCATATTTTGTTAGTACCATTAGGATTGACAGACCTTCTGGTTGCATCATATACAATTCTTCTTTAATAAATCCATTAAGGAATGCAGTTTTGTTTATCCATTTCCCAGATTTCATAAAATGCGGCAATTGCTAACATGATTCGGGCAAACTTAAGCATAGATACGAGTGAGAAACTCTCACCGTAGTCAATACCTTGAACTTGTCGAAAACCTTTTTGCGACAATTCTAGCTTTGTAGATAGTAACACTACTATCAGCGTCCGTCTTCCTCTTGAAGATCCATTTAATCTCAACGGCTCGCCGGTCATTGGGCAAGTCAATCAAAGTCCATACTTTGTTCTCATACATGAATCTCATCTCAGATTTCAGGGCCTCAAGCCATTTCGCGGAATCTGGGCTCATCATCGCTTCCTCATAGTTGGTAGGTTCGTCATGGTCAAGTAACATGACCTCCAGAAGAGGATTACCGTACCACTCTGGTGCGGATCTCACTCTAGTTTACCTACGAGGTTCGGCAGTAACTTGATCTGAAGTTACATGATCATCATCATTAGCTTACTCACTAATTGGTGTAGTAGTCACAGGAACAGATTTCTGTGATGAACTACTTTCCAATAAGGGAGTAGGTACAGTTACCTCATCAAGTCCTACTTTCCTCCCACTCACTTCTTTCAAGAGAAACTCCTTCTCTAGAAAGGATCCATTCTCAGCAATGAATAACTTGCCTTCGGATCTATAATAGAAGGTGTACCCAATATTTTCTTTTGGGTATCCTATGAAGACGCACTTCTCCGATTTGGGTTCGAGCTTATCATGTTGAAACTTTTTCACATAAGCATCGCAGTCCCAAATTTTAAGAAACGACAGCTTAGATTTCTTGCTAAACCATAGTTCATAAGGTGTCGTCTCAATGGATTTAGATGGTGTCCTTTTTAATGTGAATGCAGCTGTCTCTAATGCATAACCCCAAAACGATAGTGGTAAATTGGTAAGAGACATCATAGATTGCAATAAAAAAAATAAAGTACGGTTATGATGTTCGGACACACCATTACGCTGTGCTGTTCCAGGTGGCGTGAGTAGTGAAACTATATCACATTGTTTTAATTGAAGGCCAAACTCGTAACTAAAATATTTTACTTCTGTGATCATATTGTAGAAACTTTTATTTTTGTTACGATGATTATCCACTTCACTCTGAAATTCTTTGAACTTTTCAAATATTTCAGACTTGTGTTTCATCAAGTAGATATACTCATATCTGCTCAAATCATCTATGAAGGTCAGAAAATAATGATACTTGCGTGAGCCTTAACACTCATCGGACCGCATGCATCAGTATGTATTATTTCAAATAAGTTAGTTGCTCGCTCCATTGTTATGGAGAACAGAGTCTTAGTCCTCTTGCCCATGAGGCATGGTTCGCAAGCATCAAGTGATTCATAATCAAGTGATTCAACAAGTCCATCAGCATGGAGTTTATTCATGCACTTTACACCAATATGACCTAAACGGCAGAGCCACAAATAAGTTGCACTATCATTATTAACTTTGCATCTTTTGGTTTCAATATTATGAATATGTGTATCACTACGATTGAGGGAGTCCTGGATTAGGGGGTGTTCGGATAGCCGGACTATACCTTCAGCCGAACTCCTGGACTATGAAGATACAATATTGAATACTCCGTCCCGTGTCTGGAAGGGACTTTCCTTGGCGTGGTAGGCAAGCTTGGCGATACGGATATGCAGATCTCCTACCATTGTAACCGACTCTATGTAACCCTAACCCTACCCGGTGTCTATATAAACCGAACGGTTTTAGTCCGTAGGACAACATACACATCAACAATCATACCATAGGCTAGCTTCTAGGGTTTAGTCTCCTCGATCTCGTGGTAGATCTACTCTTGTACTACCCATATCATGAATATTAATCAAGCAGGACGTAGGGATTTACCTCCATCGAGATGGCCCGAACCTGGGTAAAACTTCGTGTCCCTTGTCTCCTATTACCATCCGGCCTAGAAGCACAGATCGGGACCCGCTACCCGAGATCCGCCGGTTTTGACACCGACATTGGTGCTTTCATTGAGAGTTCCTCTGTGTCATCGCCGTTAGGCTCGATGGCTCCTACGATCATCGATAGCGATGCAGTCCAGGGCGAGACCTTTCTCCCTGGCCAGATCTTCGTCTTCGGCGGCTTCGCACTACGGGCCAGTTCGCTTAGCCGTCTGGAGCAGATCGAAAGCTACGCCCCTGGCCGGCTGGTCAGATTTGGAAGTTTAAACTACACGGCTGACATCCGCGGGGACTTGATCTTCAATGGATTCAAGCCAGTGCCGAGTGCGCCGCACTGTCACGACGAGCATGATCTAGCTCTGCCACCAAACAGTGCCCTGGAGGCCGCACCCGCATCGGCTCCGACCCTTAATTTGGAGCCAACTGCGCCGATCGAGGATGGGCGGTTGGACGCCACCTAGGGGGCTGCGACCCCAACGGCTATTGAGCCGAACACCAGCCCCAGTACTCTGCGAGACCTGTGACTCCAAGGAGCCGGACTCCGAACCCTCCGCGCCCCTACTGATCAAATTCGATTGGGCGCCGGTCATGGAGTTCACTACCGCGGACATCTTTCAGCACTCGCCTTTTGGCGATATCCTGAAGTCACTGAAGTCTCTCTCTTTATCAGGAGAGCCCTGGCAGGACTACGGTCAGCAAGGTTGGGTACGGACGATGAAGAAATTCAAAGCCCACCCACCACCCACTTTGTAGCCACTGTCGACGACTTAACCGACATGCTCGACTTCGACTCCGAAGACATCGACGGTATGGACGCCGATGAAGGAGATGATGAAGAACCAGCGCCTACTAGGCCCTGGAAAGCCACCTCGTCATATGACATATACATGGTGGACACCCCAAAAGAGGGAGATGGCGATGGAACAGCAGAGGATGAACCCTCCAAGAAACAGCCTAAGCGCCAACGTCAGCGGCGCCGCTCAAAATCCCGCCAAAAAAAAATACGGTGATTCCAGCACGGGAGATAATAATACTCCGGAAAGCGCGGAAGAAAACCCCCTCCATCAAGATTTAGCATAGGAGGATGGAGAAACCAGCCCTCATGAGAGAGCGGCAGATAGAGAGGTCAAGGACGATAATTATATGCCTCCCTCCGAAGACGAGGCAAGCCTCGACGATGACGAATTCGTTGTGCCAGAGGATCCCGTCGAGCAAAAGCGTTTTCAACGCAGGCTTATTTCCATGGCAAGAAGCCTCAAGAAAAAACAGCAACAGCTTAGAGCTGATCAAGATTTGCTAGTCGACAGATGGACTGAAGTCCTAGCGGCCGAAGAGCATAAACTCGAACGCCCCTCCAAGAGCTACCCAAAGCGCATGTTGCTACCCCGATTAGAGGAGGAAGCACTTGATGCGGCCGACCGGCCACCACGTGGTCGCGACAGAGAGGCCTCTCGGCCCTCCACTCAAGCCGCACCCCGTACCAAGGCACGGGAATATGCGCTGGACTTGCGAGACATGTTGGAGGTCAAGGCAAGGCAAACAAGATCGATCTATGGATCGCATGGGCGCCCCACGGCTCGAGACGGTAACCATCACACCAGCCACAAATTCGGCGGGGCCGAATATAGTAGACAAGGCTCATTGGAGATACGTCACGATATAGCCCAATACAGAGGCGCCACACACCCACTCTGCTTTACAGACGAGATAATGGATCATCAAATCCCCGAGGGTTTCAAACCCATAAACATCAAATCATATGATGGCACAACAGATCCTACGGTATGGATCGAGGATTATCTCCTTCATATCCACATGGCCCGCTGCGATGATTTCCACGCCATCAAATACCTCCCACTCAAACTTAAAGGACCAGCTCGGCATTGGCTTAACAATTTCCAGGGCACTTATGTGCAACCCCCAGACGCCGATGACCTAAGTCATGTAATTCAGCAGCCAGAGGAATCGGGCAGGCAATTCTGGACACGGTTTCTAACAAAGAAAAATCAAATAGTCGACTGTCCGGACGCTGAGGCCCTAGCAGCCTTCAAACACAATATCCGTGACGAGTGGCTGGCCCGGCACCTTGGACAGGAAAAGCCGAAATCTATGGCAGCACTCACGATACTCATGACCCGCTTTTGCGCAGGAGAAGACAGTTGGCTTGCTCGTAGCAACAATATGACCAAGAACCCTGGTAATTCGGACACCAGGGACAGTAGTGGCAGGTCACGTCGCAACAAGCAGAAGCGCCGCATTAACGGCAACAATGCTTAGGATATGGGAGTTAATGCCGGATTCAGAGGCTCTAAATCCGGTCAGCAGAAAAAGCCATTCAAAAGGAATCCTAGGGGGCCGTCCAGTTTGGACCGAATACTGGACCGCTCGTGCCAAATACATGGCACCCCCGAAAAGCCAGCCAATCACACCAATAGGGTTTGTTGGGTGTTCAAGCAGGCAGGCAAGTTAAACACCGAAAATGAAGACATGGGGCTACATAGCGATGACGACGAGGAGCCCCGGCCGCCGAACAGCAGTGGACAGAAGGGTTTTCCCCCACAAGTGCGGACGGTGAACATGATATACGCAACCCATTTCCCCAAAAGGGAGCGGAAGCGTGTGTTAAGGGACGTATACGCGGTAGAGCCAGTCGCCCCAAAGTTCAACCCATGGTCCTCCTGCCTGATCATCTTTGATCGAAGGGACAATCCCACTAGCATCCGTCATGGCGGATTCGCCGCATTGGTTCTCGACCCAATTATTGACAGATTTCATCTCACTAGAGTCCTTATGGACGGCGGCAGCAGCCTGAACCTGCTTTACCAGGATACAGTGCGGAAAATGGGCATAGATCCCTGGAGGATTAAGCCCACCAAAACGTCCTTTAAAGGTGTAATACCAGGTGTAGAGGCCAACTGTACAGGCTCAGTCACACTTGAAGTGGTCTTCGGATCTCCGGATAATTTCTAAAGCGAGGAGTTAATCTTCGACATAGTCCCATTTCGCAGTGGTTATCACGCACTGCTCGGGCAAACCGCATTTGCTAAGTTCAATGAGGTACCGCACTACGCATACCTTAAGCTCAAGATGCCAGGCCCTCGAGGAGTAATTACGGTCAATGGAAACACCAAATGCGCCCTCCGAACGGAGGAGCACACGGTGGCCCTTGCAGCGGAAGTACAAAGCAGCCTCTCCAGGCAGTTCTCCAGTCCGGCCACTAAACGACCGGAGACCGTCAAGCGCGCCCGGAGTAACCTACAACAAGACCGCCTGGCATGACTCGAGCAAGCGTAGCAATGCGGCCCCAACCCCAACCCTCACAAAAAGGCGACGCCAGTACTTTGTGTACACAACTATGCTCTAGAAATACCATGGATACAGGGGGAGCGGCACCATCATGGCATGCCCGAAGCACGGCTTAAATCATACCAGGGGCTGCCGATTTTTTTACTTTTCTCTTACTTTCAGGACTCCATTCTTTGTAAGGCATGTTCGGCAGTTCAATTGCCGCACAAACGATGCAAGAACCAGGGATGCAGACAAGCCACGACGCATTACGGAACTCCCAGGTGGTCTCTATCACGAGCAGTATACCCGTTTTGCATACTATTCCGCACACTGGTAGAAAAAGGGGTTGTTGTCCCGGTTAGTAAGGCCCCTTTAGTCCCGGTTTTCGAACCGGGACTAAAGGGTCGGTACTAATGCCTCTCCCCTTTAGTCCCGATTCTTACACGAACCGGGACTAAAGGGCGTGGCCACGTGGAGCTCCACCTTTAGTCCCGGTTGGTAACACCAACTGGGACTAAAGGAAATTTTATGATTTTTTTTGAAATTTTTTTTAAATTTTTTTTTTGATTTTCAAATTTCTGAATTATTTTAACCTCTAGTGTGTAATCACCACCCCTCATCACTGCTCAATTTATCCTCTAATCACCCCTCATCATTCCAAATCATCTAACTTCCCGAACGGTCACCCATCCTGCCACTCCCCCAGCCTGAGCACGCTTAACTTCCAGGTTCTATTCTCTCTCGTTTCGAAGTCTGCACTTGTAGTTTTCCTGACAATAGTAAGATGTCAATCCTATTAACCTTCATGAATTTTGCTTGAGCATGAAGTGACACATTTCACTACTTGAGTTTGAAACTATTGTTTTAAATAACAATAATTATTTAGAAACACTAATATTTCTTGAATAATTAGCTTGACCATTGTTTGACCACAGTTTGACCACAATTTGACCAGATTTGACCAAAATTCAAAATAACTGAAATAATTATTTAGTAACACTAATATTCTAGAATAATTAGTTTGACCATTGTTTGACGACAGTTTGACCACTGTTTGACCAGATTTGACTAGTAATTTTTTCGATTTTTTCCACTCTAGATCTTAAAAGCCCCGTAACTTTTTTCTGTTAGGTTTTTGAGGATTTTGAAAATGTTTAACGGGGTAGATGATTTTTCATATAAAAACTTTTTAATCCGAGTTCGTATGCAAAAGTTATGCCCATTTTACAAATTCCAGAGAGATTTTGCAAATAAAGTCGAAATTCATATTTGTCAATTTTCCCAACAAGTAAACCACATATCACATGGGAAACTTATTTTATTTTATTTTTTTGACATTTCCATCATTTTCTTTTGTTTTTTCTAAAATTGAAAAGGTGGTCCACCGGGGGGTGGGGGGGTGGAGGGAGAGTTTGAAAATGGGACCTTTAGTACGGGTTCATGCCATGAACCGGTACTGATGCCTCAAAACACATTAGTACCGGTTGGTGCCACCAACCGGGACTAATGGGCATAGCACCCTTTAGTCCCGGTTCGTGGCACGAACCGGGACTAAAGGGCCCAGGTGAACCGGGACTAATGCCTTAGCCGCACGAACCGGGATAAATGCTCACGTTAGTCCCGGTTCTTGACTGAACCGGGACTAATGTGAAAACTGCCCCGTGACCAAAGCCCTATTTTCTACTAGTGGCAGCTTGCCCCTGAAACAGACATATTAAATAGTCCAACCTTTTGCTTATCGCATTATTTATATCGTTCTTCTTTGATCGCAGCCCTCTTTAATAAACAATGCATAGCTTTCGTCTATTTTTGCATTACCCTTTTTTATATATGTTCCTTAATGACATGTTGCACCCATACACGTTGGTACGGCCAAAATACACCAGGGGCTTTAGTACCCCTCAATATGGTGTGAGAAGTCCGAACACTTTAACAAGTGCGGAACCCCGAACTTATAGCATTATATGCATCGGCTCCGAATCATGTCTTGGGTCAATAGTTGGGTTTGCCCGGCTCCTATGTTTTGGTGCCTTACGTTCCGCTATATCGGCTAAGGTAGCACTAGGAGAAGCACTGTGATTGTGCCCCAGTTGAGCTGGGTCGAGCACCTCAGTGGAGAAAGCTAAAACTGACTGTCATGATGAAGCGAGAGCTGGTCGCTGTTCGAGAGGTTTTTCGAGTCCCTAAAGACTTATGCCGCTTAGGGCGAGGAGCCGACTCTGTCCGGCCAAGGCGTGGATAGCGCCCCGAACTCGGTCTTCCGAATACTAGGGGCTTCGCCGAAATTTAAAATTATAGAATTCTATGGCTAAGTGAGAGTGTTCATGCATTATAGTCCAATTGCCTTGTTCGTTGGGCTGAGCGCCTCCCTCGAAGGACCCAAACATGGGAAAAAGAGCACCCAGGTTCATCCTCGAACACCCCAGCACTAGCGGCACGGGGGCAGAAGCCGACGACTCGCCATCTCTCAGTATTGATAAACAGCCGCACAGAAGGTAATATTTTAAATTCCAACAGCATCGCTTAGCGCATATGAAGAAGTTTTCAGCGCATATGATACCACGAGCGAGTTTTACTCAAAAAATACATCTTTGGTACATTCATCCGCAACATGGCAAGCACCCTTCAGAACATCCTTATAATAATTCTCGGGCTTGCGGTGCTCTTTCCCCGGCTGTGGCCCGTCCTTCACAAGCTTCTCAGCATCCAGCTTGCCCCAGTGCACCTTAGCACGGGCAAGGGGCCTACGAGCACCTTTAATGCAGACGGAGCACTTGATGTCTTCAAGCCTCGGACAGGCCTCCACCAGCCGCCGCACCAGCTCGAAATAGCTCCCAGGCAGAGCCACTCCAGGCCACAGCCGAACTATGAGGCCCTTCATGGTTTGCTCGGCCGCCTTGTGGAGCTCGACCAATTGCTTCTGCTGGTCGCTCAGGGGCACGGGGTGTCCGGCCTCAGCATACTGAGACCAGAACACCTTCTCTGTCGAGCTGCCCTCCTCGGCTCGATTGAATGCGGCAGCATCGAAGACACTCTGGGGGAGATCTGCGAACGCTCCTGGAGAGCTCCGGATTCCGGTAAGTAACAAATAACTCATGTTTATGTGTTTTCTTTGCATAAATAATGCCTTACCCACCGCTATCTTCTTCACCTCATCCAACTCCTGGAGGGTCTTCTGGGATTCGGTCTTGGCAGACTTGGCATTTTCAATAGCCACCGCGAGCTCGGACGCTCGCGTCTTCGAGTCAAGCTCCAAGCTCTCATGTTTTTCCATGAGAACCTGGAGCTCTTGCCGCACCTTGCCAACCTTGGCCTCATACTTCTCCCGCTCGGTGCGCTCCGAAGCCGCCCTCTTCTCGGCCTCGACCAGCGCTTGCTTAAGGGTCGCCACTTCAGACGAGGCCCCTACATTAGCTACAATAATCCTGTCATTTTTTGCAATTGCAACTTTTTAGATATATTTCTAACAAGGTATTTCTTACCTTCATTGTCCTCGAGCTGCTTCTTGGCACGCTCGAGCTCTTCCTCAGACCGCTCGAGGTTCTGCTTTAGCGCGTCCACTTCCGCAGTAAGTGCGGCAGACGCAAGCAGGCAAGCCTGCATACGCATATTGACTCATTTTTGTTAGACTCCTACGAATTCTATTTGACCCTCTATTCGGCTTTTCTTCCCGCACGCCAAACAGAGCATCAGGGGCTACTGTCTATGCGGTACTATTATTTACACATTCTTTACTTACCTCAAAGCTTGTCAAAAGGCCAGTACAAGCTTTAGTCAGTCCGCTCTTGGCAGACTAAACCTTCTGGACCACCGCACTCATAATAGTGCGGTGCTCCTCATCGATGGAGGCGCCTTGAAGCGCCTCCAGCATATTGTCCGGCGCCTCCGGTTGGACGGGGGCCGTCGGCACGGTGGACTTGCTCCTCTTGGAAGGAGGCCCCCCGCCGGACTCTGGAACCTTTGAAGGTTCCGGAGCGGTGTCCGGCCTAGAGCTGGACTTGGAGCCCTGGGTGGTTTCATCCCCTTTACTCATGGAGTCCGGGAGGCCGCCTTGCGACGCCTCCAGGACCACCTCCTCCTGGCTTGGAACCTGTTGGGACAACACTTCGGTGTCGTCCGTAGGGCGGGGGGAGGAAGCCCTCGGAAGCGAGTTCACATCCGACGAATCCAGAGAGCCGCTCGACGACGCGTCGAGCCGGTCTTTGGGTGGGCTGCATAAACATATTCAATGTGAGGGAAAGCTGTGCAATAAACGAATACTATGAATTACCCTGGTATCCGGATACTTACAATTTGGCCAGGGGCTTGGCCCTAGGAGCCCACTCCTCTCCGCCGCCGTCGGCGTCGGTGGAGCAGTCCGAAGAAAGGGTTTTCCCCTTCTTGGACCCTTCGGCCTCCCCAGTTGGGGCGGCCCTCCTTTTCTTCCCTTCCCCTGCTACAGGGGGAGGGGTCTCTTCTTCCTCCTCCTTGTCTTCATGGGAGGAGTGCGTCTTGGATTCGTCGGATGATGAATCCGACACCTCTGGGCGTCGGGCACTCTTTCGAGTCCCCGTGGCCTTCTTCTTGACCTTCTTCTCCAGCACCACATAGGGTGCCGGAACTGGTAGCTTCGCCAAGTGAGCATCCGCTGGGCCTTCGGGCAAAGGAGCCGGACAGTTGATCTGTCTGGATGTTACCTGCCAATCCTGTCAAAGGTAAGGGAGTTTAGATCCCACATGGAGTCAGACTATGAAAAACTGATCCCCTATAAAAGGAAAAAGCAGCTTACCGCGAGAGCGTGACGCTGCGCACTGAATCTGCGATCCTCAGTAGCGGATGCGGGAGCCTCGGCGCCCTTGAAAAGCACCTTCCAGGCATCTTCGTACATTGTGTCGAAGAGCCTGCTCAGAGTCTAGTGCCGCGCCGGGTCGAACTCCCATAGGTTGAAAGCCCGTTGTTGGCACGGGAGGATCAAGCGGATGAGCATAACCTGGACTACGTTGACAAGTTTCAGCTTCTTGTCCACCAGGGTTTTGACGCATGTTTGGAATCCGGTCAGCTCTCCTTTTTTACCCCACAATAGGCCCATCTCTTTCTAGGACGTGAGCCGCGTTGGGGGTCCGGACAGGAACTCGGGGGGCGCGACCCATTCGGCGTCGCGCGGCTCGGTGATGTAAAACCACCCTGATTGCCACCCCTTTAGGGTCTCCACAAAGGAGCCCTTGAGCCAGAGGACGTTGGCCATCTTGCCCACCATGGCGCATCTGCACTCCACCTGGCTGCCGTGCACCACCTTCGGCTTGACGTTGAAAGTCTTGAGCCATAGGCCGAAATGGGGGCGGATGCGAAGGAAGGCCTCGCACACGACGATAAACGCCGAGATGTTGAGGACGAAGTTCGGGGCTAGATCGTGGAAATCCAGGCCGTAGTAGAACATGAGCCCCCGAACAAATGGGTGGAGAGGGAAGCCCAGTCCGCGGAGGAAATGGGGGAGGAACACCACCCTCTCATGGGGCCTAGGGGTGGGGATGAGCTGCCCCTTTTCGGGGAGCCGGTACGTGATGTCGTTAGACAGGTATGCGGCCTTCCTCAACTTTTTGATATGTCCCTCCGTGACGGAGGAGACCATACACTTGCCTCCCGCTCTGGACATGGCTGGAGAAGGTTGAGGTTGGGAGTGCGGACTTGGGCGCTGGAGCTCGAGTGCGCAAGAATGGATAGGCGAAGGAAGAAGAAGGCGTAGGTGAAAAGGTGGATCCTTATCCCCTTATATGGGTGGACGCAACTGCGTGTCCCCACCAGCTTGGTAAAACTCGCTTATCTCCAAGCGCCGTAATCAATGGCGCGGTTGGGTTACCCACGCCCGTATTAATGAGAATCCCAGAATAAGGGGACACGATCTCTGCTTTAACCAGATGTGCCAAGGAAACCGCCTCGCATAACGTGCTAAGATGGGACAGTAAAACAGTTCAAATAAAAGCTTGGCGGTGGTGTGATGTCACACTACAAAATACGTCAGTAGATTAGATTTGTGTAAATATTATTCTCTCTATGGCAATATGTGGAAACTTTTTTTGCAGAGCCGGACACTATCTTTGTGTTCAAAATCTTCTGTGAAGTACTTGGAGGAGGAACCCACTTTGCAATGCCGAAGACAATCTGCGCGCCAGACTCGTCGTCATTGAAGCCTGGTTCAGGGGCTACTGAGGGAGTCCTGGATTAGGGGGTGTTCAGATAGCCGGACTATACCTTCAGCCGGACTCCTGGACTATGAAGATACAAGATTGAAGACTCCGCACCATGTCCGGAAGGGACTTTCCATGGCGTGGAAGGAAAGCTTCGCGATACGGATATGCAGATCTCCTACCATTGTAACCGACTCTATGTAACCCTAACCCTACCCGGTGTCTATATAAACCGGAGGGTTTTAGTCCATAGGACAACATACACATCAACAATCATACCATAGGCTAGCTTCTAGGTTTAGCCTCCTCGATCTCGTGGTAGATCTACTCTTGTACTACCCATATCATCAATATTAATCAAGCAGGACGTAGGGTTTTACCTCCATTGAGAGGGCTCGAACCTGGGTAAAACTTCATGTCCCTTGTCTCCTGTTACCATCCGGCCTAGACGCACAGATCGGGACCCCCTAACCGAGATCTGCCGGTTTTGACACCGACAACGATCGAGATCCAACGAACCATTTTAATTGGGTGTGTAACCATATAAGGTTTTATTCATGTAAACAGAACAACAATTTATTCTCTTACTTAAATGAATAACGTATTGCAATAAACATGATCGAATCATATTCATGCTCAATGCAAACACCAAATAACACTTATTTAGGTTCAACATTAATCCCAAAAGTATAGGGAGTGTGCGATGATGATCATATCAATCTTGGAATCACTTCCAACACACATCGTCACTTCACCCTTAACTAGTATCTCTTCATTCTGCAACTCTTGTTTCGAGTTACTCCTCTTAGCAACTGAACTAGTATCAAATACCGAGGGGTTGCTATAAACACTAGTAAAGTACATATCAATAACATGTATATCAAATATAGCTTTGTTCACTTTGCCATCCTTCTTATCCGCTTCTAGTGACCAGTCTCTTTGCAGTAGAAGCACTTAGTCTCAAGCTTAGGTTCAGACTTGGGTTTCTTCACTTGAGCAGCAACTCGTTTGCCGTTCTTCTTGAAGTTCCCCTTCTTCCCTTTGCCCTTTCTCTTGAAACTAGTGGTCTTGTCAATCATCAACACTTGATGTTTTTCTTGATTTCTACCTTCACCGATTTTTTGCATTGCGAAGAGCTTGGGAATTGTTTTCCTCATCCCTTGCATATTATAGTTCATCAATAAGTTCTACTAACTTGGTGATGATGACTAGATAATTCTGTCAATCACTATTTTTATCTGGAAGATTAACTCCCACTTGATTTAAGCGATTGTAGTACCCAGACAATCTGAGAACATGCTCACTGCTTGAGCTATTCTCCTCCATCTTTTAGCTATAGAACTTGTTGGAGACTTCATATCTCTCAACTCGGGTATTTGCTTGAAATATTAACTTCAACTCCTGGAACATCTCATATGGTCCATGACGTTCAAAACGTCTTTGAAGTCCCGATTCTAACCCGTTTAAGCATGGTGCACTAAACTATCAAGTAGTCATCATATTGAGCTAGCCAAATGTTCATAACATCTGCATCTGCTCCTGCAATAGCACTACTAGGGAAAAGCCTACCAGCAGCGAGGGTTTTGGGCCTCTCTGTAGTGTGGGCACCGGCGCTACTAATAAGGCGCTACAGCTAACGTATAGCAGTAGCGCAGGTTGTCCCACGCTACTGCTATACATGAATAGATGTAGCGCTCTTTGGGAAAGGGCGCTACTGATATTATCTGCAGCGCTGTTTGCTGGGACGCGCTACTGACAATGCGGCGCTACTGCTGAATTTCCCCCCTCGCCACTACTAGTTTATTTATTAGTTTTTTTCTTGCATATTTGTTTTGTATTTGTTTTTTATTTGAATAGGCTTTATACAATAATCTTTAGCATATCATACACATACAAATGTAATCATAGCATATACATACAATTAGTCTCATCAAATCATGTCATCATCATAATCATCATCCAACACAAAGTGGTTTCTCGTCATCATCTCGAAAATAGCGATACAAGTCTCGAATGATATGCAAATACATCGTCATCCATCTAAACAATGATATACGCGAGAAGATCTATCACTTTGAGAACATGAGTTCGTATCCCTCTTTCGCATTAGCATGAACCTCTAAACTAACTACTGCTTGTCGCTCGAAAACCGGAAGGGCCTGACACTCCGGCCACTTGTCGTATATATACTCCTGGCATAGCACTTCTTCGCCATCTATGATCTATGCACCTGCATCATCACATGAGTCGATGATATGCAACATATATAGTTGAGCAACAGAAAGAGACAGACTTGGCAAAAATAAAAACAACATATCAAAAGCATAAATAACAAAGTTCATCATACCCCAAAATGCCCTAACTAGAGTGATTTTCGCTAGTCGAGGAGGAGGACGGTTTAATTACATCACAAATAAAGTTTCACCATGCATAACTCAAAGTTTTGTCATACAGAAAGTATGGACTAAACGGACACATTGTCATATATCGACAATCACTCCAACATGTCGTTCCATCCATCCAAGTCAGGGAGATAGTCCCCGAGCCTAGTGAAAGGCTTCAGGTCGAGACGCTGAGAGGCTATCCATGTTCGGACGTCTTCCCCCGACATTTGTCCTTCTCCATAGAACATCCCTCTTTTTCCGACGACCTCCTTCATGATGATTTGGGCAAGTTCGCGCTGGATGTTATAGAACTCAGCTCGAAGTCAATGATCCTCGATATCTCCTATGTCCTTTGCCCATTGCAGAATATGGGCATCGCCAGAAGAAGGTGCCACGCGAAGGTTCTGGTGATCCCGTCTGTACTCCAGCATGTGGTGTAGGACATAGAATCCATCATTAAGAGAATCGTCCGGTTGCTGGATGCAGCAGAAGTTGGTCTTATGGCCGAAGGCGACCCTGCCACCCCTCATCTTCTTGTCCCTGACCTCTCAACCCAGTGATTGGTAGTGATACATAGCACTGTCGAGAACATCCTTGATGTGGGTGTAATCCTTTTTGTGAATGTTCTTCGACGTGTCCAAGTAAAGAGCGTGGGAGAATCGGGGGTAGAGAATGATGGGGACGGCGCGCCCGCCGTGATGCAAAATAAGTCCTCAAATTAATTAGCCTCCACCGTGCAAATGAATGGTTGAAATCGAAGGAAGGATAGCAGCGCGGATGACTTACATGGGATGATAAGGCACGAGAATCGCCCCCTTGTCCTTATTGGTGAGCATGAAACTGACGATGTAATCCCTCACGTATTCACGGTGATTTGCGCAGACTCCCAAGAAGCACTGGTGCATGTAGTATGGGTCAGCGACACAGATATGAGATATCTGCTCAACCCCGATGATGTAGTTCATGTGCAAGGCATAAAGGCGGACAAACGTAAAAGCCAGCTTCTTCACGTGAAACATGTCGAATATGTAATCGAATCGGAGGAAGAACTTATCCGCGGGTAAGCTGTCGACGTACGACATTTTCCGCGGAACGTTAACCATGTAGAGTGGGTATCCTGGATCTTTCGAGGCGATGAGGTCTTTCTCTACCCGCAGTACATCGTCATGAAGTCTCTTTAGATTGCCGAATCTGGCCCGTAGCGCTGTTGCAGGTAGGATTGGTTGACCGGGGATATGCCATTTATCTGCACCGGGGATATCTATACGGTCCTGAAGCCGAGGCTGCTGAGGCAGCTAGATCATAGAAACAGCTTTTTTGCCTTTCCTCGCTCTCTTCCTAAACTTCTTTACTACCGAAAGGTCGTCCATAATATGTTGATACAGCAATTCAGGCACCGACTCATGACGCTCAAACCCTGAGGAGGCGCCAGTATAGACATACTGTTCAGCAGCGCCATCGTCGTCCTCATCCTCATCCATGGCGATGTCATCAGTTGCTAATGGAGCCTCCTCCTTACCCCGTCCGCTATCACCCAACCCGACACCCGACGATAATTGGGTAGGTGGGGTGTTGATGTTCATAACTTGCTGAGGCTGCGTGCTCGTGGGAGTGCTCCCGGCCACCTCCAGACGAAGCGGACTCTTTGGCCACAACAGGACCCACCCAGCATTGCAACAATCACCAAGCCGCCGCGGTGTCTCGTCGTCATCCCCCAGTAGTACTGGAGGAGGCAAATTCTCGTGGCCCGGTTTGACACTGGCCATGGAAACCTTGAAGACGTTCGGGGGGATCGGCCGGCTGTGGAAAAATGGTTCCTTCGGCTCCATTAACGTCGCCTTCCCCATGTCCACCTTCTGGTCGCCGATGGTGTACAATATGGTGCACGGGGTTTTGTCGGCCTGCAAAGAAAAGTCTGTGACGTGAGACATCCGAAAGGCAACGAAAATAGGAGATTATACATTTATATTGAAGGGGGCCGGTGTGACAGATACCGTGAGGGCGTCGAGCTCAGCCAAAGACGAAGCACCACCTAGCACGTCCGATGCGGGAGTCGGTGCGGGAGCAGGTGCAGCTGCAGGTGCTGGTGCAACGCTAGTCGAGCTGCTCCCCGCCAAGAAGTCAGCAAGGGGAAAGTCCGCTGCATCTTTTTTTGGATTTGGCCTGGTCCAATTGAAAATGGCCGGAACCAAGGTAGTAGAAATATCTAAAGCCACCTGTTTTGCGGCAGCTACCGCTGTTGCGACTGTCTCAGTTGATTTCTTCTCAACCGCAATCTCAACCCTCTTGTCGATGTTTTCTTCATTTAACCTCCGTCTTTCCTTTCTCTCCTCCGTGGTCTCACGGTAGTACTTCTTCCACGTGGCGCCATCTCCGACACCGTGCACGCGTCCATATGACGGTCGAGTATCCACTGGTTGTTGTTTCAATATGTTTACCACCCGGTTGAATGGAGTGTCCCACTTGGGCCTCGCCAATGCCTCAGACGGCGAGTTGTTGGGGAACGTAGCAAAAATTCAAAATTTTCCTACGTGTCACCAAGATCTATCTATGGAGATACTAGCAACGAGGGGAAGGAGAGTGCATCTACATACCCTTGTAGATCGCTAAGCGAAAGCGTTCAAGAGAACGGGGTTGAAGGAGTCGTACTCGTCGTGATCGAAATCACCGGAGATCCTAGTGCCAAACGGACGGCACCTCCGCGTTCAACACACGTACAGCCTGGTGACGTCTCCCATGCCTTGATCCAGCAAGGAGAGAGGGAGAGGTTGAGGAAGACTCCATCCAGCAGCAGCACAACGGCGTGGTGGTGGTGTAGGAGCGTGGCAATCCTGCAGGGCTTCGCCAAGCACCACGGGAGAGGAGAAGGACTTGGGAGAGGGGGAGGGCTGCACCAAGGCACAAGGTAAGAAGTCCTCCATCTCCCCCACTATATATAGGGGGGCCAAGGGGGGGGGGGGGCGGCCCTAGGAGATCCAATCTCCTAGGGGGGCGGCGGCCAAGGGAGGATTCCCTCCCCCCCAAGGCACCTAGGGGTGCCTTCCCCTTGTTGGACTCTTCCTTTCTTGTAACCCTAGGCGCATGGGCCTCTTGGGGCTGGTGCCCTTGGCCCATGTAGGCCAAGGAGCACTCCCTACAGCCCATGTGGCCCTCCGGGGCTGGTGGCCCCACTTGGTGGACCCCCGGGACCCTCCCGGTGGTCCCGGTACGTTACCGATAAAACCTGAAACTTTTCTGGTGACCAAAATAGGACTTCCCATATAAAAATCTTTACCTCCGGACCATTCCGGAACTCCTCGTGACGTCTGGGATCTCATTCGGGACTCCGAACAACATTCGGTAACCACATACAAACTTCCTTTATAACCCTAGCGTCATCGAACCTTAAGTGTGTAGACCCTACGGGTTCAGGAGACATGCAGACATGACCGAGACATTCTCCGGTCAATAACCAACAGCGAGATCTGGATACCCATGTTGGCTCCCACATGTTCCACGATGATCTCATCGGATGAACCACGATGTCAAGGACTTTAATCAATCCCGTATACAATTCCCTTTGTCTATCGGTACGATACTTGCCCGAGATTCGATCGTCAGTATCCCGATACCTTGTTCAATCTCGTTACCGGCAAGTCTGTTTAGTCGTTCTGTAACACATCATCCTGTGATCAACTCCTTGATCACATTGTGCACATTATGCTGATGTCCTACCGAGTGGGCCCAGAGATACCTCTCCGTCACACGGAGTGACAAATCCCAGTCTAGATTCATGACAACCCAACAGACACTTTCGGAGATACCCGTAGTGCACCTTTATAGTCACCCAGTTACGTTGTGACGTTTGGCACACCAAAGCACTCCTACGGTATCCGGGAGTTGCACAATCTCATGGTCTAAGGAAATGATACTTGACATTAGAAAAGCTTTAGCATACGAGCTACACGATCTAGTGCTATGCTTAGGATTGGGTCTTGTCCATCACATCATTCTCCTAATGATGTGATCCCGTTATCAACGACATCCAATGTCCATGGTCAGGAAACCGTAACCATCTATTGATCAACGAGCTAGTCAACTATAGGCTTACTAGGGACATGGTGTTGTCTATGTATCCACACATGTATCTGAGTTTCCTATCAATACAATTCTAGCATGGATAATAAACGATTATCATGAACAAGGAAATATAATAATAATCAATTTATTATTGCCTCTAGGGCATATTTCCAACACGAGTCGCTTTCGGCCGCAATCCTGTGCTGCTCTCTCTGCAAAAGGCACAACGATTGTTTACAAATATGACTAATGTGTGTAGTCGAACTGATCAGAAACTAAAATTACCAACAGTCTCATGAACTCCGTAATGACCGGTTTCCTATCAATACAATTCTAGCATGGATAATAAACGATTATCATGAACAAGGAAATATAATAATAATCAATTTATTATTGCCTCTAGGGCATATTTCCAACAGTCTCCCACTTGCACTAGAGTCAATAATCTAGTTCACATCGATATGTGATTAACACTCAAGGTCACATCCCCATGTGACTAACACCCAAAGAGTTTACTAGAGTCAATAATCTAGTTCACATTTACCATGTGATTAACACTCGATGAGTTCTGGGTTTGATCATGTTATGCTTGTGAGAGAGGTTATAGTCAACGGGTTTGAACCTTTCAGATCCGTGTGGGCTTTACAAATCTCTATGTCATCTCCTAGATGCAGCTACCACGCTCTATTTGGAGCTATTTCAAATAACTGTTCTACTTGGAGCTATTCTAAATTGTTGCTCCATTATACATATCCGGTATCTCTACTCAGAGCTATCCAGATAGGTGTTAAGCTTGCATCGACGTAACCCTTTACGACGAACTCTTTTACCACCTCCATAATCGAGAAAATTCCTTAGTCCAATAGTTACTAAGGATAACTTTGACCGCTGTCCTGTGATCCATTCTTGGATCACACTTGTACCCCTTGACTGACTCATGGCAAGGCACACTTCAGGTGCGGTACATAGCATAGCATACTATAGAGCCTACGTCTTAAGCATAGGGGACGACCTTCGTTCTTTCTCTCTATTCTGCCGTGGTCGAGCTTCAAGTCTTAACTTCATACCTTACAACTCAGGCAAGAAGTCCTTCTTTGACTGATCCATCTTGAACACCTTCAAGATCATGTCAAGGTATGTGCTCATTTGAAAGTACCATTAAGCATTTTGATCTATCCTTATACATCTTGATGCTCAATGTTCAAGTAGCTTAATCCAGGCTTTCCATTGAAAAACACTTTCCAAATAACCCTATATGCTTTCCAGAAATTCTACATTATTTCTGATCATCGATATGTCAACAACATATACTCATCAGAAATTCTATAGTGCTCCCACTCACTTCTTTGGAAATACAAGTTTCTCATAAACTTTGTATAAACCCAAAATCTTTGATCATCTCATCAAAGCATACATTCCAACTCCGAGATGCTTACTCCAGTCCTGAGAGGATTGCTGGAGCTTTGCATACTTATTAGCATCTTTCAGGATTGACAAAACCTTCCGGTTGTATCACATACAACCTTTCCTCAAGAAAATCGTCGAGGAAACAGTGTTTTGACATCCTATCTACAAGATTTCATAAATAATGTAGTAATCGCTAATATAATTCCAACAGGCTCTTAGCATCACTACGAGTGAGAAAGTCTCATCGCAGTCAACTCCTTTAACTTGTCGGAAAACATCTTAACGACAAGTCGAGCTTTCTTAATGGTGACATTTACCATCATTGTCCGTCTTCCTTTTAAAATCCATCTGTACTCAACAGCCTTATGACCATCAAGTAGTTCTTCCAAAGTCTACACTTTGTTTTCATACATGGATCCTCTCTCGGATTTTATGGCCTCGAGCCATTTATCGGAATCCGTGCCCACCATCGCTTCTCCATGGCTCGTAGGTTCATTGTTGTCTAGCAACATGACTTCCAAGATAGGATTATGTACCACTCTGAAGTAGTACGCATCCTTGTCATCCCACGAGGTTTGGTAGTGACTTGATCCGAAGTTTCATGATCACTATCATAAGCTTCCACTTCAGTTGGTGTAGGTGCCACAGGAACAACTTCCTGTGCCCTGCTACACACTAGTTGAAGTGAAGGTTCAATAACCTCATCAAGTCTCCACCATCCTCCCACTCAATTCTTTCGAGAGAAACTTTTCCTCGAGAAAGGACCCGATTCTAGAAACAATCCCTTATTGCTTTCGGATCTGAGACAGGAGGTATACCCAACTGTTTTGGGTGTCCTATGAAGATGCATTTATCCGCTTTGGGTTCGAGCTTATCAGCCTGAAACTTTTTTCACATAAGCGTCGCAGCCCCAAACTTTTAAGAAATGACAGCTTAGGTTTCTCTAAACCATAGTTCATACGGTGTCATCTCATTGGAATTACGTGGTGCCCTATTTAAAGTGAATGCGGTTGTCTCTAATGCCTAACCCATAAACTATCGTGGTAATTCGATAAGAGACATCATGGTATGCATCATATCAAATAGGTTGCAGTTATGATGTTCGGACACACCAACACACTATGGTGTTCCAGGCTGTATTAGTTGTGAAACAATTTCCACAATGTCTTAATTCCGTGCCAAACTCGTAATTCAGATATTCATCTCTATGATCATATCATAAATATTTTATCCTCTTTTCACGACAATCTTTCAACTTCACCATGAAATTACTTGAACCTTTCAATAATTCAGACTCGTGATTCATCAAGTAAATATACTCAACATCTACTCAAATCATCTATGAAGTAAGAACATAACGATATCCACTACATGCCTCAGCACTCATTGGACTGCACACATCAAAATGTATTACTTCCAGCAAGTTGCTCTCTGGTTCCATTTTACTGAAACCGAGGCTTTCAGTCATCTTGCCCATGTGGTATAATTTGCATGTCTCAAGTGATTCAAAATCAAGTGAGTCAAAACGGTCCATTTGCATGGAGTTTCTTCATGCATATACACCAATAGACATGGTTCGCATGTCTCAAACTTTTCAAAAATGAGTGAGTCCAAAGATCCATCAACATGGAGCTTCTTCATGCGTTTTATACCGATATGACTTACGTGGCAGTGCCATAAGTAGGTGGTACTATCATTACTATCTTATATCTTTTGGCATGAACATGTGTATCACTACGATCGAGATTCAATGAACCATTCATTTTAGGTGCAAGACCATTGAAGGTATTATTCAAATAAACAGAGTAACCATTATTCTCCTTAAATGAATAACCGTATTGCGATAGACGTAATCCAATCATGTCTATGCTCAACGCAAACACCAAATAACAATTATTTACGCTTTAATACCAATCTCGATGGTAGAGGGAGCGTACGATATTTGATCAACCTTGGAAAACTTCCAACACATATCGTCATCTCACCTTTTAGCTAGTCTCCGTTTATTCCGTAGCTTTTATTTCGAGTTACTAACACTTAGTAACCGAACCGGTATCTTATACCCTGGTGCTACTAGGAGTACTAGTAAAGTACACATTAACACAATGCATATCCAATATACTTCTACCGACCTTGCCAGCCTTCTCATCTACCAAGTATCTAGGGTAATTCTGCTCCAGTGGCTGATCCTCTTATTACAGAAG
Organism: Triticum dicoccoides; assembly: GCF_002162155.2. Classification (NCBI taxonomy): domain Eukaryota; kingdom Viridiplantae; phylum Streptophyta; class Magnoliopsida; order Poales; family Poaceae; genus Triticum; species Triticum dicoccoides. The sequence goes on along the minus strand of NC_041390.1, from coordinate 48,416,749 downwards.
CACTTAGTCTCGGGTTTGGGTTCAGCCTTGGGTTTCTTCACTAGAGCAGCAACTGAATTGCCGTTTCATGAAGTATCCCTTCTTGCCCTTGCCCTTCTTGAAACTAGTGGTTTCACCAACCATCAACAATTGATGCTCCTTCTTGATTTCTACTTTTGTGGTGTCAAACATCACGAATATCTCAAAGATAATCATATACGTCCTTGATATGTTATAGTTCATCACAAAGCTCTAGCAGCTTGGTGGTAATGACTTCAGAGAAACATCACTATCTCATCTGGAAGATCAACTCCCACTCGATTCAAATGATCGTTGGAGGTCTTATACCTCTTGACGTGGGCACGAGCCTGAAATCCCAATTTCAGCTCTCAAAACATCTCATATGTTTCATGATGTTTCAAAACCGTCTTCGGTGCCTCAACTCTAAACCGTTTAACTGAACTATCACGTAGTTATCAAAATGTGTACGTCAGATGTTCGCAACATCCATAGACAACGTTCGAGGTTCAGCACACTGATCAATGCATTAAGGACATAAGCCTTCTATGAAGCAATGAGGACAATCCTCAGTTTACGGACCTAGTCCGCATAATTGCTACTATCAACTTTCAACTAATTTTTCTCTAGGAACATATCTAAACAGTAGAACTAAAGCGCGAGCTACGACATAATTTGCGAAGACCTTTTGACTATGTTCAGGATAATTAAGTTCATCTTATGAACTCCCACTCATATAGACATCCCTCTAGTCATCTAAGTGATTACATGATCCGAGTCAACTAGGCCGTGTCCGATCATCATGTGAGACGGTCTAGTCAACATCGGTGAACATCTTCATGTTGATCGTATCTTCTATACGACTCATGCTTGACCTTTCGGTCTCTTGTGTTCCGAGGCCATGTCTGTACATGCTAGGCTCGTCAAGTCAACCTAAGTGTTTCGCGTGTGTAAATCTGGCTTACACCCGTTGTATGTGAACGTTAGAATCTATCACACCCGATCATCACGTGGTGCTTCGAAACAATGGACTGTCGCAACGGTGCACAGTTAGGGGGAACACTTTCTTGAAATTTTAATGAGGGATCACCTTATTTACTACCGTCGTTCTAAGTAAACAAGATGCAAAAACATGATAAACATCACATGCAATCAAAAGGTGACATGATATGGCCATCATCACTTTGCTCCTTTTGATCTCCATCTTCGGGGCTCCATGATCATCATCGTCACCGGCATGACACCATGATCTCCATCATCGTGTCACCAACTATTACTTCTACTACTACAGCTAACGGTTAGCAATAAAGTAAAGTAATTACATGACGTTTATGTTGACACGCAGGTCATAAATAAATTAAGACAACTCCTATGGCTCCTGCCGGTTGTCATACTCATCGACATGCAAGTCGTGATTCCTATTACAAGAACATGATCATCTCATACATCACATATATCATACATCACATCCTTTGGCCATATCACATCACATAGCATACCCTGCAAAAACAAGTTAGACGTCCTCTAATTGTTGTTTGCATGTTTTACGTGGCTGCTATGGGTTTCTAGCAAGAACATTTCTTACCTACGCAAAACCACAACGTGATATGCCAATTGCTATTTAACCTTCATAAGGACCCTTTTCATCAAATCCGATCCGACTAAAGTGGGAGAGACAGACACCCGCCAGCCACCTTATGCAACTAGTGCATGTCAGTCGGTGGAACCGGTCTCACGTAAGCGTACGTGTAAGGTTGGTCCGGGCCGCTTCATCCCACAATGCCGCCGAATCAAGATTGGACTAGTAACGGTAAGCATATTGAACAAAATCAACGCCCACAACTACTTTGTATTCTACTCGTGTATAGTAACTACGCATAAACCTGGCTCATGATGCCACTGTTGGGGAACGTAGCAGAAATTCAAAATTTTCCTACGTGTCACCAAGATCTATCTATGGAGATACTAGCAACGAGGGGAAGGAGAGTGCATCTACATACCCTTGTAGATCGCTAAGCGGAAGCGTTCAAGAGAACGGGGTTGAAGGAGTCGTACTCGTCGTGATCCAAATCACCGGAGATCCTAGTGCCGAACGGACGACACCTCCGCGTTCAACACACGTACAGCCCGGTGACGTCTCCCATGCCTTAATCCAGCAAGGAGAGAGGGAGAGGTTGAGGAAGACTCCATCCAGCAGCAGCACAACGGCGTGGTGGTGGTGGAGGAGCGTGGCAATCCTGCAGGGCTTCGCCAAGCACCACGGGAGAGGAGAAGGACTTGGGAGAGGGGGAGGGCTGCACCAAGGCAAAAGGTAAGAAGTCCTCCATCTCCCCCACTATATATAGGGGGGCCAAGGGGGGGGGGGCGCCGGCCCTAGGAGATCCAATCTCCTAGGGGGCGGCGGCCAAGGGAGGATTCCCTCCCCCCCCCAAGGCACCTAGGGGTGCCTTCCCCTTGTGGGACTCTTCCTTTCTTGTAACCCTAGGTGTATGGGCCTCTTGGGGCTGGTGCCCTTGGCCCATGTAGGCCAAGGAGCACTCCCTACAGCCCATGTGGCCCTCCGTGGCTGGTGGCCCCACTTGGTGGACCCCCGGGACCCTCCCGGTGGTCCCGGTACGTTACCAATGAAACCCGAAACTTTTCCGGTGACCAAAACAGGACTTCCCATATATAAATCTTTACCTCCGGACCATTCCGGAACTCCTCGTGACGTCCGGGATCTCATTCGGGACTCCGAACAACATTCGGTAACCACATACAAACTTCCTTTATAACCCTAGCGTCATCGAACCTTAAGTGTGTAGACCCTACGGGTTCGGGAGACATGCAGACATGACCGAGACATTCTCCGGTCAATAACCAACAGCGGGATCTGGATACCCATGTTGGCTCCCACATGTTCGACGATGATCTCATCGGATGAACCACGATGTCAAGGACTTTAATCAATCCCGTATACAATTCCCTTTGTCTATCGGTACGATACTTCCCCGAGATTCGATCGTCGGTATCCCGATACCTTGTTCAATCTCGTTACGGGCAAGTCTGTTTACTCGTTCCATAACACATCATCCCGTGATCAACTCCTTGATCACATTGTGCACATTATGATGATGTCCTACCGAGTGGGCCCAAAGATACCTCTCCGTCACATGGAGTGACAAATCCCAGTCTCGATTCGTGCCAACCCAACAGACACTTTCGGAGATACCCGTAGTGCACCTTTGTAGTCACCCAGTTACGTTGTGACATTTGGCACACCCAAAGCACTCCTACGGTATCCGGGAGTTGCACAATCTCATGGTCTAAGGAAATGATACTTGACATTAGAAAAGCTTTAGCATACGAACTACACGATCTAGTGCTATGCTTAGGATTGGGTCTTGTCCATCACATCATTCTCCTAATGATGTGATCCCGTTATCAACGACATCTAATGTCCATGGTCAGGAAACCGTAACCATCTATTGATCAACGAGCTAGTCAACTAGAGGCTTACTAGGGACATGGTGTTGTCTATGTATCCACACATGTATCTGAGTTTCCTATCAATACAATTCTAGCATGGATAATAAACGATTATCATGAACAAGGAAATATAATAATAATCAATTTATTATTGCCTCTAGGGCATATTTCCAACACGAGTCGCTTTCGGCCGCAATCCTGTGCTGCTCTCTCTGCAAAAGGCACAACGATCGTTTACAAATATGACTAATGTGTGCAGTCGAACTGATCAGAAACTAAAATTACCAACAGTCTCATGAACTCCGTAATGACCGGTGTTGTCTCATAAACCTTTTTCACTGGGTCCCAACAGTGCCGGGTGCTGAGGATGTCATGCTACTGCGGGACGGTGAACTCCGCCAAGGGGTCTGGGATGCCCAGACTCGTGGCTTCCGCGTCCTCCTTGGCCCATTTGGACCTCTTTCCGCCGTAACCATGGCTTCCAAGGTGGTGGCTCCCAATGTTCCTCTCTTGAAGCCCCTTCATGTACTTAGAATTTTTTTGGCATCTTCGGCCTCGCAAGCCTCCTTGAATATTTGAAACTGCTCTTCCGTGATTGTCGGATTATCCTTTACAATCTCGGAGTAGGGTTCCTTCTTGTTGATGATCCTTGCTTTCACTCGATTTTTCCAGGCGGCCAACGCGTCGCTAAACTTGGTCATGGCGTGTTTGTTTATCTTCTTCATTGCCGGGTCCTCATCTGGATCTTTATAATCCTTCTCATTCCGGCCCGGGAATAAGAATATCTGGTGAAACTTCTTTAGGAGGGAGCTCCTCATATTTTCTATCTTCTGTAGTTTCTCATCATTGATGGTGGCGGTTGTCCGTACGATGCGGCCTATTTGATTGCCGTAGGATCGACGCGCTTCCTCGGGCACCGTTGGCTCAAAATTGTCGTCGTCCACGTCCGTGACCACCACTCTAGTAGTCCTGAGTTTGTTAGGAACCCATTGCCTCTTTGCTTTCGGTTCTACACCGGCTCCGCTCCCCGAGGCAGCGCCGGTCTTAGTCTCAGCACCGGTCTCGATGCCGGTCTGAGTCTGAGCGCCAGTCTCATTCTCAGCATTGGTTTGTGTGTCAGTCTCAGTCCCCGATGCCACCGGTGGGCCCAACAATAACATCGGTTGATCATCGGTAAGGCTAAAAAATTCGTCTGCCGCCCGGTAGGCATCGTCGCAATCACCAGAACCCTGTCCTTCATAGTTGCTAGCCTTGTCTCCTATGATTAAATCTAGTCAATTAATTCTAGACCTAATAAAATGAATAATGACATAAAAAAGGCCTATTGTTTTGTAGGAATGTTGAGTCCTTCCTGGTGCGGCAAATCACGGGCACTCGATATGTCCTAGTTTGTAGCACAAGTCATGCCGAAATTCACGGAAAATTTCGTCATGAGCTTTGCTAAAAAGTGGACAAATCGAGAACCTGAAATTTGCCGGAAAAGAAATGAATCAACATTCCGGCAAAACATAGGCCACTAAGCATCATTCCCTGCAAACAATGTCCAAATATACACGAGCAACCACATGTGCAAACAGTGTAGAAGAAAATTCATTTAACTACTAATAGAACAAAATTCAGTTAACTTTAGTGCTCTATAATGATGAAAGGAAAAAAATTTCAGTTAACTACTAATTTCATTCATTTAGGTTATTCATTTAACATCACCTAATTACCCTACTGTAGCAATACTACTAGCACCAGTACTAACCTAATTAACCTAGCAAAACTCTAGTGCACTAACTGAAAAACATCTAATTAACATCTAATTTTTTCTCTAAAATACAAAGAAAGATGAGTGAGGGGGAGGGGTGGGGGACTTACATAGAGGGGAGAGACGGTGGCGTGGAGGTGCTCGGTGACGGAGGCAGGGGCAGAGAGGGCCGGCTCGGGCACGAGCAAGGGCGGTCCTGGGCGGGCTCGGGCGGCGGTGAGGTGGAGCGCGCCGACGGTGACATGGAGGGCGGCCTTGGGCGGCGGCTATGAGGCTGAGGGCGGCCTCGGGCGGCGGCGGTGAGGCTGAGGGCGGCCTCGGGCGGCAGCGGTGAGGCGGAGGGCGGCCTCAGGCGGCGGCGGTGAGGCTGAAGGCGGCCTCAGGCAGCGGCGGTGATGCTGAGGGAGGCCTCGGGCGGCGGCGGTGAGGAGACGGCGGCGAGGGCGAGGGACGATTTGGGGAAGAATTGGTGGCCGGGGCGCGACGTAACGGTAGCGCATTTTCGGAAATGCGCTATAGCTAAATTAGCAATAGAGCGTTTACTGAAACCTGCTACTGCTATTCCTTTCTCCTTTTTTCCCTTTTTGTCTTTTATTTTTCTTTACATTTAATTTTTTCCCTTTCTCCTTTTTCTATTTATTTCATTTTCATTTACTTTTCTACTTGTTTTTCACTTTATTTTATTTGCGTTAGCAGCAGCGCTTTACACGTAAGCGCGCTGCAACTAAGGAGATTAGCAGTAGCGCTGGGCCATTATATGCGCTACTGCTAGGTTGGGCTAGCCATGTGCGCCCAGTTCAAACGTAGCAGCAGCGCTTTTTGCTAGTACGCGCTACTGCTAAAGTCATAGCAGTAGCGCGGTTTATTTACGTGCGATGCTACTAAGTAGCAGCAACGCTTGATTTTGTACAGCGCTATTGGTAAAATTCTGTGTATAGGCTTTTCCCTAGTAGTGTAGGTTTGTCACCTAGCGGTGCATCAAGGACATAATTCTTCTATGCAGTAATGAGGATAAACCTTAGATCACGGATACAATCCGCATCATTGCTACTAATATCTTTCAACTTAGTTTTCTCTAGGAACATATCGAAACATAGGGAAGCAATAACGCGAGCTATTGATCTACAACATAGATATGCAAATACTATCAGGACTAAGTTCATGATAAATTAAAGTGCAATTAATCATATGACTTAAGAACTCCCACTTAGAAAGACATCCCTCTAATCTTCTAAGTGATCACGTGATGCAAATCAACTAAACCATAACCGATCATCACGTGAAATGGAGTAGCTTTCAATGGTGAACATCAATATGTTGATCATATCTACTATATGATTCATGCTCGACCTTTCGGTCTCAGTGTTCCGAGGCCATATCTGCATATGATAGGCTCGTCAAGTTTAACCTGAGTATTCTGCGTGTGCAAAAACTGGCTTGCGCCCGTTGTAGATGGACGTAGAGCTTATCACACCCGATCATCACGTGGTGTCTGGGCACGACGAACTTTGGCAACGGTGCATACTCAGGGAGAACACTTTTATCTTGAAATTTAGTGAGAGATCATCTTATAGTGCTATCGTCAATCAAAGCAAGATAAGATGCATAAAAGATAAACATCACATGCAATCAATATAAGTGATATGATATGGCCATCATCATCTTGCGCTTGTGATCTCCATCTCCGAAGCACAGTCATGATCTCCATCTTATGCTTCCATGACTATCGCTACCGCTTAGTGATAAAGCAAAGCATTACAATGCAATTGCATTGCATACAATAAAGCGACAACCATATGGCTCCTGCCACTTGCCGATAACCCGGTTACAAAACATGATCATCTCATACAACAACTTATATCTCATCACGTCTTGACCATATCACATCACAACATGCCCTGCAAAAACAAGTTAGACATCCTCTACTTTGTTGTTGCATGTTTTATGTGGCTGCTACGGGCTTAGCAAGAACTGTTCTTACCTACGCATCAAAACAACAATGATAGTTTGTCAAGTTGGTGCTGTTTTAACCTTCGCAAGGACCGGGCGTAGCCACACTCGGTTCAACTAAAGTTGGAGAAACTGACACCCGCCAGCCACCTGTGTGCAAAGCATGTCGGTAGAACCAGTCTCGCGTAAGCGTACGCGTAATGTCGGTCCGGGCCGCTTCATCCAACAATACCGCCGAACCAAAGTATGACATGCTGGTAAGCAGTATGACTTATATCGCCCACAACTCACTTGTGTTCTACTCGTGCACAACATCAACGCATAAAACCTAGGCTCTGATGCCACTGTTGGGGAATGTAGTAATTTCAAAAAAGTTCCTACGCACACGCAAGATCATGGTGATGCATAGCAACGAGAGGGGATATTATTGTCTACGTACCATCGTAGACCGTTCGCGGAAGCGTTATATCAACGCGGTTGATGTAGTCATACGTCTTCACGTCTGACCGATCCAAGTACGGAAAGGACGGCACCTCCGAGTTCTGCACACGTTCGGCTCGGTGACGTCCTCGCCTTCTCGATCCAGCAAGAGGGGCAAAGTAGTAGATGAGTTTCGGTAGCACGACGGCGTGGTGACAGTGTTGGTGAAGAACAATCTCCGCAGGGCTTCGCCTAAGCACTACGAAAACTATGATGGAGGATAAACTAGGGGAGACGGGGTTGCCGGCACACGGCTTGGTATTTCTTGATGTGTCTTTGGTGCTAGCCCTACCCCTCTATTTATATGTTGAGCCCTGGGGTCGAAACTTGGAGTAAAAGCCTCCTCAAAGTCTGTTTGACCCGAAAGGCAAGAGTCCTTCTCGGACTCCAGGGCTAGACGCCAGGGTTCCCGGCGTCTACCCCCTAGACGCCAGGGTTCCTGGCGTCTAGCCTCTATTCTCCTCGAAACTTCCTTTTGCACTTTCCAAAAGGCTCGTGGGCTTTCCCCTTTGGCCCAGATAAAGTGTTCTCATGCCCAAACATTTCGGGAAACATCTGGAACCCCTTCCGGTGAATTTCGGAACCCTTCCGGAGATCAAACACTACTATCCACATATCAATCTTTACTTCCGGACTATTCCGGAGTTGCTCGTCATATCTGTGATCTCATCCAAAACTCCGAACAACATTCGGTCACCAACATACATAACTCATAGTACTATATCATCAACGAACGTTAAGCGTGCGGACCCTACGGGTTCGAGAACTATGTAGACATGACCGAGACACCTCTCTAGTCAATAACCAATAGCGGGACCTGGATGCCCATATTGGCTCCTACATACTCTACGAAGATCTTTATCGGTCAGACCGCATAACAACATACGTTGTTCCCTTTGTCATCGGTATGTTACTTGCCTGAGATTCGATCATCGGTATCTCAATACCTAGTTCAATCTCGTTACCGGCAAGTCTCTTTACTCATTCCGTAATACATCATCCCGCAACTAACTCATTAGTTGCAATGCTTGAAAGGATTATAGTGATGTGCATTACTGAGTGGGCCCAGAGATACCTCTCCGACAATCGGAGTGACAGATCCTAATTTCGAAATACTCCAACCCAACAAATACCTTTGGAGACACCTGTAGAGCACCTTTATAATCACCCAGTTACATTGTGACGTTTGGTGTCACACAAATTGTTCCTCCGGTAAACGGGAGTTGCATAATGTCATAGTCATAGGAACATGTATAAGTCATGAAGAAAGCAATAGCAACAAACTAAACGATCAAGTGCTATGTTAACGGAATGGGTCAAGTCAATCACATCATTCTCCTAATGATGTGATCCCGTTAATCAAAGGACAACTCATGTCTATGGTTAGGAAACATAACCATCTTTGAACAACGAGCTAGTCAAATCGAGGCGTACTAGTGACACTATGTTTGTCTATGTATTCACACATGTATTATGTTTCCGGTTTATACAATTCTTGCATGAATAATAAACATTTATCATGATATAAGGAAATAAATAATAACTTTATTATTGCCTCTAGGGCATATTTCCTTCACTACATGCCATCTACGATTTTGTGTAATGTACTGCCCTTGTTCCTAAATATATTTCTTTGTAGAGATTCTAGTATGGACCACATACAAATGTATATAGATGCATTTTCGAGTGTAGATTCACTCATTTTTGCTCCGTATGTAGCCTATAGTGGAATCTCTAGAAAGACTTATATTTAGGAACAGAGGTACGAGGTAGTATCATGTATGACATCTACGTATCTAATTTAGCAGCCAGTAGTAGAAATAATTGTCTGCACAAAGGGATTACTGGTTGAAAATCCTAGCAAAGCACACTGGCAGGCACAGAACAATACAAGAGAGAGAGAGAGAGAGATAGAGAGACGCGCTTACAAGATCATAGCAATGCCTCAGTCCAGGACCTTGGTTGGCCAAGCTGTTAGATCCAGAAGAAACATCGTCCTTGTAGTTTTTGCCAGCTGCATAATAGGTAACAGCGACCGGTTAGTATATTTGAAGTACATCAGGCAGGTGATGCTGGACGGGTTTAAAGGTGACAAGTACCTAGGTCGTGGCGGGTGCTTGGCATCTCTCCAGATGGTGGGAATTAGGTTAGAAACGTCGAGGGTGATGACGTTGTGCTGGCTGTCACGGTCCGGTAAGGAGATCTAGAACCGTTGATTAGGGTGTTTGTGGAGCGGCAATGGTAGGGTGGACTACGGTATGGGCGAAGCGGATCTGTGGCCATGGACGAGGACGTAGGTGAAGCTGCTCCAGTGGTTGGGTTAAGGATGGTGTCGACAACGCGGATCCGCAGCCGTGGACGGGGCGTCAGAAGCTGCTCCGGTGGTTGGGTTAAGGATGGTGTCGATGATGTGGATCTGCGGCCGTGGACGGGGCGTCAGAAGCTGCTCTGGTGGTTGGGTTAAGGGTGGTTTCGACGATGGAGATCTGCGGCCGTGGACAGGGCGTCAGAAGTTGATCCGGTAGCTTGGATGAGGGTGCGAGTGTTGAATGTATAATTAGGCTGCTAGGTATTCTATGGGACAAATTAATTTAAATGTATGGTTCACATATATGCTTTTGGACTTGTTGTTTATTTTGAAATGCAGGCTTGTCAGGTGTAAGAAGTTATTTTACCAAGACAAGTATATAGAATTCTGTATCGACTAGCGGCTACATGGACAAATTCTCATGTGCTGGGCTAAACCGTGGTTGCTAAGCTGAAGGAATTTTAGCATGGGCAATGAAGTCACCTAAACAAAGCAAGCATAGATGGTGGGTCATTAGTCCTTATTATATAGTGTGATAGCGACCTTGCCGGAATATTTTATTCATATATCCAAGAGTCTTTGTACATGAATATGGCCTAGATACGTACTACAGATAGCACGCAGATTTTGTATGCATGTATTACATGGTAACCGAATCGAGTCCTGTTCGGTTTTAGTTTTGGAGTTGTATTCCTGTACGGCAAGGCATGCTACGTAACCAGGTCTTGCCTTGTATACACAAAGTCCAGCGTTCCTTATTTATAAGGCCACGGCCGATTGGAAAAAGCCCCAGCAATCGATCTATCAATACAAACTCCTTTTTCACGTAGGTCTATTTTCTGTCGCTACTTCTTGCCGAGCCCTAGCAGTCCTAGGGTTTGGCGATCTTTGCCGTTTTGCGCTGGAAAGCGGCCGGTTCTCCTCCATGAAAGCGAGGAAATCTTTGTTGCTTTGCCCGTAAAGCAATCGTTCGTCGTCACAAAAGCACGACAATTATCTTGGTGTTGCGCGGCAATTTCCCGTGCCAACACAATTGGCGACTCCGCTGGGGACGAGAAGAAGAAGAGCTACATGATGAGTACGAAGTCCAAGAACGGGAGCGACATCGACCCGGAGAACGTCATCGCCGTCACACTCGATGACCTGTCAGAAGATGTTCGGCGCGAGCTTAAAGAGGAGCTGGAGAATGAAAAGGTTGAGTGGTTGAAGCTGAAGTTGGCTGGATACGCGAAGACGAGGAACGGTGTCGTCAAAAAGGTAGTTCCGAGCCCTTCCGATGCTCAGGTAAAAAACTCAACCGAGGAAATTGCTCATCTAATTGATGTGTCCGTAGCTAGTAAATATGGTTCTGATATGGAAAATACGGCGCGTACAATTACTAAAGCAGTAGCTAATAGACTTGAAGAATTTAAGGTGCGATTTAATAAAGATCTTGAAAATTGTCTACCTGGTCATGTACGCTCATTAGTGCTGCAAGTCAATGATGAGTATTCTGGAAAAAGACCGATGCCAATAGACAATAGCGGATTTAACAATTTGCCAAGTAATATACATACGCCTAGTGCATTGGCTAATGCTATGCAGCCTTACGCCCCTTTAAACAATAATCTAGATGGCCGGAAGTATGTTGGTAGTTCGGCTAATAATTTTGTTCCTAGTACTACTACTTCTATTGTTTCGACTTCGGTTCCAGAAAATCACAATAGCAATAACCAAAGTTTTGGATTTAATTCTAATATGTAGCAGCCTAGTTATCAGACAGTGGCATATAGTACGCCACCGCTGCCGCTTGTCGGTACCGGGGTTCCGTATGGCTGGTTCCTGATTCATATTTTAGTGGGTCTCCATTGCAAACTTCGCATGCTCCAATTTCTTTGCCAGAATTTCCACCGCGTGTTGGTGTTCCATCTGCTCCACAAGCCAGTTCTCTACAGCCCAATAATAATTTTAAGGATCAGCTTGCTAACAGACTTAGAGAATTTGGTTTAGAACCTAAGGGTAGAGCACGTGCATATCAAAAACCATACCCTGATTATTTTGACTCGACACCATACCCTCGTGGTTTTAGAATTCCAGATTTTGTTAAATTTACGGGGGAAGATGGTAGATCTACTTTTGAGCATGTGGGACAATTTTTAGCACAATGCAGCGAGGTCGGCACATCGGATGTTTTTAGATTAAAATTGTTTCCATTATCTTTATCCGGTACTGCATTTATTTGGTTTACGTCGCTTGCTCCTAATTCTATTTCAACATGGGCACAATTGGAGCAAAAATTTCATGAGTATTTTTATAGCGGTGAAACAGAACTTAGACTTTCAGATTTAACTATGGTTAGGCAGAAATATAATGAGCATGTTCATGATTATATTAGGAGGTTTAGAGATGTCAAAAACTGATGTTTCAGCTTGACCATAGCCGAAAAGGATTTAGCCGATCTTGCCTTTTCTGGTCTACTTGCTCATATTAAAGATAAACTAGAAGGGCAAGAATTTTTAGATGTCAATCAAGTTTTGCAGAAGGCTTTGGCGCAAGAAAACCGGGCTAAGGAAATTAAACAATATAGTCGGTTTAAAGATAATAGAAATAAAGAGAAAGATAACCATGTAGTTAATGCCTTAGATTATGATAGTGATTCGGCTAGTGAGGATGATGTTAATATATGTGTAGCCGAATGGGTTCAAGCGCCAAAGTTAAAACCTTTTGCATGTTCTGCTTTAAAACCCACACCTGCTAGAAGAGACGAAATTAAATATACTTTTGATGTAAGCAAGTGTGATAGAATATTTGATATGTTACTAGAAAATAAATTAATTAGAGTGAGGGAGGGTCATGTAATTCCACCTCCAGAAGAATTGGGTAGAAGAGCTTATTGTAAGTGGCACAATTCTTTTTCTCATGTTACTAATGATTGTAACGTGTTTCGTCAACAGGTGCAATCAGCCATCAATGAAGGACGATTGGCATTTACAGAAGGTTCTAAGATGAAGCCTGACAGCGACCCTTTTCCTATCAATGTGGTCGAGCTTGAGAATAAAAAAATGCTTATTCGGTCGGATCAGACCGAATCCGCAAGAGAGAAAAACATTGTTGATAACAGTGCTCCTCCAAGGATGATCAAACCAAAAAATTTAGAAATTGGAGTGTGGAAAGTCAACGGAGGGAGGAGACAGGCTCCAAGGCCAAAGCCGACAGTTAGCATGTTGTTGGAAAAATATACCTCACACAAGACCAACAATGTGTTTAATTGGCTCGGAGGTAATAAGCGTCCTAGGTCTCCTTCTGGACATGGCGTTCACGAGCAATGGCAAGGAGATTAGTATGACTAGCAACCATATTTTGCAATGGAGCCGACATATTGGGGTTGTGCGCCTCCGATGTATCCACAATTTCCTCCATGGGGATTTAATCCTTGGGCGCCATATCCTACAGGACCAGCAGGTTATTTTCAGCCGGAATGGATTCCGCCGAGGCCTATGTTTCGACCAAACATGCATGAGAAAAGGGCTCATTTCAATGAGGAGGCTAGATTACATAATGCTATTGAGATTCGAGGAGGTCGATCACCGGTACGCAATGCAGAACACAACAGCTATAAGGGCGACCACAAGCGCATATGGATGCCGGTGAAACGTGTCGATCCTAAACCCGGAAAAAGTACAGATGATTTAGATGCTGCTCATGGTCTGAAAATAGTGGAACACCAGTCAGATGAAGGTGTTGTCAATTGTATAGAAACAAGCGGCGTCTTAAAAGAAGGTCTTGGTACAGAGGAGAAAAGTGACGGCGTGAAGCTGCGGCAAGCTGGCCAATCTAATCAATTTGGAGAGAAAGCTAATTCTGGGCATAACATGCATGCACGTTCAGACAAGGAATGTGTTGTATCCTCACGTACTAGTCAACAGAATAAATTGGCAAGTTCGTATGCTGATTTAGTTATGAGAAATTGAGGCCCAGGAATGTCCAAGAGTTTGCGTCCAATGGGTTTCAAGTATAACAGCAGCACACGTACATGTTGGGATTCAAATAATGTACGCGGCCAGGATTTTAATGCTAGTAAAGTATACAATCAGCAAGGAGGTTTTTCAGCCAAAGACAAAGCATTTGTCCCAGTAACAACAATATGTCAGTACAGGCCAAAGGATCCGGGGGGCAGCAAAATTAAGTCAGTCACGCCAGGGACTAAACCAGCACCTCAGTGGTTCCCGAAGGGGCTTACTCGCACTCAGAAACGACGTGTACAGCGTCTGCGGACATTGGAAATAAAGGAAGAAATAGCTGAGAAGAAGCGCGATAGATGGTTCAATCAGGATAAACCAATGGCACCTACAAATACTTGGAAGGAGAAGCGCATTGCAGCAGAAGAAAATAAAAATACGGATGAAACAATTATTGTTGAAAATTCAGAGGAAGATAGAGAGGTACCAACTAATATGGATGTTAATATGGTGTTCGCATTGCCTGCTGAATTTTGCGCGCCCGAGGCTGAAATTGCTGAACTTGTTCTTGGCCCAAAGAAGGCTACGTTTGTGAAACCAGAGAAGCACGATCAACACCTAAAGCCATTATTTATCAGAGGTCATATTGATGGTAAGCCTATTGGTCGCATGCTTGTTGATGGCGGTGCAGGTGTTAATATTATGCCCTTTTCGGTATTTTCTAAACTGAACCGAAAAGAGAGCGAGTTAGTGAAGACCAATATGGGACTTAGTGGGTTCTCAGTGGAATTGTCCGAGGCTAAGGGTGTTATTTCTATGGAGCCCACAGTCGGAAGTAAAACGTTGCGGACTGCGTTTTTTGTTGTCGATGTCAAAGGCCGGTATAATATTTTGTTAGGACGCGACTGGATTCATTCAAATTGTTGCATCCCTTCTACTTTACATCAGTGCTTAATTCAGTGGGTTAATGACGATGTGGAGGTGATTGAGGCCGATAATTCTTCATGCATTGCTTTGACGGACGCGCCGGTTGATTGGCAAGACGGTGAGATGCGATGTTTGACCGGTAGGGATTTATCGGACTATGATTATATCAATATTCGTAGAGATGGTTTTGTACCTATAAATGCACAGTCGGCTAACGTAGCTCGGCTTAATGATTTATCTATATAAATGATGAATAAAGATGACAATATTAAGTGGCTGCAAAGACGCATGGAGGAGTATCGTTCCGGAAAGAATGATATGCATGAAACTATTGAAGATTTTGATAACATGGAAAAGCTTGGAGAGGGATTCTCATCGGCTGATCCACTTGAAGAAATTGATATTGGTGATGGAAGTATTCAGAGACCTACATTTATCAAATCTAGCTTCAAAGCCGATTAGAAAAGTAAGGTATGTTTATTACTTAAAGAATTCGTTGATTGCTTTCCTTGGAATTATACTGAGATGCCCGGTTTGAGTAGAGACTTAGTAGAGCATCGATTACCTACTAAATCTGGTTTTAGGCCGCATAAACAACCTCATAGAAGTTTCAATCCTAATTCGTATGACCGCATGAAAGAAGAAGTTGATCGGTTTTTAAAAGCTAAGTTTATTCGGCCGTGTAGATATGTAGATTGGGTTTCTAATATTGTGCCTATGAAAAAGAAAAATACTGGTAATATTAGAATCTGTGTTGATTTTAGAGATTTGGATAAGGCTACTCCGAAAGATGAATATCCTATGCCTATAGCCGACATCCTTATTAATGATGCATCAGGACATAAGGTGATTAGCTTTTTAGAAGGTAATGCGGGTTATAATCAGATATTTATGGCCGAACAAGATATGTCTAAGACTGCTTTTTGTTGCCCAGGTTTTGTTGGTTTATTTGAGTGGGTCGTTATGACATTTGGGTTGAAAAATGCCGGCTCTACGTACCAATGAGCTATGAATTTAATTTTTCATGATCTTCTAGGTATTTTACTAGAAATATATATTGATGACATAGTTGTTAAATTGGATGGGTTTGATCATTGTTTATCCGATTTAAGATTAGCTTTTGAAAGGATGCGCCGGTATGGATTAAAAATGAACCCACTCAAATGTGCTTTTGGCGTGTCGGCTGGCATGTTTTTAGGCTTCATAATTCATGAAAATGGCATAGAGATTGACCCTAAGAAAGTGGAGGCAATTAGAAATTTAGAGGAACCCACATGTAAAAGGGATTTGCAAAAGTTGTTAGGAAAAATTAATTACGTGAGACGATTCATATCTAACCTTGCAGGTAAAATTGAATCGTTTGTTCCTCTACTTCGGCTAAAGAATGAAGCCGAATTTACTTGGGGGGCAAAGCAACAAGATGCTTTTAATTATATAAAGCGATGCTTGTCGAATACTCCAATATTGCGGGCGCCCAAATCCGGTGCATCGTTCAGGCTGTACATTGCTGCAGAAGATAAGGTGGTCGGTGTAGTGTTGGCGCAAGAGGTCAGCGGGAAAGAATACATCATTGCATACTTAAGTCGTCATTTACTCGACGCCAAAAGTCGGTACGTGTTTATTGAAAGGTTATGCTTATCTTTATACTATGCATGTACCATGTTTCGGCCTTATCTTCTTTCTAGTACGTGTGTAGTAGCTTGCCAGGCTGACGTCATTAAGTATATGTTGCAACGACCGATTCTTAGTGGTAGGATTGGAAAGTGGGCTTACGCACTATTAGAATATGATTTAACATATGAATCGTTGCGTGCTATGAAGGGTCAAGTTTTCGCCGATTTCATTGTTGATCATAGGATTAAAGATGATGAAAACATTACTTATGTTAGTGTATGAACATGGAAGCTTTATTTTGATGGATCGGTCTGTAGGGAAGGGCAAGGCGTCGGTAATGTTTTAGTTTCACCTAATAATGTCTTTTCTGATACATTAGTCCGTTTGGAATATCCTTGCACTAATAACCAAGCTGAGTATGAAGTTCTACTATTTGGTTTACAAACTTTAGTTGATATGGGCGTAAAGAATGTAGATGCTTTTGGGGATTAGCTTTTGGTAGTACAACAAATTAAAGGTGAATTTCAATGTTTTGATGGATTATTAAATAGTTATTTGGACTAATGTTTAGACATAATTAAGTCTCTAGATACGTTCACCATCCATCATATACCTAGAGAAGAGAATTCTAGAGCTAACTGTTTAGCACAGCAAGCATCTGGTTATCACATTAGTAAAGGAATGTTTTTTATAATCGACAAGCTGATGCATGCTGAGTCTATAATGATGGATACTTTGCCACAGGGTGCACTTGGGCGTAGTACAGTTGAACAACTAGCTGTACAATGTACTGCAGATTCGGTGCATGGGTCACAAATGACCGAATTAGCAAATAAATTAGAATTAAGTGATTGGAGAGTTCCTCTAGTTAATCATTTAAAGGATCCAAGTCAAACAAGAGATAGGAAAATTCGGCGACAAGCTTTAAAATATACTTTGTTTAATGATGAGTTGTATCGCCGAACAATAGATGGGTTATTTTTAAAATGCTTGGATTCTGATGAGTCTAGAATAGCTATGGGTGAAGTGCACGAAGGAATATGTGGAACACATCAGTCGGCTCACAAAATGCGATGGTTATTAAAATGAGTAGGGCTTTATTGGCCGACTTTGTTAGAGGATTGTTTTCGGTATTATAAATGTTGTGAGGCATGTCAAAAATTTGGTAATGTACAGTTAGTACCCGCGTCTATGTTAAATCCCATAATTATGCCATGGCCATTTAGAGGATGGGGTTTAGATTTTATTGGTGAGATACATCCTTCTTCTTTTAAAAGACATCGCTTCGTCCTAGTTGCTACAGATTATTTTACTAAATGGACTGAAGCAGTTCCTTTGAAAAATATGACTCATAAAGAGGATACTAGTTTTGTTTTAGAGCATATTATTTACAGATTTGGTATTCCTCAAACTTTAACTACTGATCAAGGTTCTTCTTTTATGTCTCTTCAATTTCGTGAATTTGCTGAATCTTTAGGAATTAAGTTGTTAAATTCGTCGCCTTATTATGCTGAAGCTAATGGACAGGCCGAATCTAGCAATAAAACTTTAATTAAACTTATGAAGAAGAAAATTGAGGAACATCCGAAAAGGTGGCATGAGGTACTTTCGGAAGCTTTATGGGCTCATCGGATATCTAAGCACGGAGCGTCTCAAGTAGCACCATATGATCTAGTATATGGCCAGGAGGCGGTGTTACCCGTAGAGATTAATTTACAAGCTCTTAGAGTGGCCAGACAAAATGATTTGTCGGCTATAGATTATAATGACCTGATGATGGATAAGATAGATGACATTTCAGAAGAGAGATTAAGAGCTTTGCGAGAAATTGAGAAGGAGAAATTAAGAGTAGCCAAGGCTTATAATAAAAAGGTGAGAGAAAAATCGTTTCAAATAGGAGATTTAGTATGGAAAACGATTTCACCTATTGGAACTAAAGATAGGAAATTCGGCAAATGGTCGCCAAGTTGGGAAGGCCCGTATAAGGTTGTAGAGATTGTTCCTGGAAATTCATATTTTGTACAATCTTTGCAGGGAGAGAAGTTGCCCAAAGCTCTCAATGGGAAATATTTGAAGAAGTACTATCCTAGCATGTGGTAGGAGGCTTGAGCAAATTTGGGCGATATATTATTTGAGATATCGCCCTAAGAAATATCATCGCCGGTGGATTGATCAACATCGCCCTAAGGTATTGTTATGGTGTTTTTGATAAATCCAAATGTAACAAAAACAGGGGGGCATGTGTTGAATGTATAATTTGGCTGCTAGGTATTCTATGGGAAAAATTAATTTAAATGTGGGGTTGACATATATGCTTTTGGACTTGCTGTTTATTTTGAAATGCAGGCTTGTCAGGTGTAAGAAGTTATTTTACCAAGACAAGTATATATAATTCTGTATGGACTAGCGGCTACATGGACAAATTCTCATGTGCTGGGCTAAACCGTGGTTGCTAAGATGAAGGAATTTTAGCATGGGCAATGAAGTCACCTAAACAAAGCAAGCACAGATGGTGGGTCATTAGTCCTTATTATATAATGTGATAGCGACCTTGCCAAAATATTTTATTCATATATCCAAGAGTCTTTGTACATGAATATGGCCTAGATACGTACTACAGATAGCACGCAGATTTTGTACGCATGTATTACATGGTAACCGAATCGAGTCATGTTCGGTTTTATTTTTGGAGTTGTATTCCTGTACGGCAAGGCATGCTACGTCACCAGGTCTTGCCTTGTATACGCAAAGTCCAGCGTAACTTATTTATAAGGCCACGACTGATTGGAAAAAGCCCCAGCGATCGATCTATCAATACAAACTACTTTTTCACGTACATCTATTTTTTGTTGCTACTTCCTGCTGAGCCCTAGCAGCCCTAGGGTTTGGCGATCTTTGCCGTTTTGCGCTGGAAAGTGGCCGGTTCTCCTCCATGAAAGCAAGGAAATTTTGTTGCTTTGCCCGTAAAGCAATCGTTCGTCGTCACGAAAGCACGATAATTATCTTGGTGTTGCGCGGCGATTTCCCGTGCTAATAGCGAGGAAGCGGATCTGAGTCCGTGGACTTGTGAGTTGGCAAAGCAGCCCCATTAGGGTTGAGAATAGTATAGGCGAAGCTACCCTGGTAGGGTTGGCGATGGTGTCGGCGAAGCGGCTCCGGTAGGGTTGAGGAAGGTGTCGACGAAGCGGCTCTGGTAGGGTTGAGGAAGGTGTCGGCGAAGAGGATCAGATGCCGTCGACGGGGGCATCGGTGGGGTGGCTCCAGGGGGGTGGACGAAGCGTCTCCGGTGGGGAGTACGAATGAGCCGCTGCAGATGCGCGGCGGTTGACCACAGTACCGACGAAGCAGATCCGGCACCGTAGACAAGGCCGACACTGAATGGGCTATGGTACAGTGGTGGATGAGCAGTCTACTTGTTTCTAGGGGAGGTGGGAGGGCTAGATGTTGTCGCAGAAGCAGATCCGGCGAGGTGGACGCCGCTGGCAGTGAATGGGCTATGGTACGCCGGTGGATGAGCAGTCTAGGGTTTCGAGATGGCGTTATGTAAGATGCTCTGGTGCTGTGGAGTTAGTCGTTTTTATGGGAGGGGGAGAGGAAATGGGGGTGCCGTGTAGTGGGGGAACCGGAAGTTACCAAAGCAGCCCCGACCTATCATGTAGATGAGGGCGGTATTGTAACTGTTGGTCTCCGTGCACCAAGGACAAAAGGGGGATTTCACATGCTAAAGACTAAGGTGGTGGAAATTTTAGAAGGAGGCGGGAGATTTT
The DNA here is from genome assembly GCF_002162155.2 of Triticum dicoccoides. NCBI lineage: Eukaryota > Viridiplantae > Streptophyta > Magnoliopsida > Poales > Poaceae > Triticum > Triticum dicoccoides. The sequence continues at coordinate 48,396,547 of NC_041390.1, read as the reverse complement.
GCCGCCCACTAGATCGTTCATATCTAGTTTCAACTAATTTTGGATCGTACTAGCGTGAAAGTCATGCTAGACTGTGTACACGGGGCACGCGTCAGCAGTTAATAACTGGTGTGAAGTCCACCCCAGAAAAGAAGACAATAACTCGGGATGATGCGCCGATAACTTGGACGTTCACACAGGCGCGGCCAATCATACGGGTCTAGTGGTGTGTTCACAAAAAAAGGGATCAAACGCTCAACCTATGTATTTCTCGTGTAAATAGTTAATTTAGTGCCATTGGTTATTTACTTTAAACATAATGCATTGACATGTTAGTGTAGAGGCGCACAAAAAGAAATGGATATTGTAGTCAGCTACTTAAAAGGGTTACCTCATATGATTACATAGCCTCCATTTCATAAATTGCGTACCCATTGAATTCATATATGAATATTACATATATTACTTCAAAATAGAGACTTAAATCATCCAAGACTAATGAATTTGAATGCAAGAGTAACAATGGTGCATGTACATGATAGCTACATTGGTTGTTTGAAGAAACATCACTGTAACTTTGGCATGCACAGCTGAAAAGGTTTATTTAAATAGAAAAAAATGTGGTATGTGAGTGTCCAATCTTTATAGCGTTGAATCGATATTGTACCTTTGGCCACGATACGAAGTAGATATTGACTTGTGTTCAAGCGATGCACTTCCACGATCGCTAGATAGTGATACGTGAATGAATTGTGCAATCTCTCTCACACGCATACATATCTCATTTCACTATAACTAGTACTCCATCCGTCGATTTATAAGCTGTGCTTACCTTTTCCATCAACTTCGTTCAATGCGCGGGCATCTTGCTAGAAACACTAGAATATGTCCATATAATCCGTATGTGATAGTCCATTTGAAACCTCAAAAAAGAAAAATATTTAGGTACGGAGGGAGTAATATATTAGGAGTATATCAAAACAATAGTGATTTCTTTCAAGTTTGTGAACAAATACTACTATTCTACTACTTTGGATGTGGGACCGCAGTTGAGCAAACCGACACCCCACCCGCCGCCGGGTTGGAAAACAAAAACGAGGGGAAGATATAGCTGTAGCACGGAAGCTAAGAAATATGGTGTCTGGCGGGGCTCGTTGGTAGAGTAGGATCATTCCATACTAGTACTACTCCTACTAGTACCAAGTTTGTACTCCTAATACTATATTACTAGTACTACCACTATACAACTAGTAGGTACGTGCACGGCACAACATCGTAGAAACAAAAAACGGGAACTTCTTGTTTTGGGTGATTTATCTTTTTTTCAATCAACGTAGTATGAATAATATGATGTGGGGGGGGGGCACGCATGAAGCTTATGTGTCTTGGTTGCATGGCTAGGGAAGGTTAGACAAAAATAAATAGATAATGTGTTTAGAGTGCACTCCACTAAATAGATATACTCTGGATCCATTGCAACAGACCGGCACATCTATATCTATACCCCCTATATAGTGTGTAAAAAACTTTGAAAGTTGGTCATTGGATGAAGCCAATCCGACGGTACAAAGATGGCAAATCCGAGCACTACTGGCTGTTGGATATCATCCACCAGATTCTGCCACATGTATAATCTAGAAGACTCCATGGTTGAACTTAATTCATGACTAACTTTGCCACAACTAAGCTTAGGCAAAGTTATTAGTTCTTCAAACTGAGAGCCACAAGTTGGAAAGCCTAAGGGAATCTTGCCACATTTTTGTGTGTATGTCATGTGGGGCCTTAGTGTGGCTTGCCTAAGGTGTGGCTTGAACCAAACACTCATCTAAGTTAATCAAACTTGACTAACCTTACAATCCACCAGATTTTGCCACATGTTAGAATCCAGAAAGCTCCATGTGTAGAAGCATAATGCACAAACCACCAGAATTTGATGTGTGCAATGCACGTGTACCTTACTAGTACTAGTTGGTAGTAGTAAGAAACAAATTCCAGTTTTGGCACGAGCTCGTACTACGGCAGCACCACAAGTTGGCAAGCCTAAGGGAAGCTGGCCCACATGTCATTCTCATGGTGGTGGCTTGGTTCGCGACTCACTCGTTCGAGATGAACCAGCCGGTGGTGGCGTGGCTGTGGCGAGGGTGCCACAGCTCGGCGTCGGGGCATTACGAGGCGTAGATGGCCACACCGGCGGGTACTACATAAGTACTCCAGCTGAGGATTGATGCCCAGGACGAAATGTGTCACAGCCGCTGGATGAAAAATCGATGGTGCGGGAGTACGGATCGGAGCACAGCAGCGGAGCAGGCAAACCGCGTCCAATCGGGTGTGTCTATGGTAGAAAGTTGATGGTCGCCGCAGTTCAGCTGACCCGCATGTCATGCACACAAAGGCAGAGGAGCGGTGGGGCCGAGAGGGATGAGGGGCACGTCGGGGGGATGCGGATCCCCTGACGCGAACAATCCTACCATTCTATCATTGACATGTGGGACCCGTAAGCGTGGGTCCCACCTGTCAGTGAAGGAAAGGCAGGGCAAGGCAGTGATAGCCATGTCAGAGGATCCATGTCCACGTCGGGGGACGTCGTGCCGTGGGTTGGAGAGGCGTTGTGGGAATCCCGTGTAGGTGTGGCAGTGGTAGAAACAAGAAACGTGATGGTCTCCGTGGTTCAACTTCCATGGACAAGTTGTCATGTATGCTGACACATCTATATCAAAACTAGAGTGTTTATATTTCAAGCACGTGAAAAAGTATTATTCTACTAAGGATCCATTCGCTTGCATATGTACGGGAGGGTAACAACATAAATTTGCACAACATTTACAACGGTGACACCCTTCCCGTAGAACCTTTGTCCAACATTGGGATCAGCCATGCAATGGGCCATCGCATGAATTGGTATGATGGAACAACGGTGAGATTGAATAAGATAGCACGAACAGTGCACATGGCGGTCAAAGGAGGACCATGCTGTCTGCGGCCGATTTGTTGCCCTACGAGTAGGAAGACGCTGTGCTCCTTTCTAACCACATCTTCGCGGTGACAAACCAGGAGACTTATTTTGTATGGGACACATCCTACGATATACTCCCTCTCTCCCAGTTTATTTGTTTTGAATCTTTTTGTTTTATAAGTTTCAAATTCAAATTTGGAGGTCCCCATCACATGTTGAGATTACAATGTCCATTAAATCGTTGCGTGCATGTATAGTAAAGAAACAAATCTCGAGTTTGGCACGAGTTTGTGCTGCGGGAGCACCACAAGCCCTGGCGCAGGAGTTACATTTCCCTCTCAGGGCCGTCGGGACTGAGCTTCAGCGCCTTACTACACCTACCTTTGAGTCAATAACATGTGGACCCGATAGGTGACTGGTCCACATGTAATGCTCCCGTAGGCAGAGGGGCAGCGGGGCCAAGAGGGGTGAGCCGCACGTCGGGGGACGTGTGGTTTCATGGGTTCGAGCGGCGTCGTGGGAATCACGGGTGGCTGTGGTAGAAACTTGATGCTCACCACATTTTAGGTGGCCCACATGTCATGAACACAAAGGCAGAGGGGCGGTGCGGCCGAGAAGGGTGAGGCGCTCGTCGGGGGCGTGGTGCCGTGGGTTGGAGAGGCATCGTGGGAGTCGCTAGATGAAACATGATGGCCGCCGTAGTTGAACTTCCATGAACAAGCTGTCATGTCTACGGACACATGCACTGCATACCGATCACTGGAAGGAGTAGCAGAGAAAGCTATATATGCGGATAAATACTTCCTTATAGTCAAGCGGACCCATGCTACTACTCTGTTCCAAAGACATGCACACCATCGAAATAGTCCATCTATATCAATATACACTGAGAGGGAATAAATTTTTTAAAAGATAGGAAATAGTTCATCCATCCATAATGTCCTCCTATTGGTGCAGCCTTTTCTTCTTCTTCTTCTTCTTCTTCTTCTTCTTCTTCTTCTTCTTCTTCCTCTTCTTCTTCTTCTTCTTCTTCTTCTTCTTCTTCTTCTTCTTCTTCTTCTTCTTCTTCCTCTTCTTCTTCTTCTTCTTCTTCTTCTTCTTCTTCTTCTTCTTCTTCTTCTTCTCATCCTCTGTGGGAGACGGCTTCGCAACAAGCTCTTTGGACCTTGCAACTATCTCGAAACTCACACGGGCATCAAGGGCAGCATATTTTATCCGCTCGTACATCAAGGGATAATTCTCCTATCCAAATGACCTTAATGCCACCGTCTCATCACCCTTCTGAAGATTCGTACCGAGCACAAAATTTTCTACATCGAATGGGGATGGTGTCTGTTTATCACAACCTTTTACAGGAATTTTGATTCTGGTTTCTAGGTCAGCGATGCTTTACAAATCAAGGTTGTACGGCTCCAGCTTCTGTTTGTCCCCTTCGATGGCTGCCCCACAGAAGTATACGTCCTCCCGAGACAAGAAATCGTGAAGCTCACGTGGTATGGAGGGCGAGTGTATGATGTGGTACACCAAAACATCATCTTCATGGCACATCTGAAGGACGGCGGCGCGATGGATCTTCCCAGGGGCATGCTCCATGTACTCTGCGTCAAGACCGACGACCCTCGTCTCTACCTTTTCGAGGGAGTTGGATACATTGTTGATCCACTGCCGAACAACCCTTGGGTGGACGGTGACGGTGGCAACTATACGCATCGAGCCTTCGTCGAGGACATGTTGGACGCTAGAAACCTGCATCTCGATCTCTATCGCCATTTGGAACTGCTTGAACGGAGGGCTATGGTTTGGAGAATTAGGATTAGATGGCTAGTCTAACTAAAGTAGTAGATGATTATTTAAAGAGGTTAAAACAATGTGAATGCATTGGGGATTTGATGCAAATGAAGACGAAGGGGAGGTGAAGAAGCCAAGGAGAATCGGTTCCCGATGGAGAAGTAAATGGGAGAAGTGGCGTGCAGGGAGTTGATTAGATGGCTAGGTAGACTAAACGAAAAGGCTATGCGGGTAGACTAATGAGTCGTACCTGTTCGTGTACGTGCCCATCCTTCCTGATAGGCGGGACCTATGCAAATAGATAAAAAATGTGTCGTAGTTTTTTTTGAGGGCGTGAGTGGGAGACACAACATTCTCTGGTTAAGGAATACTCCATCCGTTTAGGTGAGTATAAGTCACCATATGAAAATCAGGTTTTCCCAAAACCTTTAGGCGTGGAGCATTAACTTCTTGCTCGATCCCCTCCCAGCCTCATTAGCCAGCATTCTCTTCCTCTGCTGCCTCGTTCTACCTTTCCATTTTTCCTCTTCTCAAGTGTGGACCGATCTGCATTCCATCCTTGATGCTCTAGAACGACCACTGCATGCATCGCGGCAGGGCATTGATTGGGCATGCACGAGAATTTGGTTCTGCTCGCAATATGGATGATACCTGAACAATGAAGTGAACAGGCATGCTAGCACAGTCACATATATTTAGGAAAGATGGTAAGGTTTCTACTATTTCTCCTCAGTGCATCTTTTGCATACATTATGTTTTAAGCCAAACTTCATTGCTAAGTATGTTACTATACAATGTTCTTCAACAGGGACTCCCAATGAATGTTGTGCCTGTTTGGATTGAGACTAAAGGTACCATGAATATTGTTAGCTTACGGCCAAGATATCCTACAATGCACTTCAGTGCATTCAGGTTTTCTACTAGCAAGGAATGCTTAATACTAAAAGACTGGAGCAAAATTGTGAACGATCACAGAGAAGTACTAGGGGGCAGAAATCAGAAGCGCAACCCACGATTAGGAGACAGCTTCATCTACATGCTCCAATATGATGAATCAAGAAAGCTATACATGTTCTATGCTATTTTACCTGAGAGAGAGCAGCAGGAGTGATTAGCTAGTTCATGCTCTTAGTACTTGTCCTCTCATGTCCGTGTTCTTCATCCTGAACTTAATCTCAAAGAGTGATTTGCTTTTGTGGTGTTATGAATGCTTATAATATCATTACCATGTTGAAATCGATGATATCTTTGCTTCTGGTACAAGTGAATGTTCCTTCTTTAAGCTAGTGTTGGTGGTGATTAGATAGCGGTAATGACTATATGATGATTAAGTAGTGGTAATGAGACGACTATTATTTAATGATTTTTAGCTAGCTATGAAAACTGTTGTTAGTGATGATATATATGATGCAAGAGTTTTTATATTAATATGATGATGATGATGAGTTATTATATCATTTATGAAAGAAACCACATATTAGTTTCAACTGGATGGATTGTACCTAAGTGATCAAGTATATGCCATATCCATATTACCTCGATCACTCAATTAGGTGATCAAGTATATATAATATGGATATGGCATATACTTGATGACTTAGCTAGGATCCACATGCATCCAGTCAAACTAATCTGCGGTACTTTCACCTAATGATTTAACAACTCATTATAATGTAAAGAATCACTAAATTAAATTGAAAACACAAAATTAAAGTAAAAATAAAAAATAAAACCAAAACACACCCAAACATTTAGTACCGGTTGGTGTTACCAACTGGTACTAATGTCCTACGCGCCCCCGAAGCTGGCTCGTTCGTGCGGAACCGGTACCAAGGGGGGGGCTTTAGTCCCCACACTTTAGTGCCGGTTACCAAACCGGCACTAAAGGGCCTTACGAACCGGTGCTATAGCCCAGTTCTGCACTAGTGTAACATTACAACATACAACCATCTCATACATAAACTCATTATTATGACGAAGGCTATACCACATCATATGCATACCCTGCAAAACCAAGTTACACATCCTCTAATCGGTTTTAGAAAAAAATTAATTACATGGTTAACTAGTTTTAGTAAGTAATACTAGCTACATACGTCCAAAATTTAGGTGATGATTCTTGATGCTAGATTAAGTTTTGGGGTCTGTGTGAAAAAAAGACTTAATATAAAGTCTCGTCCGCCACACAAAACTTCGTCTACAACGCGTGACCCCCTAGAAGATCGTCCTTCTTCGGCACCCTTTTGAGCTGAATGGAGGTATTTCTGCAGCGTTCACACCCACCCTTGGCTGACATCAAGGAGACCCCCTATCACTGTATTTGTTTCTATTTTATGTAGAGGGTTTCTCGGTGTTGTTATACAAGGCTCAACAGGAAAATAGGATTTGGGGTGTCGAGTTGGGGGAGGGGCGACCCTTACATAATACGTACACCTCTTATTTGCAGATGACTATTATTCCACTGAGGATACCATGATGGTGCTTCATACCATTCATACTATTCTGGGTGTCTATGAGGAAGCATCAGGCCAAAAGGTTAATGCAATGGGAAGGGGTGGTGAGCATGCAATGGTTGGCTTGAAACAGGTTGTTGGTATCGGCAATGAAGCGCTCAAATGAGCGCTATTTCAAGCTCGCAATGGTGGTTGGCCACTCAAAGGACGGTTGTTTCAAATATGTGAGAGAACAATCTACTGTAAAATGGATGGATAGAAAGGCCAAGGGATTTCTAATACGGGCAGAGTGATGTTAGTTATATTAGTCCTCCAACCAACTCCTACGTATACCATGAGCTACTTTCAGTTCTCCGAAAAACATTGTGTTAGAACCTGACCACGATCTCCTCAAAATTTTCGCGGGGATGCAAGCATAGTAAATGCAAAGTTCATTTGATCACATGGGATAAAATGTGTTTGAGCGAGAGAACATAAGGGATGGGGTTCCGTGAGTATGATGCTTTTAACCAGGTGCCACTTGAAGTGCAAGCGTGGCACATTCTCTATTCATCAAACTCCCTCTGTGCACGCATCGTAAAAGCCCATTATTTTCACAAGTTAGATATTCTGGAAACCTCTTACCCAAAAAGCACATTGTTTACCTAGCATAAAATTTTTGCATGGCCGGATCTGTTGCAAGGGCTATTGTGGAGGATCAGCGACGATCAGTGTCTGCATAGATTGTTGTATCTTGAGGCAAGGTGCAACGAAGCCAGTGGGAGGAAAAGATAGAACGAACGTTAATAAAATTGACCATAAGTTGAGTTAAATGTACAGAACCACCACATTCATTTCACGATTAGAAGAATACTTCCACTTTACGTTTCATGACATTTTCGACCGAACCGAAAATTTGACAGTGCCAAAAACACCAATGATAGATACTAAGCATTTGGATGACATCACTAATTGGCCAGGCCCACCTGTCATGCTGAGTTCGCAAATAAAAGTGCCACATAGACAAAAAATAAATCCATGTCTTGTTCCTGCTCCTCTCTTTGGGCAAAAAAAACTCTTCTGCCTCCCTTGCCTCTTTGGATCGGCCAAACTCTAGTCTCCAGGCGACCACCTTCTCCACTCCCCCACGTGACCACGCCATCCTATGGACACCGCGCCGGCACTGGCTCCTCCCCTAGCCATCTCCCCATGTGGGGCTCCCCTCTACCAGCAACTGGAGCTGGGGCATCCAGCGTCCCCTTGTGGGGCTCGCCTCTGTTGGCAGTGGAGGTGCTCGACAGCTTGAACGCCTGCCCGCTCCATGGCTGTTGCCAGCACAGATCGGCCCTGATGGCCAACGCACCGCACCTCCACTCTGCCGTCCACGAGCTCTTCCTGTGAACCACCACACCAGCCGCCGCACCACCATCCCGCTGACAGATAGATGCGGAGGCCGACGACCAGTGCTCTTCGCGTGACCCACCCGCTCCTAGTACCTGGCCGCAGACGAAAGCAAGGGCTGATGATGGCTCTTCCCTCCCCCCGATTAAGATCCACGGTTGGATCCCGAGGTGCTCCAGGAGCAACACCTCGACTCGGCGTGGATGAGGCAGGAGGCAAGCCGACGGGGAGGTACCAGGGGCACCGCGTGCACGATCATCACCTACCTCCTCACTAGCATGGCGGTCTTACTTATCAATCCGTGGGAAGCGTAGGATGAAGATGGTCTCTCTCAAGCAACCCTGCAACCAAATAGCAAAGAGTCTCTTGTGTCCGTAACACACCCAATACAATGGTAAATTGTATAGGTGCACTAGTTCGGCGAAGAGATGGTGATACAAGTGCAATATGGATAGTAGATAATGGTTTTTCTAACCTGAAAATATAAAAACAACAAGGTAGAAAGTGGTAAAAGTGAGCACAAACGGTTTTACAATGCTAGGAAACAAGGCCTAGGGTTCATACTTTCACTAGTGCAAGTTCTCTCAACAATAGTAATAGAATTGGATCATATAACTATCCCTCAACATGCAACAAAGAGTCACTCCAAAGTCACTAATAGCGGAGAACAAACGACGATATTACTGTAGGGTACGAAACCACCTCAAAGTTATCCTTTCTGATCGACCTATTCAAGAATCTGTAGTAAAGTAACACGAAGCTATTCTTTCCATTCAATCTAACATATAGTTCGTACTAGAATAACACCTTAAGACACAAATCAACCAAAACCCTAATGTGACCTAGATACTCCAATGTCACCTCAAGTATCTGTGGGTATGATTATACGATATGCATCACACAATCTCAGATTCATCTATTCAGCCAACACAAAGAACTTCAAAGAGTGCCCCAACGTTTCTACCGGAGAGTCAAGAAGAAAATGTGTGCCAACCCCTATGCATAAGTTCATGAGGTCACGGAACTCGCAAGTTGGTCACCAAAACAAACATCAAGTGGATCACATGATATCCCATTGTCGCCACAGATAAGCACATGCAAGACATACATCAAGTGTTCTCAAATCCTTAAAGACTCAATCCGATAAGATAACTTCAAAGGGAAAACTCAATTCATCACAAGAGAGTAGAGGTGGAGAAACATCATGAGATCCAACTACAATAGCAAAGCTCGCGATACATCAAGATTGTACCGACTCAAGAACACGAGAGAGAGAGAGAGAGAGAGAGAGAGAGAGAGAGAGATCAAACACATAGGTACTGATACATGCCCTCAGCCCCAAGGGAGAACTACTCCCTCCTCGTCATGGAGAGTGCCGGGATGATGAAGATGGCCACTGGAGAGGGATTCCCTCCTTCGGCAGGGTGTTAGACGGGTCTAGATTGGTTTTCGGTGGCTACGGAGGCTTCTGGCGGCGGAACTCCTGATCTAGCTTATTTTCTAGAGGTTTTAGTATTTATAGGAATTTTTGGCATCGGTCTCACATCAAGGAGATGCCCGAGTCGTCCATAAGGTAGGCCCATGTGCCGGGGGGTGCCTCCCACCCTCGTGGACGCCCCGAGACTCTTCTGGCCAAACTCTTTTACTCCATTGTCTTCTTTTGGTCCATAAAAAATCTTCAAAAACTGGCAGGTCAAGTGGACTCCGTTTGATATTCCTTTTCTGTAAAATTGAAAAACAAGGAAAAAACATAAACTGGCACTGGGCTCTAGGTTAATAGGTTAGTCCCAAAAATCATATAAAATAGCATATAAATGCATATAAAACATCCTAGATGGATGATATAATAGCATGGAACAATCAAAAATTATAGATATATTGGAGAAGTATCACCTACTCGCCGTCCTTGGCGTGTTGAAGCGCCGGCAGCACGAGGAGGCGGCTGCCATGGCCGGCGGAAAGCTGCTATTTGCGAAGAAGGGGTCTTGGAACACCAAGTCGTTGGGGTGGTCAGGATCCAAACCTGAGAAAGTTTGGAAGGAGGAAGAAGAAAACCAAGTCCAATCTGTCTATGTGGCATTTTTTTCTACCAACTCAGCCAGACGGGTGTGGGTCTGGCTGATTAATGATGTCAACAAACCACTTAGAATTTACCATTAGTGTTTTTTGTCATTGTCAATTTATGTTTGGTGCAAAATGTCACGAAATGTACTCCCTCCTTCCATCTATATAGGGCCTAATGTATTTTTTAAGACCGCCTTTGACTATTGATAAGACTAATAATACAAGAGATGTATAATGTGAAAATTATATTGTTGGAAGCTCCTTTCACGTACGAATTTGACGGTATTCTTTGTGTAACTTGCATGTCATATATTATTGCTATAACACTTGGTCAAAGTTATCCTCGAAAAACGATTAGGCCCTATATAGATGGAAGGAGGTAGTAAAGTGATGGTACTCCACTAATTATGACACGAACATGGTGGTTCTATCCATTTAACTTTGATAAGTTGGACTACTTAGGCAAGGAATGGGATGTGGCAAAACTGCTGCGGGTCATTCATGACTCGATTGTTCAGGATATTCAGAAAATACCAATCGCTGGAATTGGAAAGGAGGACTATCCGGCATGGAATCACACAAAAAATGGTGTATTCTCGCTTGGTCCTCCTATCACTTGTCCATGGATTTGAGGAGGATGAGAGCGGACAACCTAGAAAGCTCATCGGTTGCTGAACATCAAGGATGGTTAGAACTCTGGGACACCAATGTGCCAGCCAAGGCCAAGATTCATACATGGAGGCTCATTATGGATGGATTAGCAGTAGGTGCCAAACTACAACGTTGAAAAATGAAAAAGGGTGTGCTATATGTGCGGTCTGCAGCGAAGAGATAGTTCTTCATCGCTTCTGGCCATGCCCTTTCGCCAAACACTTCTGGTTTCCCATCGATGCATACATGGGTGAAGAAATTTTCCAACCCCTCCCTGAGTTCATATATGATCATCAAGGCCTTAGGAACTAGTCCTTTGTCCCATAATGTAAGGCGTCTTTTAACACTATACTAGAATCAAAAAATTCTTACATTATGTGACAGAGGGAGTAGTTGTTTTAACTGGTTCGACAAAGCAAAAAATGCGGATAAGTTAGTCAAGGTTACGATGCTATATCACATGTGGCTAGCTCGGAATGTGACGCGATATAGGAAGGTTATTGAAACACCTGGGTGCTGATGGATCATGTATCAGTGGCGATTCTGTGTAGAATCTGTGGGGTCGGTTGACCCCATAACTTTTGTAAAACCAGCATAAATTACTATATAGTTACTATACACTATGAAGAAAATAATTCAAAAAAATTAGCAATGACCAAACAGATTCATTCAGTTGGCTTTGCCACTATCTTGTGTGACGACTACTCGAGGAGTGGACGGAGGCCCATCGATCTCTCCCTGGTGGTTGTGCAGGGTGGGCGGCCGTTGGAGCCATGGCGCTGACCAGAACCAGGCTGGACTAAGTTGAATGTAGATGGAGCTATATAGCAAAGTTGATGGCTCAGGTGCCGGCAGCGCGGTTGTTAACGACCCTCATGGTGTGTTCCTGGGAGTGATAACCCACAAGTATAGGGGAGCGCAACAGTTTTCGAGGGTAGAGTATTCAACCCAAATTTATTGATTCGACACAAGGGAAGCCAAAGAATATTCTCAAATATTAGCAGCTGAGTTGTCAATTCAACCGCACCTGGAAAACTTAATATCTGCAACAAAGTATTTAGTAGCAAAGTAGTATGGAAGTAACGGTAACAGTGGCAAAGGTAACAGTATTGGTTTTGTAGTGATTGTAACAGTGGCAACGGAAAAGTAACTAAGCAAAGATCAATATGTGAAAAGCTCGTAGGCATCGGATCAGTGATGGATAATTATGTCAGATCCGATTCCTCATGCAATGGTTATAACATAGAGTGACAAAGAACTAGCTCCAGTTCATCAATGTAATGTAGGCATGTATTCCGAATATAGTCATACGTTCTTATGGAAAAGAACTTGCATGACATCTTTTGTCCTACACTCCCATGGCAGCGGGGTCCTGCTGGAAACTTTGGGATATTAATTCCTCCATTTAATACAGTGCCGGACCAAATAATTAACACTTAGTGAATACATGAACTCCTCAAACTACGGTCATCACCGGTTAGTATCCCGATTATTATCACTTCGGGGTTAAGGGATCATAACACATAATAGGTGAGTACAGACTTGCAAGACAGGAACAAGAACTCATATATATATATTCATGAAAACATAATAGGTTCAGATCTGAAATCAAGGCCCTAGTGACAAGCATTCAGCATAGCAAAGTCATAGCAACATCAATCTCAGAACATAATGGATACTAGGGATCAAACCCTAACAAAACTAACTCGATTACATGATAAATCTCATCCAACCCATCCCCGTCCAGCAAGCCTATGATGGAATTACTCACGCACGGCAGCGAGCATCATGAAATTGGTGATGGAGGAAGGTTGATGATGATGATGGCGACGGATTCTCCTCTCCAGAGCCCCGAACGGACTCCAGATCAGCCCTCCCGAGAGAGATTAGGGCTTGGCGGCAGCTCCATATCGTAAAACATGATGAATCCTTCTCCCTGATTTTTTTCTCCCCGAACGTGAATATATAGAGTTGTAGTTGAGGTCGGTGGAGCACCAGGGGGCCCACGAGGCAGGGCGCGCCCAGGGGGGTAGGCACGCTTCCCACCCTCGTGGACAGGGTGTGGGCCTCCTGGCCTTGATTATTTCACCAGTATTTTTTATATATTCCAAAAATATCCTCCGTTGATTTTTAGGTCATTCCGAGAACTTTTATTTCTGCACAAAAATAACACCATGGCAATTCTGCTGAAAACAGCGTCAGTCCGGGTTAGTTCCATTCAAATCATGCAAGTTAGAGTCCCAAACAAGGGCAAAAGTGTTTGGAAAAGTAGATACGATGGAGACATATCAACTCCCCCAAGCTTAAACCTTTGCTTGTCCTCAAGCAATTCAGTTGATTAACTGAAAGTGATAAAGAAAAACTTTTACAAACTTTGTTTGCTCTTCTTGTTGTTAATATGTAAAGCCAGCATTCAACTTTTCAGCAAGGATTATGAACTAACCATATTCACAATAACATTTAGGTCTCATGTTTACTCATATCAATGACATAATCAACTAGCGAGAAATAATAATAAATCTCGGATGACAACACTTTCTCAAAACAATCATAATATGATATAACAAGATGGTATCTCGCTAGCCCTTTCTGAGACCGCAAAACATAAATGCGGAGTGATACGTCTCCAACATATCTATAATTTTCGATTGTTCCATGAGATTATATTATCTATTCTAGATGTTAATGGGCTTACATATACACTTTTATATTATTTTTGGGACTAACCTACTAACCCAAGGCCTAGTGCAAATTGCTGTTTTTTCCTATTTCAGTGTTTCACAGAAAAGGAATATCAAACGGAATTCAGTGCTTGAGTTTATCACGGAGGGCTCTGCCTATTTCAGTGCTTAGCTTTGGGTTCAATCTTGCGGTCTCCTTTCCCAGTGACAGCAAGGGTAGCAAGGCACATATTGTATTGTTGCCATCGAGGATAAAAAGATGGAGTTTATATCATATTGCTTGAGTTTATCCCTCTACATCATGTCATCTTGCCTAATCAGTTACTCTGTTCTTATGAACTTAATACACTAGATGCATGTTGGATAGCGGTCAATGTGTGGAGTAATAGTAGTATATGCAGAATCGTTTCGGTCTACTTGTCGTGGACGTGATGCCTATATACATGATCATGGCTAGATATTTTCATAATTATGCACTTTTCTATCAATTGCTCGATGTTAATTTGTTCACCCACCGTAATACTTCTGCTATCTTGAGAGAAGCCACTAGTGAAACCTATGGCCCCCGGGTCTATTCTCCATTATATTAATCTCCCGTCAACTAGCTATTTCTGGTGCCATTTATTTTGCAATCTTTATATTCCAATCTATATCATAAAAATACCAAAAATATTTATCTTATTATTATTATCTCTATCAGATCTCACTCTCGTAAGTGACCGTGAAGGGATTGACAACCCCTTTATCGCGTTGGTTGCGAGGTCTTATATGTTTGCGTAGGTACGAGGGACTTGCGTGTAGTCTCCTACTGGATTAATACCTTGGTTCTCAAAAACTAAGGGAAGTACTTATGCTACTTTGCTGCATCACCCTTTCATCTTCAAGGGAAAACCAATCAGTGCTCAAGAGGTAGCAAGAAGGACTTATGGCGCCATTGCCGGAAGAGCTACTCACAAGTTAAGACAAAGCAAGTAACCATCACAAACTCTTATCCCTCAACTTACATTATTTGCCATTTTCTCTCATTTTCCTCTCCCCCACTTCACCCTTGCCGTTTTATTCGCCCTCTTTTTCCGCTTGCCTGTTTTTCGTTCGCCTCTTTTTGTTTGGCTCTTGCATGCTTATGCATTGGATTGTCTGTCATGATGGCTCAAGATAATACTAGATTGTGTGACTTTTCCAATACCAACAATAA
This sequence comes from Triticum dicoccoides, assembly GCF_002162155.2. NCBI lineage: Eukaryota > Viridiplantae > Streptophyta > Magnoliopsida > Poales > Poaceae > Triticum > Triticum dicoccoides. Next base: position 48,381,403 of record NC_041390.1, on the reverse strand, counting down.
TGATTTTATTAGCACTCCGATTGCTCCCCTTACCGATACTGAATCTTGTGAAATTAATATTGCTTTGTCACGACCGGTTTTCCAATGAAAATATTTATTGAGAAACCAATCTTTTGAGTCCACTATGAGAGAAATCCTCCTCACTTGTAGACAAATTCTTGATACAATAAGCCAGTAGCATAAAATATATTACAGGGTCGAACTACGGTTGCTCAACCAAATTATTACAAGCACGCCGATAATTATACATAATGGCGGACATGACACAGTGGTGTGGAGGCATACTACTGACTCGAGGATAGGGCGGTGGTGGAGAAACACAGCGGGGAGAGAAATACAAGACTCTAAGTCTATCATCCCATCGAGCGTCGAGGTGAGGCTCGATGAATTTATTTGGTAGCGGAAGCGGATATAAAACAATGACCAAATCCAGGGTCGCACAAGACTGACTGGGACTCCTCTAAGTGTCGGACTCGCTATCATACTCTTCATCCATGAGATCGCCTTCGTCAGCATCTGGCCAAATCAACAAGCCAGTGAGTACTTTGAAAGTACTCGCAAGACAGTTCGGACGTAAGATATAACAAATGCATGCATGGATGCGTCATGAATAATTGACCAATGTACATTCAAAAATTAGCATAACAAGGTAAGTAAAAGGGAAACGGCGGTAGTCCGCCTGAAATCCCAATAAAACACAAATGAATACCGATCGGGTGTCTGAAGCGACGCCTCGAAAGGTTAATAAATAAATAAAAGGAAATGATGCCACAGTCGGGCGTCTCAGTGACGCCACATAAAGGGATTTAAAAGAAATGCCACAGTCGGACATCGGGGTGACATCACAGAAAGGGCTTTTAAAAGAAATACCACAGTCGGACGTCGGGGCGACATCACAGAGAGGGCTTTAAAAGAAATGCCACAGTCAGACGTCGGGGCGACATCACAGAAAGGGCTTTTAAAAGAAATACCACAGTCGAACGTCGGGGCGACATCACAGAGAGGGCTTTAAAAGAAATGCCACAGTCGGACGTCGGGGCGACATCATAGAAAGGGCTTTAAAAGAAATGCCACAGTCGGACGTCGGGGCGACATCACAGAGAGGGCTTTAAAAGAAATGCCACAGTCGGACGTCGGGGTGACATCACACAGAGGGCTTTAAAGAAAAGTAAAATACAACAATGCCACAGTCGGACGTCTGAGTGACATCGCAGAAAGGGCTTTTATTCACAGGTAAATAATACTCATAATAAACATTTAATTCATAAGAATAAATGGGTTAGTCCATCCACAGGGATAATCATTTAACCGGAATTAGCACTCAAGCGAATCACCGGAGTCTCTGCCATCAAAACTGACATTTGATTAGGATAAGATAATATCGATCTGGGACAGGGAATAGATGATTTGGAGGAATATATGACTCTGCAGAGTTTGTACAAAAAATTTCCCACAGCCAACGGATTTCCGTAGTCACGAAGGACTAGTTCCGTTTACGGTATTTCGGAAGAAAACACAGCTAACCAGTACACACCCATCCTACCTCTCGATGCTAGGAATCACCCTAGACATCGTCCAAGAAAAACTTTTGAGACGGGGAGATCACAATCTCGAATAGCAAGGGATCAAATTTATATACGCGCGCTCTAAGGGGTGCCCCCCTCTCGGTCCCAACCGGAAAGACCCATGCCCCCTGACCGGATGACTGGCTTTAATCCAGGGCCATGGAACCATCATCACGGCCTCTCCTTTTGGTGTGTACCAGAAAAGCAGTTTGCAACTTACTAAACCATATTCCTTGCGGAAAACATGTGGTAGTACAGGGAAGGAAATGAGAGGAACTGGACCGATACGGTTTGACACTGAAGTCACATAGTCTGGCGTAAGACTGGCATGCTACGACACTGCCATCTCACCCATACTCATGCCAACACATGGCCATTCATCCTCACATCCGTTCACATATGGATCATCCAACTCACTTACCTCATTGTCACATAAAATAACGTTCATCGATATGCTTCTCAGCATGCCATGAAACTAACTAAATGCAAAACATGCCAAGACACTCATCATATCAAAAGTTCAAACATGCTTGCCTGGTTCAGAGTAGTCGGAGCCTAGCTCGGTGAAGTTCGCAGCTCCGTCACCTTCTTCGGTATCTACGGTATAGAAAAAAAATATATGCGCTATCGTAAATACAAAGGAGGGCACAGAAAGTATTTCAAATATTTTTCAAATAAATCTGATAAAAAACTAGACAAAATTTTAAAGAGAACAGAAAAAGAATCAATCAAAAATACTTTTCTGTTTAAAAGTTATAAGGGTTTTGCCCAGGGACTCATCTGTAATGAAACAGAAAGTTTCCAGGGGCTAGCTTATAAAAACAGAAACGCTTCGGCAGAAACTACGCCAGCCCAAAGGGAAAACATACTTTGCCCGAAGGCGCTTCCAGAAAATGTTTCAATAGAGAGAGAAGAGAGGCTGACGGTGGGGTCCCACCTGTCAGGTTTGAACTTCAAAAAAAAAGGGGGAACGAAGCTCGTCGGCGCCCGAGAGCCGCGGTGGTCGTCGGCGGTGATCCACGGCGAGGCAGGGGGATCGGAAGGTACCTCCGTGCTCAGGGCGCCATTCCGCGTCGGATGGTGGTGGTGGTGGTCGCCGGCGAGTACCATGTCGACGGCGAGCTTTGCTCCGGCGGACGGCGGCTCGGGTGGTCGAGGGACTCGTCGGAGAGGGCTGCAGAGGTCAAATTGAAGAGGGGGTTATGTTCCTGGTAGCTAGAGGGGGTAACGGACGGGGTTTGGGCGCCGGAGATGGCCTCACCGGAGCGAATCGTGGTGGAGGCCGAGGCGGATCGGGGCGTCCGGAGTTGGGGGAGGAGACCTCCTCGGGGTCCCCCTAGTGGCCTGTCATGGCGTTGGTGAGGAGTGGGGATGATGCGTGCACGAGGGTGAGCTCGGGGGCCCTTTTTATAGGCGGCCCGAGGCGGTTGCCGTGAACGGGGATCTCCGGCGAGTGATTACGGTGGTGCCGTGGATGTGCAGGGGGATTAGGGGCTGGGGCATTGCCGTTGAGGTCCACCGGTCCCATTTAGGCGCTAAACGGGCCGGGGTTTGGTGCTATGGGTGAGCTCGACGGAACGGGGTGGCGCGGCCCGTCAGCGGCAGGGAGCACGCTCCGTGCTTGCCGGGCCACGGCGACGGTGCCACGGGCGTGCGCTGGCACGGCAGGGACACGCGGAGAGCCAAGGGGCTTTGGGCGGCGCTGAACGGCGTTCTGCCGTGGTGTGCCTTCTGTCGGCCGCCACGGGAGGTCCCGACGCCGCAGAAGACGCCGGCGAGGGCGGGCCAGCGCGCCACCGACGCCAGGAAGGCTCCACGCACGCGTGTGAAGCTCCGGACAAGAGGGAGGGGCTACGAGCATCGAGCCAAGCGCACTATCTACGCGTGATAGAAACTGACGGACGAAAATGACACTGAAACTGAATTTTCTAAATTTTGAACAGCAGCCGTGCATGCAAGGTGTTCGACAGAATGAATTTGGCCTCTGGTGATTTTTCCTTGAGCTGATTTTTGGTGGAGTGGCTACTCATTGCTCCAGTAGGCTTCCTGAATTTTGGTGGAATTTTTGGAGCAGTGTAGATATGAATTTCATCAAATTTGGCAAATCTGGTCCAAACTTGCAGAGACTGAATTTTGAAAAATTTGAAAAGAGGAGGAGTGGATCAAGATGGTTCTAGGTTGTGGGTACAAAGGACTATCCAGGAGAGTTGGTTTGAGGTCAAAACTCAAATGCAATAGGGTACTTGCTTTGAAAATTACTCAGGCTCCAAATAGTTTTCAGAATTGATTTGAGAGGAAAAATAATTAGAATAAAATCCAAAACTTGTTTGGATTAGCTGGGACAGAGAACTTAGGTTGATCACAAGGAGGAGGGGAGGTTTTGGAGGGGTTTTTACCACATGGGCAAAAATGCCAAGTCATGGGTGGTTTTCAAGATATAAAAATCCCAAGTTTTTCATAGAGTTTCATTTTAAAAGAAAAAGATTTAAACTCCCAAAAATAAATTTGAGAGGGTACCAACAGAGAAGAAGTTTCAAAATATTCAAACACCAAAGTTTGAAAAAAATAAAATCCTTGCCAAAGCAAAGGAAGTTTTTAAGAGGAAGGTTTTCTGAAAGAAAATTTAAATGGCCTCTTTTCAAAGAAAACCACAAGGTTTTTGATAAAAACCAAATTAAAATTTTGGAGTGTCACAACACCTACCCCCTTAGGAAAAATCTCGTCCCCGAGATTCCAGCTGATCCTTAAATAAGTGTGGATGCTCTGTCCGAAGAAAATCCTCGCTTCCCAAGTTGCTTCACTGTCGGTGTGATTGCTCCACTGGACTTTGAAAAACTTGATGGTCTTCTGTCGGGTCCTCCTTTCAGACTCCTCTAATATTCTTACGGGACGTTCCCGATAAGTGAGGTCTGGCTGCACGTCAATGTTTTCATGGGATACTTGTTTCTCTGGGTTTCTTACGCACTTCCTTAATTGAGAGACGTGGAACACGTCGTGAATGTCGGACAAGTCTTCGGGTCAGTCTAGCTGGTAGGCTACGGTGCCTCTTCGTGCCACTATGCAGAATGGTCCAATGAATCTTGGTGCTAACTTTCCTTTAATCTTAAACCGTTGCAATCCTCTCATAGGGGACACTCTCAGGTATACGAACTCACCGGGTTCAAAGCTGACCCTACGATGTTTCTGATCATAATAACTCTTCTGTCGACGTTGAGCGGTCTTAAGTCGGTCTCTGATTAGCTTGACCTTTTCCTCGGCTTCTCTGAGCATGTCTGGTCCGAAGATGCGGCTGTCTCCGGTCTCTGACCAATTTAACGGGGTACGACATCTTCGTCCGTATAAAGCCTCAAATGGTGCCATCTGTACACTACTAGAAAAACCCCTACTAATGGCGCACCTAATATGGCCATTAATGGCGCATCTGTGGTGCGCCATTAACAGCACGCCATTAGTAATTTTTACTAATGGCGCACCACCTGGTGCGCCATTAGTATCTGGTATACTAATGGCGCACCGCGGGTGCGCCATTAGTATAGGCCAGCGTGCGCCATTAGTATGCCTCCCAGGGGCCATGTATACCCAGGTGCTTTGGCATACTAATGGTGCACCACCACTGGATGCGCCATTAGTAACCGCAGCATACTAATGGCGCACTACCCAGTGATGCGCCATTAGTATGCACTGTCATACTAATGGCGCACTGTCCTGTGATGCGCCATTAGTATGAATATTAGGATTTTTTTATCTTTTTATTTTCTGTTTTTTGCACAGGTTACAAAATGTATAGTTTGACAAAATATAGACAGCACACATCAACAACAGATTCATCGAATACAATAGAAGATTAGTCTTTGAATACAATTCATCATATTAGTCTCTGAATACAATTCATCATATTAGTCTCCGAATTAAAAAGACCGAACAACGATAGAACATTATATTACAAGTCTCGAGACCGCGAGTAGCGAGTTTGTCTTCACATTACAAGTCGATATCGATCATCTAAACTACCATCACATAGAAGAGAGCTGCGGTCATCACGATGAGCATCATCACGATGAAACTCGTCTTCATCCGGTTCCTCCAACGCTCCCTCCCCTCTCCCGCTAGATAGCGGGCGTATCTAGATTCGGCCTCGGCCCTAGTGGTGTACCCTTTGTAACTGTTACCGCTGAATCGGTGAACCTGTCTCCGACACTCCTCCCAGTCATCGTAGACTCCGGGAACCTTACCCTTGTACACGACATACGTCGGCATCGCTATGCACTAGCCAAACAAAACGTTAGTACCAATTCACAGACAATACATAAGCAATATATAATTATGCAACAGAACGATCGGAAGAGAAAAGGAAGACATTAATAGCATCGATTACATCTAAGTTGAACGACTCTCGAAACCAAAGAGACATACTACAAGTTCATTAAAGTTTAATTACAACATGAGCCAATCGATGTTTCAGAACTAGACAACTCGACTCAAGGGACCGGAGCGTGGATGAAGCCGCTGTCTATCGTGGGAGTCATGAAAGAACGGGCGTTGTCATCCTGCATTTGTAGCATTGTGTCGATGTCACTGTTGGACGGTTGATTTCTGAGGTAGAACTGCCCCGAGGTACGAAGGACATCTTGATGGATGATTTCCGCAAACTCCGACTGGATGCGAAAGAATTCTTGTCGGAGGTCCGCATCCTGGATTGCCGACACGCTCGCGGCCCAATCTTTGAGTTTACTCGGTAGCAGAAGTTGATGATGGTCCCGTACGATCGCCCGCATGTGATGGATGGCGTAGTAGGCACCCTTCTGACCGCCAGGCGGCTGCTTGACGCAGCAGAACGTCGTATTGTGGGAGAACACGTGCTTGCCGTACTTACGAATAGGCCTGGTGAAGGTGCCTCCAGATTGGGCATAGCCGGGGAGAACATCATCAAGAACCTTCTTGACATTTGTGTAGTCTACGTTCGACTGACGGTCCGGGTCGAAATACGTGGCCATGGAATATTTGGGGCTTAGGAGGATGAGCGTGCAACGTGTGTCACTGCAGAAAACACGGAATGTTAAAAGAAAAACGATCGAAAAGTAAGAATTCATATGTTACGGGCCGGTTGAGGGGAGGACTTACTCGGGAAATTAAGGCACGAGGAAGTTATCCTTATCTTGGTTTGCCAGAATGACGCCTTCGAGGTAAGAACTCGCGACTTGCCGGTCCCCAGCGCTGCCCAAGATCTTGGCACGCATATAAAAGGGGTCGACTATCACGATGTCCGGGGTCTTGTCGCGAATGATCCGCATCTCCATACTCAGCGAAAATAGCCGAACGAAGGTGTAGTGCAGCGGATGCAGGTTCAACATAGCATGGATGTCATCAAAATGCAGGACGATCGTACGCCCGATGGAGTTATCCACAAAGCCCTTGCCCTCTGGCACCTTGGCCGCGAAAACCGGGTATGCCACATCCTTCTCCCTGAGACGCCGCTTCTCCAAAGCAAGAACACTATCATGCAGACTCCGCATAGCACCGGTTGCAGCATTGAGCATATTTGTCGGTAGCATCGCCCTACCCGCCACATGCACCCTCCTCGAGATATCCTGCGGTGAAGGTGGCCCGTCCTGAGCACGGATCGTACTCGGTGCCGGCTGGCTCGCACCCTTCTTAGTCTTTCTTTTGCGTGCCTTCTTCTTCTCCTGTAATGGGACCGAGTTCTGCTCACAGACCGCCTTCTTGAGTGTGTTGGGGCTGATAATATTTCGCACCTCGCCTATCTGAGGCTCGGTGAAGTCGGCAGCTGGAGGCGTCTCCTGAGAGCTGAACGCCAGACGGCGCCTGTTGCAACTTGGCTTCTCCGCGGTACGAGCTACATCGCACACGTCTTTTGTTGGGTTTGGTTCTTGAGAAGGAGGCCCCATGAAGTCGCCATCGTACCCATGCTCGGCAAAGTACTGATCGACGTTGTCAAATGTATCATCGTCGTCGTCGTCGTCGTTCTGATCCTGTGCCATATGCATATTTGGATCCAGTGGCATAAGGATGTCCGGCACCGTTACGGCGGTCTTGCCATGGGGCCGACTTGGCGCCGGCACGACTGGCGGTGTTGTCTTTGGGGTGGTGTCCCCCGCCCCCAAACGAATCTGGCTCTTCGGCCAAAGCAGGGGCCAGCTCAGGCAGGCGCTGAGGGTCATCACGTCATCATCGTCGGCCCCGACGGGTCGAATCGGAGGTAACATGTCGTCGCAGCCTGGCAGCACCCGAACCAGTTGAACCCTAAACAAGTTGGGTGGCATCTGGGTACCGTGGAACAAGGGGTTGCCCGGTTGAACGATTTTGCCCTTGGCGACATCGACCAACTCGTTGTTCACGAAGTGGAGGAGAGTGCACGGAACATCGGCGGCACCCTGCGAAAACATGTAGGGCGTCAGGGATGCCCAGTCAAAGGCAAGGAGATGAAGTCCTCGGCCGAGAGAGGCTTAATTAGTTACCGTGATGATGGCGTCGAGCTCGGCTAATGTCGAGGCACCGCCAATGGCGGGCGTGCAGTTGACGGAGCGGCCGCTTGCTGAAGAGGTGCCGGCCGGCGTACACCCGGGTGCATTAAGCTCCCGTGCCGGCGTCGGAGACACCAATGCCGCCTCCGCCGGAGGCACCAATGGCCCCGCCATCGCATTATGCGAGTTGCTGGCCGTGAAGCTAGGAATCGGGGGCGGCCCCTGTTGGCCGCCTGCAATCCACGCACTCAACCCCGAGATCAAGGTAGGCACAAGGGCGGTGATCGTCGCTCCGAGTCGTTGTTCCACTTGCTCTTGGACAATCTCCGGAATCCGCGCCACCTGGGCTCTTGGACAATCATCGTCGTCATGTTCGATCCTCGGGTCGCTGTACTTGTCGAAGTCTTGCTCATTGGCTACTCCATCCATTCCGATGATCTTCCTTTTGCCTCTCCTCACGACAACACGACTGGGCTTTGGCGGGTCGGTAATGAAGAAGCATTGGTCCACTTGGGAAGCCAGTACCCATGGCTCATTTTTCGCGGTGACGTTTGCGCCCGCGGTCTTGGATTTGGCTTCGGGTATAACCATGGTGGTGAAATACCGGTCTTCTTTTATGGCGTTCTTGGCCCATCTGACACGGAACATCGGGACTTTCTCTCCAGCGTAGCTCAGCTCCCAGATCTCCTCGATCCTTCTGTAGTATCTGTCCTTGTCGTTACCGGTGTAGGATTCCATCGTTACCCCGGAGTTCTGATAACCATCGCTCTTCATGTCCTTGGCCTCGGTGTAGAATGTGTAGCCGTTGATATCGTACGCCTCATAGGTCATCAGGTTGTGCTCGGCGCCCTGTGACAAGGCGAATATGAGTTGTTCTTCCGTGGAAGAATCCTCATGTAAAGGGTATGACAGAAGCTTATGCTTGAACCAACGCGTGAAACATGAGTTGTGCTCTTTGAGTGTATCTACGTCCGTCCTCTGTTGGCCTCGGTCATTGTACGTCTTTTTAATAAACGTTTTGTGCTCTACCACCCAAGGATCGACCATGTCTATGTGTTGTAGCGCGACTAGGTTTGCTCTTTCAAAGTCGGCGAGTCGACCCTCGAAGTCGACATGCATTTCGCGGCGACCCTCACGGTGACCCCATCCAGTGAGCCTGCCAAGGTGCCTGTTGACGGGCAGACCAACGGGGTTCTCGATGCCTAGATAATTCGTGCAGTAGGAGATGCACTCTTCGGTCAGAAAGCCCCTGGCTATGCTTCCTTCTGGACGTGACATGTTGCGAACGTATCCTTTGATGACACCATTCATCCTTTCGAACGGCATCATGCTGTGCAGGAACGTCGGCCCGAGTTGGATGATATCCTCCACTATATGGACCAGCAGATGCACCATAACGTCGAAGAATGCGGGCGGGAAGTACATCTCAAGCTCGCATAGTATCACCACGATCTCTTCCTGTAGCCTTCTGAGTTGCCTCACGCCAATCGACTTCCGAGAGATGACGTCGAAGAAGTTGCATAGGCCAAATAGCGTTTCGCGGACGTGCGCGTCCATGATCCCACGGATTGCAACTGGAAGTATCTGCGTCATCAGCACGTGACAGTCGTGAGACTTCATCCCGCTGAACTTCTGCTTTGCTGGGTCTAGGTATCTGCTTATCTTCCCCGCGTAACCATAAGGAAGTTTTACTCCTAGGAGGCAGGTGAAAAACTACTCGATCTCCTCCTGACTTAGAGTGAAGCACGCGGGAGGGTAGTCATTTCCGGTCTTCTTGGCCTTTTTGCCTTTGCGACGACTTTCTGTGTCCTGCTTCGCCTCATCATCATCATCATCATCATCATCATCATATATAGCGTGAAGCTCCTGCCTGATGCCCATTGATTTCAAGTCTGCCCTTGCTTTCGGCCCATCTTTGGTCCTCTCTGGCATGTTGAGCAGGGTACCAAGCAGACTCTCGCACACGTTCTTCGTGATATGCATGACATCAAGGCTGTGAGGCACACGGTGGATCTTCCAGTACGGCAAGTCCCAGAAAACAGACCTCGTTTTCCATACCTTCAGCAGCGGCTCTGGCGCCTTTCGCTTCTTTCCTGGCTTTGTCGCCTTTTGCTTCTTTCCCGGCAGTGGGCAGTCTTTTCAATTTTTCAACAGCTTGTCTATTTCCTCGCCGCTCCTCGTACACGGGCGTTTTCGGGGTTCGGTTTCACCATCGAACAGATCCTTGCATTTCCTCCACGGGTCATCGTCGCGAAGCCACCTTCGATGTCCCATGAACACGGTTTTCGAAGACCCGGGATCTCTATCTAGCTGGCGATACGTTGTGTCATCCATGCACCTTACGCATCCAGAAAATCTATGGACTACCTGCCCCGCAAGATATCCGTAACCGAGATAGTCGTGCACCGTCGTGAGCAGTGCGGCTCTCATAGGGAAATATTCTTTCTCTGCGGCGTCCCATGTATTGGCTGGCGTTTTCCACAGCATGTCAAGCTCCTCTTTCAGCAGCCCCAGATACAGATTGATGTCGTTCCCTGGTTGTTTCGGCCCTTCAATTAGCATACTCATGTGAATGTACTTCCTCTTCATGCACAACCAGGGGGGAAGGTTGTACATCCACACAAACACAGGCCAGGTGCTATGTGTGCTTCTCTGGCTGCCAAACGGATTGACTCCATCGGTGCTCGCGCCCAGCACGATGTTCCTTGGATCGTTCCCAAATTCTGGGTATTCGAAGTTCAATGCTTGCCACTGGCTCGCATCCTTAGGGTGACTCAGCATCTTGTCTTTTTTATCTATCTCCGGATCATTTGCGTCATCTTCTCGCTTCTTCTCCTCCCTATCCGCGTGCCAACGCAGGAGCTTTGCTACCTTAGGATCCGCGAAATACCGCTGCAGACGAGGAGTGATCGGAAAGTACCACACCACTTTTCGAGGAGCTTTCTTCCTCTTCTTGTATCGAGTGACACCGCACACCGGACATATTGTAGACTCCGCGTGCTCGTCCCGATAAATGATGCAATTGTTCATGCACACATGGTATTTCACGTGCGGTAAATCCAGAGGACACACGATTTTCTTTGCCTCCTCCAAACTGGTCGGGCACTTGTTCCCCTTGGGAAGACGTTCGTGCCAGAATGACATGTTCTCGTCGAAGCATGCGTCGGTCATTTTGTGTTTTACCTTCATCTCCAGAGCCATCAGCGTTACTTTCAGGCGGGTATCCTCGGGCCTGCATCCTTCATACAACGGAGTAACCGCGTCTAACTCAAGTTGATCCATCTTGGCTTTCTCTCGGGCGGCAGCTCTTGCGTTATCCGTCTGCTTGAGAAGCAGCTCTTGAATATGAGGGTCCTGCACCCAGCCCATCGATGGTCCAACGTCGTCTGCTCCGCCGGCATCATCATCATGTCCTGCATCTTCTACATGATGACTGTGTACAGCATCACCGTCGTGATCATCTCCTGGGGATTCTTCGTCTTCTCGCCCCCCCGAGCCGCGGTGGTTGTCTTGCTGCCCTTCCTCATTTCTTGCCCGGCCCCCATGAACGACTTCGTAGTCATCATCATCACCTTGCCACCGATAGCCATCCATGAAACCACACAAGAGCAGGTGGTCCCGCACCTGCCCGGAATCCGGGTCCGCAATAAGGCTATTCAGCTTGCATCTTCGACACGGACATCTTATCTCCGTCTCGTTCTTTTGAAGCATCTCGGCCTTCGCGGACCTCAAAAACCTATTCAAGATGCCTTCGGTCATCGTGCGGACCATGGTCGCCTGCGGGGTAGAGGAAAACGATATTTTAGAACCAAGAAAAAATTTGGCATGACTTTCCCTAAAAATAGGACCAAAAAGAATGCTTAATGCCAAAATTCTCGCCGAAGCGGAAATGAATCAACATTCCGGCAAAATATTGGCAACTATCGCATTTCAAATACCGGTACACCTCCAAACACAAACACATATGCAACACCACAAACATATGCAACACCACGAACATACATAGATCTAGCTAGGCCATAAAAAGTGCATGTGCACATTGTTTGTAGGGAGAACAACATAAATATAGCTTCCCCCCTTACTTACCTAGCAAAACAAGGTAACTTAACCACTTAATTTGAATGAATCTATGGTGGAAATGAGGTGAAAAAGAGGAGGCACCCGAGACAATGAGGAGGCGGTGGAGAGAATGAAGTGGGGAGAAAGTGAGTGTGGGAGGAGAGGCTGTCCAAAATATCTTGTTGCTGCCCACTTACTAATGGCGCACCAGCAACAAATGCGCCATTAGTAATCCAGGTTACTAATGGCGCACCCCCTGGCGGTGCGCCATTAGAACTTTTGCAAAAAAAGGAATAAAAGCAATAATAAAAAAAATAACATTAGTGGCGCACCTCCTGGATGGTGCGCCATTACTAGTTACAACTAGTAATGGCGCACCACCAGGGGATGCGCCATTAGTATGTTTGGACAGGCGCACTAGTTCAAAAAAAAATTTGGTACTAATGGCGCACCGTGGTCAGGGTGCGCCATTAGTAGTTTCAACACTAATGGCGCATCAGAGGGTGGTGCGCCATTAGTATATACTAATGGCGCACCACTTGTCTGGTGCGCCATTAGTGTCATTTCCATCTATAGCCCTTTTCCTAGTAGTGGTTGGCTGGCCTGGTAGCTATTGTTATACGCGAACTCGGCGTATGGCAGGCTTTCTTCCCAACTGGTTCCATATGTGAGGACACATGCTCTCAGCATGTCTTCTAAAACCTGGTTTACGCGTTCAGTCTGTCCATCAGTCTGTGGGTGGTATGCGGTACTGAAGGTTAGTTGGGTTCCCAGAGCCTGTTGTAAATGCTCCCAAAATCTTGAGACGAACTGAGTGCCTCTGTCGGATATTATAGTCTTCGGGACACCGTGCAGACAAACTATGCGGGAAAGATAAATCCTGGCAAGCCTCTGAGTGTTGTAGGTCGTCTTCACTGGAATAAAGGGTGCCACTTTGGTCAACCTGTCAGTGATGACCCATATGGAATCATTCCCGTGTCGTGACCGAGGTAGTCCAACAATAAAATCCATCCCTATTTCATCCCATTTCCACTCAGGTATTTTGTTCGGTTGCAGTAGTCCGGCTGGTCTCTGATGCTCAGCTTTTATGCGTTGACATGAGTCGCAACATGCAATGAAGGCGGCTATGTCCCTCTTCATACCGTGCCACCAAAATCTTTCCTGAATATCTTTATACATTTTGGTTCCTCCAGGGTGGATTGAATATGGAGTGGTGTGTGCTTCAGCTAAAATTTGCTGCTTAAGGTCTTCTATGTTTGGCACGCAGAGCCTTTCTCCGTACCATAATATTCCTTCATTGTCTATTACGAATTCTGACGCCTTGCCCATACTCAACTTTCTTTTGATGCCTTCGATGCTGGTGTGACCGGGCTGAGCTTCTTTTATTTTCTCCACAAGGTTGGGTTGTATTTCCAAGTTTGATATGGTTCCTTCTGCTACCATTATCAAGTTCAGCTTGGCAAATTCTTGTTGCAATTCGGGCCTCAAGCTGTGCAGATTGTTTTCGTCGGAGCTGGGGTTCTGACTAAGGGCATCGGCCACTACATTTGCTTTCCCTGAATGATAATGGATACCAACATCATAATCCTTTACCAACTCCAACCAACGTCATTGCCGTAAATTTAGTTCTGGCTGCGTGAAAATATATTTGAGACTTTTGTGATCCGTATATATTTCACATCGATTCCCAAGTTTGAAATGCCTCCATTCCTTGAGTGCATGAATAACTGCTGCCATTTCTAAGTCATGAGTGGGATAATTTTCCTCATGCTTGCGAAGTTGCCTTGAAGCGTAGGCGACAACCTTGCCTTCCTGCATCAATACGCATCCGAGACCCTCTCTGGACGCGTCACAATATACTTCAAAATTCTTGTGTATGTCGGGTACAATTAATACCGGTGCTGTCGTTAACTTCCGCTTTAGCTCTTGGAAACTTTTCTCGCAGGCTTCTGTCCATTCAAACTTCTTATCTTTCTTGAGCAACTGTGTCATAGGCTTGGCTATGGTGGAAAGTCCTTCAATAAATCTGCGGTAATATCCTGCCATTCCCAAGAAACTCCGTATGTCTGTTACGCTGGCTGGTGACTTCCAGCCAAGTACGGCTTTGACTTTCTCTGGGTCAACTGCGATACCGTCTTGGGTCAGTACGTGGCCTAGAAAGCCTACTTGTCTTAGCCAAAATTCGCACTTGCAGAACTTGGCATACAATTGGTGTTTTCTTAGCTCTCCTAGCACAATCCTGAGATGTTCTGCATGCTCTTCTGGTGTCTTGGAGTATACCAGTATATCATCGATGAATACTTTGTTCATAAACTTGTCCATAAACTTCATAAATACTTTGTTCATGAGGTGAACAAAATATGCTGGGGCATTAGTTAATCCAAATGGCATCACTGTGAACTCGTACAGTCCATATCTGGAGGTGAAGGCTGTTTTGGGGATATCTTCCGTTCATACCATCAATTGATGGTATCCTGACCTTAAGTCAATTTTTGAGAATACCTTGGCCTGAGGGAGTTGATCAAACAAATCGTTTATCCTTGGCATCGGGTATTTGTTTTTGACTGTGACCATGTTAAGTGCTCGATAGTCAATACACAATCTCAGCGTTCCATCCTTCTTTTTGGCAAATAAAATTGGTGATCCCCAAGGTGAGGAGCTGGCTCGAATGTATCCTTTTTCTAGTAATTCCTTTATTTGCTTCTTCAACTCAATCAACTCGGATGGTGCCATTCTGTATGGTTTCTTGTATATGGGGGTGGTTCCTGGTGCTAGCTCAATGCGGAATTCTATCTCTCGGTCTGGTGGCATGCCTGGTAGCTCTTCAGGGAATACATCTAGAAATTCACACACTACTGGAACCTTGTTTAGCTCAGAAACGTCCACCTTATTTAATCTAGGTTGCCGGGGTATTTTTCCTTCCTTGGCTAATACTCTTATTGTCTTCCCTTGGTGGTGTGTGAGAATTACGGTCCTGTTGAAACAGTCGATAAAACCTTTATTGGTGGTGAGCCAATCCATCCCTAGGATGACATCCAGTCCTTTATTTTCCAACACAATAATATTTGCGTGAAACTCCAATCCTTCGAACTCAATGACCACATTCTGACAGTAATTCTGAGTAACTTGCTGAATCCCAGGGGACTTGATGGTCATGGATTTCTCCAGGGGAAGCATCGAAAAATTATTTTGCAAAGCAAAACTTTTCGAAATGAAAGAGTGAGAAGCTCCAGAATCAAACAAAACCATTGCAGGTATTGTGTTGACAGGAAACGTACCGAGTACGATATCCGGAGCATTTTGTGCCTCCTCTTTGGTTACGTGATTCAGATGACCCTTCCTGTGGTTATTGTTGGGATTGAAATTGTTTCGCTTGGGCGCGGAATTGTTGCCGCCGTTGTTTGGCTTTGGGGTTGAATTCCTTGGCTTGGGGCACTGTTTGGCATAGTGCCCTTCTTCTCCACAAGCGTAACAAGTAACGCCGGGGCGATAGGTGAATTCCTTGTCCCTTGCATGAAAATTCTTGATTGGGCGTGAGACATTGGATGAGGATTTGTGTGTCCCACCCTTTTGAAAATCTGTCTTGCTTCGGTGATTGCGAGCATGGTTAGTCTTGTCCCTTTTCCGCTTGCGGATATCTTCCAGACTGCGTCTCTCATTTTCCAGAGTAATGGCTTTGTCCACCAGTGTTTTAAAATCAGGAAAAGTGTGCACGACCAGTTGGCATTTAAGCGCGGGCGCCAGACCGTCAAGGAATTTCTCCATCTTCTTGATTTCAGTCATACGCTCTTCATTGGCGTAGCGGGATAATAGAGTAAATTGACTGTTGTAATCTAACACCGTCATGTTCCTTTGTTTGAGGTCATCGAATTCTCCCTTCTTCATTTTCATTATACTCTTAGGAATGTGTGCACCGCGGAAACCTTCCTTGAAATCATCCCAGGTTATGTCATTTTCGTTGGGATGCATGTGCAGAAAATTCTCCCGCCACGATGCGGCTGCTCCTGTGAGATAGTGCGGAGCATATAATACCTTCTCGGGGTCTGAACATTTTCCAATAATTAATTTTCTGTCCATATCTCGAAGCCAGTCCTCGGCTTCAAGGGGTTTGTCAGTATTAGAAAATGTTTGAGGACGTGTCTTCTGTAGCTCAAATAACTTGGAATGCTGCTGATACTGTCCATGGTGATTTCCCATGTTGATGACTTGGTTCATCATTTCACGATGTTGTTGCTGACTCTGTTCATAAAGGCGGCACATTTGTGAAAGTGCCGATTCACTGCCCTGTTGGCTTGACTGTCCCTGAGTGAACTCGTTGCTGGGTTGTGCATCATAATTTTCCTCTGATGGAGTTGGCATGGAGCGAGTCCAAGGACGAGACATTTTTCACTCTGGGGATATATTTGTAAGACCCATAAGAAAAGCGGAAAGAGTCGCACAAACAAATCCATAAATGCATAAAGCTAGCAAATAAAACTAAATAACTCAGCTTACTTAAAAAAAACAAATCGACTTGCGCACGGAGAAGGACTGCTCATTACATATCTTACACGCGGGCGGTAATTATACAATACATCACTCAGGATATGCGTACATAATCCTGACATGTTATTTAGGCTAGTGCAATTCTCCAGATCCTACATGATGCGCAAACAGGCTACTTCTCACAACCTATGTACATATCTTACAAAGCGGTACATTACATGGCAGCTAGGCGTATTCAGGCAGAGATGTTGACGACCTCCTTTGCCCTGCCGAGGGCGAGGCGTAGCGAGGTTGGGGACTCGACTTCCTCCTCGCTAATGGGCTCCATACGTGTAGTGTTGCGCAGAGTGGACGGAGCGGTTGCCAGGGGCGGAGCAACACGTACAGGAGTGGGTGCGAAGGGTGGTGCAGTGCGCGCTGAAGAGGGTGCAATGACTTGGTTGAATTCTTCGGTAGAAGGCAGGCGATGAGTAGGCGTGAAAGATGCTGATGACGAGGCAAAAGTCAGTGGCGGTGCGATGGGTAGGAGCTCCCTCCTGTTGGTAGCACAGCCATGAACTGAGTCCATCCGGGTAGCTACAAAGTCGTCCACCAGGTTGTCGAAGGCTGCCTCCAGGGCCCGGAGATACTCAATGAGCATCTCAAAAGCCTCGTCTCGCTCTCCTCTGGGGCAGGAGTATGCGTAGTGACAGGTGTAAGGCACATGGCACGGAAGATAATGGTAACGACGAGTCTTCATCACGGGAAGGACATCCCTGAGACGAGCTATCGCCTCACGGGCTGCCATCTGCACAGCATGCCTCTCCGTAGGCATGGCTCTTCCCACGAACCGGAAGCGGCGTAACTCACCACGCCCTCCCTTGAACTGCACCGCGGCCTGGTGCATGGTCAGATTGTCGTTGACTCGGTGCTGGCAGAGTGTGAAGACTGGGCGCACGGATGGCCCCATCGCGACCTGAACGATGAAAGAAAGAAGCTTGACGAACCCATCGGGCACGTTGGCGAAGGTCTGAGACTCGCAGCTGTTGTCGGCCATCTACAAAAGTAGGCAGAAATTCTGCAGGGTCAGATCATAAATTTATGCTGACTGACAGAAAATGACTACAATTGCAAAAATATAAATTAGCTCTATCATGCTAATAACCAATTAGCGATCGCACCTAGTGGCTTCCTACAGTCAGCGTGGCTCTGGTACCAAGCTTGTCACGACCGATTTTCCTATAAAAATATTTATTGAGAAAGCAATCTTTTGAGTCCAGTATGAGAGAAATCCTCCTCACTGGTAGACAAATTCTTGATACAATAAGCCAGTAGCATAAAATATATTACAGGGTCGAACTACGGTTGCTCAACCAAATTATTACAAGCACGTCGATAATTATACATAATGGCGGACATGACACAGTGGTGTGGAGGCATACTACTGACTCGAGGATAGGGCGGTGGTGGAGAAACACAACGGGGAGAGAAATACAAGACCCTAAGTCTATCATCCCATCGAGCGTCGAGGTGAGGCTTGATGAATTTATTTGGTAGCGGAAGCGGATATAAAACAGTGACCAAATCCAGGGTCGCAAGAGACTGACTGGGACTCCTCTAAGTGTCGGACTCGCTATCATACTCTTCATCCATGAGATCGCCTTCGTCAGCATCTGGCCAAATCAACAAGCCAGTGAGTACTTTGAAAGTACTCGCAAGACAGTTCGGACGTAAGATATAACAAATGCATGCATGGATGCGTCATGAATAATTCACCAATGTACATTCAAAAATTAGCATAACAAGGTAAGTAAAAGGGAAACGGCGGTAGTCCGCCTGAAATCCCAATAAAACCCAAATGAATACCGATCGGGTGTCTGAAGCGACGCCTCGAAAGGTTAATAAATAAATAAAAGGAAATGATGCCACAGTCGGGCGTCTTAGCGACGCCACATAAAGGGCTTTAAAAGAAATGCCACAGTCGGACGTCGGGGCGACATCACAGAAAGGGCTTTTAAAAGAAATACCACAGTCGGACGTCGGGGCGACATCACAGAGAGGGCTTTAAAAGAAAGGCCACAGTCGGACGTCGGGGCGACATCACAGAAA